>NW_026061883.1:3130243-3443267 GCF_023897955.1 Schistocerca gregaria | reverse complement strand
AGAAGCTTCTAAGTTGAAGTAATAGCCAGTAAGAAGTAGTACAATTCAAGTTTTAGGCGTCGATTATTCACTTTTTAGCCGGCTTTGGTGGCTTGGACATGACCTAGGACCTTAAGATTTTGCATGAAAGGAGGACTAGCAGCCGCGTTGCACGGGAGAATGTGAAAAAGTGTTCATATGTACTAAAAACCTGAGAAATCCGTCCGTTTTCGTCATTTGTTATCTAATCTACTTAAAGCCAGATCGTCACATTGGCCACTCTTCTCTCTGGATCGGTTACATTTATCGTCTGCAAAGCTATGTCGCGTGCTGCGGTATGCGGAGACACTAAAAGCACCATAGTAGAACACAGAAGAAGCTTCTAAGTTGAAGCAATAAAAAGTAACAAGTAGTACAATTCAATATTACTTGTCGATTATTCACTTTTTAGGCGGCTTTATTGGCTTGGACATGACCTAGTACCTTACGATTTTGCATGAAAGGAGGACTAGCAGCCGCGTTCCACGGGAGAATGTTAAAAGTGTTCATATGTAGTAAAAACCTGAGAAATCCGTCCGTTTTCGTCATTTGTTATCGAATCGACTTAAAGCCAGATCATCACATTGACGCTTTTCTCTCTGAGACGGTTACATTTATCGTCAGCAAAGCTATGTCGCGTGCTGCGGTATGCGGAGACACTAAAAGCACCATAGTAGAACACAGAAGAAGCTTCTAGGTTGAAGTAATAGCCAGTAAGAAGTAGTACAATTCAAGTTTTAGGCGTCGATTATTCACTTTTTAGAAAGTTTTGGTGGTTTGGACATGACCTAGGACCTTAAGATTTTGCATGATAGGAGGACTGGTAGCCGCGTTGCACGGGAGAATGTGAAAGGTGTTCATATGTAGTAAAAACCTGAGAAATCCGTCCGTTTTCGTCATTTGTTATCGAATCGACTTAAAGCCAGATCGTCACATTGGCCGCTTTTCTCTCTGAGACGGTTACATTTATCGTCTGCAAAGCAATGTCGCGTGCTGCGGTATGCGGAGACACTAAAAGCACCATAGTAGAACACAGAAGAAGCTTCTAAGTGGAAGCAATAGCCATAAGAAGCAGTACAATTCAAGTTTTGGTTATCGATTATTGTTTTTAGCGGCTTTGGTGCCTTGGACATGAGGTGGAACCTTAAGATTTTGCATGAAAGGAGGACTAGCAGCCGCGTTGCAGGGGAGAATGTGAAAAGTGTTCATATGTAGTAAAAACCTGAGAAATCCGCCCGTTTTCGTCATTTGTTATCTAATCTTCTTAAAGCCAGATCGTCACATTGGCCGCTCTTCTCTCTGAATCGGTTACATTCATCGTCTGCTATGTCGCCTGCTGCGGTATGCGGTGACACTGAGAGCACCATAGTAGAACACAGAAGAAGCTTCTAAGTTGAAGTAATAGCCAGTAAGAAGTAGTACAATTCAAGTATTAGTTGTCGATTATTCACTTTTTAGCCAGTTTTGGTGACTTGGACATGACCTAGGACCTTAAGATTTTGCATGAAAAGAGGACTGGTAGCCGCGTTGCACGGGAGAATGTGAAAGGTGTTCATATGTAGTAAAAACCTGAGAAATCCGTCCGTTTTCGTCTTTTGTTATCGAATCGACTTAAAGCCAGATCGTCACATTGGCCGCTTTTCTCTCTGAGACGGTTACATTTATCGTCTGCAAAGCAATGTCGCGTGCTGCGGTATGCGGAGACACTGAAAGCACCACAGTAGAACACACAAGAAGCTTCTAAGTTGAAGCAATAGCCATAAGAAGCAGTACAGTTCAAGTTTTGGTTATCGATTATTGATTTTTAGCCGGCTTTGGTGCCTTGGATATGAGGTGGAACCTTAAGATGTTGCATGAAAGGAGGACTAGCAGCCGCGGTGCACGGGAGAATGTGAAAAGTGTTCATATGTAGTAAAAACCTGAGAAATCCGTCCGTTTTCGTAATTTGTTATCGAATCGACTTAAAGCCAGATAGTCATATTGGCCGCTTTTCTCTCTGAGACGGTTACATTTATCGTCTGCAAAGCTATGTCGCGTGCTGCGGTATGCGGAGACACTAAAAGCACCATAGTAGAACACAGAATAAGCTTCTAAGTTGAAGCAATGGCCAGTAAGAAGTAGTACAATTCAAATTTTGGTTATCGATTATTGATTTTTAGCCGGCTTTGGTGCCTTGGACAGGAGGTGGAACCTTAAGATTTTGCATGAAAGGTGGACTAGCAGCTGCGTTGCATCTGAGAATGTGAAAAGGGTTCATATGTAGTAAAAACCTGAGAAATCCGTCCGTTTTCGTCATTTGTTATCGAATCGACTTAAAGCCAGATCGTCACATAGGCCGCTCTTCTCTCTGAAACGGTTACGTTTATCGTCTGCAAAGCTATGTCACGTGCTGCGGTATGCGGAGACACTAAAAGCACCATAGTAGAACACAGATGAAGCTTCGAAGTTGAAGCAATGGCCAGTAAGAAGTAGTACAATTCAAGTTTAGGTTACCGATTATTGATTTTTAGCCGGCTTTGGTGCCTTGGACATGAGGTGGAACCTTAAGATTTTGCATCAAAGGAGGACTAGCAGCTGCGTTGCACGGGAGAATGTGAAAAGTGTTCATATGTAGTAAAAAGCTGAGAAATCCGTCCGTTTTCGTCATTTGTTATCGAATCGACTTAAAGCCAGATCGTCACATTGGCCGCTCTTCTGTCTGAAACGGTTACATTTATCGTCTGCAAAGCTATGTCGCGTGCTGCGGTATGCGGAGATGCTAAAAGCACCATAGTAGAACATAGGAGAAGATTCTAAGTTGAAGCAATAGCCAGTAAGAAGTAGTGCAATTCAAGTTTTAGTTGTCGATTATTCACTTTTTAGCCGGCTTTGGTGGCTTGGACAGGACCTAGGACCTTAAGATTTTGCATGAAAGGAGGACTTGCAGCCGCGTTGCACGGGAGATTGTGAAAAGTGTTCATATGTAGTAAAAACCTGAAAAATCCGTCCGTTTTCGTCATTTGTTACTGAATCGACTTAAAGCCAGATCGTCACATTGGCCGCTCTTCTGCAGAAAAGGTTACATTTATCGTCTGCAAAGCTATGTCGCGTGCTGCGGTATGCGAAGACACTAAAAGCACCATAGTAGAACACAGAAGAAGCTTCTAAGTTGAAGCAGTAGCCAGTAAGAAGTAGTACATTTCAAGTTTTAGTTGTCGATTATTCACTCTTTAGCCGGCTTTCGTGGCTTGGACATAAACTAGGACCTTAAGATTTTGCATGAAAGGAGGACTAGCAGCCGCGTTGCACGGGAGAATATGAAAAGTGTTCATATGTAGTAAAAAGCTGAGAAATCCGTCCGTTTTCGTCATTTGTTATCGAATCGACTTAAAGCCAGATCGTCACATTGGCCGCTCTTCTGTCTGAAACGGTTACATTTATCGTCTGCAAAGCTATGTCGCGCGCTGCGGTATGCGGAGACACTCAAAGTTCAGTAGTATAACACAGAAGAAACTTCTAAGTTGAGGTAATAGCCAGTAAGAGGTAGTACAATTCAAGTTTTAGTTGTCGATAATTCACATTTTAGCCGGCTTTGGTGACTCGGACATGATCTAGGACCATAAGATTTATCATGAAAGGAGGACTAGCAGCCGCGTTGCATGGGAGAATGTGAAAAGTTTTCATATGTAGTAAAAACCTGAGAAATCCGCCCGTTTTCGTCATTTGTTATCGAATCGACTTAAAGCCAGATCGTCACATTGGCCGCTTTTCTCTCTGAGACGGTTACATTTATAGTCTGCAAAGCTATGTCGCGTGCTGCGGTATGTGGAGACACTAAAAGCACCATAGTAGAACACAGAAGAGGCTTCTAAGTTGACGTAATAGCCAGTAAGCAGTAGTACAATTCAAGTTTTAGTTGTCGATTATTCACTTTTTAGCCGGCATTGGTGGCTTGGACATGACCTAGGACCATAAGATTTTGTATGAAAGGAGGACTTGCAGCCGCGTTGCACGGGAGAATGTGAAAAGTGTTCATATGTAGTAAAAACATGAGAAATCCGTCCGTTTTCGTCATTTGTTATCGAATCGACTTGAAGGAAGATCGGCACATTGGCCATTCTTCTCTCTAAAACGGTTACATTTATCGTCTGCAAAGATATGTCGCGTGCTGCGGTAAGCCGAAACACTAAAAACACCATAGTAGAACACAGAAGAAGCTTCTAAGTTTAAGTAATAGCCAGTAAGAAGTAGTACAATTCAAGTTTTAGTTGTCGATTATTCACTTTTTAGCCCGCATTGGTGGCTTGGACATGACCTAGGACCATAAGATTTTGCATGAAAGGAGGACTTGCAGCCGCGTTGCACGGGAGGATGTGAAAAGTGTTCATATGTAGTAAAAAACATGAGAAATCCCTCCGTTTTCGTCATTTGTTAACGAATCGACTTAAAGCCAGATCGTCACATTGGCCGCTTTTCTCTCTGAGACGGTTACATTTATCGTCTGCAAAGCTATGTCGCGTGCTGCAATATGCGGAGACACTAAGAGCACCATAGAACACAGAAGAAGCTTCTAAGTTGAAGTAATAGCCAGTAAGAAGTAGTACAATTCAAATTTTAGTTGTCGATTATTCACTTTTTAGCCGGCTTTGGTGGCTTGGACATGACCTAGGACCTTAAGATTTTGCATGAAAGGAGGACTAGCAGCCGCGTTGCACGGGAGAATGTGAAAAAGTGTTCATATGTACTAAAAACCTGAGAAATCCGTCCGTTTTCGTCATTTGTTATCTAATCTACTTAAAGCCAGATCGTCACATTGGCCACTCTTCTCTCTGGATCGGTTACATTTATCGTCTGCAAAGCTATGTCGCGTGCTGCGGTATGCGGAGACACTAAAAGCACCATAGTAGAACACAGAAGAAGCTTCTAAGTTGAAGCAATAAAAAGTAACAAGTAGTACAATTCAATATTACTTGTCGATTATTCACTTTTTAGGCGGCTTTATTGGCTTGGACATGACCTAGTACCTTACGATTTTGCATGAAAGGAGGACTAGCAGCCGCGTTGCACGGGAGAATGTGAAAAGTGTTCATATGTAGTAAAAACCTGAGAAATCCGTCCGTTTTCGTCATTTGTTATCGAATCGACTTAAAGCCAGATCATCACATTGACGCTTTTCTCTCTGAGACGGTTACATTTATCGTCTGCAAAGCTATGTCGCGTGCTGCGGTATGCGGAGACACTAAAAGCACCATAGTAGAACACAGAAGAAGCTTCTAGGTTGAAGTAATAGCCAGTAAGAAGTAGTACAATTCAAGTTTTAGGCGTCGATTATTCACTTTTTAAAAAGTTTTGGTGGTTTGGACATGACCTAGGACCTTAAGATTTTGCATGATAGGAGGACTGGTAGCCGCGTTGCACGGGAGAATGTGAAAGGTGTTCATATGTAGTAAAAACCTGAGAAATCCGTCCGTTTTCGTCATTTGTTATCGAATCGACTTAAAGCCAGATCGTCACATTGGCCGCTTTTCTCTCTGAGACGGTTACATTTATCGTCTGCAAAGCAATGTCGCGTGCTGCGGTATGCGGAGACACTAAAAGCACCATAGTAGAACACAGAAGAAGCTTCTAAGTGGAAGCAATAGCCATAAGAAGCAGTACAATTCAAGTTTTGGTTATCGATTATTGTTTTTAGCGGCTTTGGTGCCTTGGACATGAGGTGGAACCTTAAGATTTTGCATGAAAGGAGGTCTAGCAGCTGCGTTGCACGGGAGAATGTGAAAAGGGTTCATATGTAGTAAAAACCTGAGAAATCCGCCCGTTTTCGTCATTTGTTATCTAATCTTCTTAAAGCCAGATCGTCACATTGGCCGCTCTTCTCTCTGAATCGGTTACATTCATCGTCTGCTATGTCGCCTGCTGCGGTATGCGGAGACACTGAGAGCACCATAGTAGAACACAGAAGAAGCTTCTAAGTTGAAGTAATAGCCAGTAAGAAGTAGTACAATTCAAGTATTAGTTGTCGATTATTCACTTTTTAGCCAGTTTTGGTGACTTGGACATGACCTAGGACCTTAAGATTTTGCATGAAAAGAGGACTGGTAGCCGCGTTGCACGGGAGAATGTGAAAGGTGTTCATATGTAGTAAAAACCTGAGAAATCCGTCCGTTTTCGTCTTTTGTTATCGAATCGACTTAAAGCCAGATCGTCACATTGGCCGCTTTTCTCTCTGAGACGGTTACATTTATCGTCTGCAAAGCAATGTCGCGTGCTGCGGTATGCGGAGACACTGAAAGCACCACAGTAGAACACACAAGAAGCTTCTAAGTTGAAGCAATAGCCATAAGAAGCAGTACAGTTCAAGTTTTGGTTATCGATTATTGATTTTTAGCCGGCTTTGGTGCCTTGGATATGAGGTGGAACCTTAAGATTTTGCATGAAAGGAGGACTAGCAGCCGCGGTGCACGGGAGAATGTGAAAAGTGTTCATATGTAGTAAAAACCTGAGAAATCCGTCCGTTTTCGTAATTTGTTATCGAATCGACTTAAAGCCAGATAGTCATATTGGCCGCTTTTCTCTCTGAGACGGTTACATTTATCGTCTGCAAAGCTATGTCGCGTGCTGCGGTATGCGGAGACACTAAAAGCACCATAGTAGAACACAGAATAAGCTTCTAAGTTGAAGCAATGGCCAGTAAGAAGTAGTACAATTCAAGTTTTGGTTATCGATTATTGATTTTTAGCCGGCTTTGGTGCCTTGGACAGGAGGTGGAACCTTAAGATTTTGCATGAAAGGTGGACTAGCAGCTGCGTTGCATTTGAGAATGTGAAAAGGGTTCATATGTAGTAAAAACCTGAGAAATCCGTCCGTTTTCGTCATTTGTTATCGAATCGACTTAAAGCCAGATCGTCACATAGGCCGCTCTTCTCTCTGAAACGGTTACGTTTATCGTCTGCAAAGCTATGTCACGTGCTGCGGTATGCGGAGACACTAAAAGCACCATAGTAGAACACAGATGAAGCTTCGAAGTTGAAGCAATGGCCAGTAAGAAGTAGTACAATTCAAGTTTAGGTTACCGATTATTGATTTTTAGCCGGCTTTGGTGCCTTGGACATGAGGTGGAACCTTAAGATTTTGCATCAAAGGAGGACTAGCAGCTGCGTTTAACGGGAGAATGTGAAAAGGGTTCATATGTAGTAAAAACCTGAAAAATCCGTCCGTTTTCGTCATTTGTTACTGAATCGACTTAAAGCCAGATCGTCACATTGGCCGCTCTTCTGCTGAAAAGGTTACATTTATCGTCTGCAAAGCTATGTCGCGTGCTGCGGTATGCGAAGACACTAAAAGCACCATAGTAGAACACAGAAGAAGCTTCTAAGTTGAAGCAGTAGCCAGTAAGAAGTAGTACATTTCAAGTTTTAGTTGTCGATTATTCACTCTTTAGCCGGCTTTCGTGGCTTGGACATAAACTAGGACCTTGAGATTTTGCATGAAAGGAGGACTAGCAGCCGCGTTGCACGGGAGAATATGAAAAGTGTTCATATGTAGTAAAAAGCTGAGAAATCCGTCCGTTTTCGTCATTTGTTATCGAATCGACTTAAAGCCAGATCGTCACATTGGCCGCTCTTCTGTCTGAAACGGTTACATTTATCGTCTGCAAAGCTATGTCGCGCGCTGCGGTATGCGGAGACACTCAAAGTTCAGTAGTATAACACAGAAGAAACTTCTAAGTTGAGGTAATAGCAAGTAAGAGGTAGTACAATTCAAGTTTTAGTTGTCGATTATTCACATTTTAGCCGGCTTTGGTGACTCGGACATGATCTAGGACCATAAGATTTATCATGAAAGGAGGACTAGCAGCCGCGTTGCATGGGAGAATGTGAAAAGTTTTCATATGTAGTAAAAACCTGAGAAATCCGCCCGTTTTCGTCATTTGTTATCGAATCGACTTAAAGCCAGATCGTCACATTGGCCGCTTTTCTCTCTGAGACGGTTACATTTATAGTCTGCAAAGCTATGTCGCGTGCTGCGGTAAGTGGAGACACTAAAAGCACCATAGTAGAACACAGAAGAGGCTTCTAAGTTGACGTAATAGCCAGTAAGAAGTAGTACAATTCAAGTTTTAGTTATCGATTATTGACAGTTTAGCTGGCTTTGGTGCCTTGGCCATGAGCTAGGACCTTAACATTTTGCATGAAAGGAGCACTAGCAGCCGCGTTGCAAGGGAGAATGTGAAAAGTGTTCATATGTAGTAAAAACCTGAGAAATCCGTCCGTTTTCGTCATTTGTTATCGAATCGACTTAAAATTAGATCGTCACATTGGCCGCTCTTCTCTCTTAGACGGTTGTACTTATCGTTTGCAAAGCTATGTCGCGTGCTGCGGTATGCGGAGACACTAAAAGCACCGTAGTAGAACACAGAAGAAGCTTCTAAGTTGAAGTAATAGCCAGTAAGCAGTAGTACAATTCAAGTTGTAGTTGTCGATTATTCACTTTTTAGCCGGCATTGGTGGCTTGGACATGACCTAGGACCATAAGATTTTGTATGAAAGGAGGACTTGCAGCCGCGTTGCACGGGAGAATGTGAAAAGTGTTCATATGTAGTAAAAACATGAGAAATCCGTCCGTTTTAGTCATTTGTTATCGAATCGACTTGAAGGAAGATCGTCACATTGGCCATTCTTCTTTCTAAAACGGTTACATTTATCGTCTGCAAAGATATGTCGCGTGCTGCGGTAAGCCGAAACACTAAAAGCACCATAGTAGAACACAGAAGAAGCTTCTAAGTTTAAGTAATAGCCAGTAAGAAGTAGTACAATTCAAGTTTTAGTTGTCGATTATTCACTTTTTAGCCCGCATTGGTGGCTTGGACATGACCTAGGACCATAAGATTTTGCATGAAAGGAGGACTTGCAGCCGCGTTGCACGGGAGGATGTGAAAAGTGTTCATATGTAGTAAAAAACATGAGAAATCCCTCCGTTTTCGTCATTTGTTAACGAATCGACTTAAAGCCAGATCGTCACATTGGCCGCTTTTCTCTCTGAGACGGTTACATTTATCGTCTGCAAAGCTATGTCGCGTGCTGCAATATGCGGAGACACTAAGAGCACCATAGAACACAGAAGAAGCTTCTAAGTTGAAGTAATAGCCAGTAAGAAGTAGTACAATTCAAATTTTAGTTGTCGATTATTCACTTTTTAGCCGGCTTTGGTGGCTTGGACATGACCTAGGACCTTAAGATTTTGCATGAAAGGAGGACTTGCAGCCGCGTTGCACGGGATAATGTGAAAAGTGTTCATATGTAGGAAAAACCTGAGAAATCCGTCCGTTTTCGTCATTTGTTATCGAATCGACTTAAAGCCAGATCGTCACATTGGCCGCTTTTCTCTCTGAAACGGTTACATTTATCGTCTGCAAAGCTATGTCGCGTGCTGCGGTATGCGGAGACACTAAAAGAACCATAGTAGAACACAGAATAAGCTTCTAAGTTGAAGTAATACCCAGTAAGAAGTAGTACAATTCAAGTTGTAGTTGTCGATTATTCACTTTTTAGCCGGCTTTGGTGGTTTGGACATGACCTAGGACCTTACGATTTTGCTTGAAAGGAGGACTAGCAGCCGCGTTGCACGGGAGAATGTGAAAAGTGTTCATATGTAGTAAAAACATGAGAAATCCGTCCGTTTTCGTCATTTGTTATCGAATCGACTTAAAGCCAGATCGTCACATTGGCCGCTCTTCTCTCTGAAACGGTTATATTTATCGTCTGCAAAAGCTATGTCGCGTGCTGCGGTATGCGGAAACACTAAAAGCACCATAGTAGAATACAGAAGAAGCTTCTAAGTTGCAGTAATAGCCAGTAAGAAGTAGTACAATTCAAGTTTTAGTTGTCGATTATTCACTTTTTAGCCGGCTTTCGTGGCTTGGACATAAACTAGGACCTTAAGATTTTGCATGAAAGGAGGACTAGCAGCCGCGTTGCACGGGAGAGTGTGAAAAGTGTTCATATGTAGTAAAAAGCTGAGAAATCCGTCCGTTTTCGTCATTTGTTATCGAATCGACTTAAAGCCAGATCGTCACATTGGCCGCTCTTCTGTCTGAAACGGTTACATGTATCGTCTGCAAAGCTATGTCGCGCGCTGCGGTATGCGGAGACACTAAAACCACCATAGTAGAACACAGAAGAAACTTCTAAGTTGAAGTAATAGCCAGTAAGAAGTAGTACAATTCAAGTTTTAGTTGTCGATTGTTCACTTTTTAGCCGGCTTTGGTGGCTATGACATGACCTAGGACCATACGATTTTGTATGAAAGGAGGACTAGCAGCCGCGTTGCACGGGAGAATGTGAAAAGTGTTCATATGTAGTAAAAACCTTAGAAATCCGTCCGTTTTCGTCATTTGTTATCGAATCGACTTAAAATTAGATCGTCACATTGGCCGCTCTTCTCTCTTAGACGGTTGTACTTATCGTTTGCAAAGCTATGTCGCGTGCTGCGGTATGCGGAGACACTAAAAGTTCAGTAGTAGAACACAGATGAAACTTCTAAGTTGATGTAATAGAAAGTAAGAAATAGTACAAGTCAAGTTATAGGTATCGATTATTCACTTTTTAGCAGGATTTGGTGGCTTGGACATGACCTAGGACCTTAAGATTTTGCTTGAAAGGAGGACTTGCAGCCGCGTTGCACGGGAGAATGTGAAAAGTGTTCATATGAAGTAAAAACATGAGAAATCCGTCCGTTTTCGTCATTTGTTATCGAATCGACTTAAAGCCAGATCGTCACATTGGCCGCTTTTCTCTCTGAGACGGTTACACGTATCGTCTGCAAAGCTATGTCGCGTGCTGCAATATGCGGAGACACTAAGAGCACCACAGAACACAGAAGAAGCTTCTAAGTTGAAGTAATAGCCAGTAAGAAGTAGTACAATTCAAATTTTAGTTGTCGATTATTCACTTTTTAGCCGGCTTTGGAGGCTTGGACATGACCTAGGACCTTAAGATTTTGCATGAAAGGAGGACTTGCAGCCGCGTTGCACGGGATTAATGTGAAAAGTGTTCATATGTAGGAACAACCTGAGAAATCCGTCCGTTTTCGTCATTTGTTATCGAATCGACTTAAAGCCAGATCGTCACATTGGCCGCTTTTCTCTCTGAAACGGTTACATTTATCGTCTGCAAAGCTATGTCGCGTGCTGCGGTATGCGGTGACACTAAAAGAACCATAGGAGAACACAGAATAAGCTTCTAAGTTGAAGTAATAGCCAGTAAGAAGTAGTACAATTCAAGTTGTAGTTGTCGATTATTCACTTTTTAGCCGGCTTTGGTGGCTTGGACATGACCTAGGACCTTACGATTTTGCTTGAAAGGAGGACTAGCAGCCGCGTTGCACGGGAGAATGTGAAAAGTGTTCATATGTAGTAAAAACATGAGAAATCCGTCCGTTTTCGTCATTTGTTATCGAATCGACTTAAAGCCAGATCGTCACATTGGCCGCTCTTCTCTCTGAAACGGTTATATTTATCGTCTGCAAAAGCTATGTCGCGTGCTGCGGTATGCGGAAACACTAAAAGCACCATAGTAGAATACAGAAGAAGCTTCTAAATTGCAGTAATAGCCAGTAAGAAGTAGTACAATTCAAGTTTTAGTTGTCGATTATTCACTTTTTAGCCGGCTTTCGTGGCTTGGACATAAACTAGGACCTTAAGATTTTGCATGAAAGGAGGACTAGCAGCCGCGTTGCACGGGAGAGTGTGAAAAGTGTTCATATGTAGTAAAAAGCTGAGAAATCCGTCCGTTTTCGTCATTTGTTATCGAATCGACTTAAAGCCAGATCGTCACATTGGCCGCTCTTCTGTCTGAAACGGTTACATTTATCGTCTGCAAAGCTATGTCGCGCGCTGCGGTATGCGGAGACACTAAAAGCACCATAGTAGAACACAGAAGAAACTTCTAAGTTGAAGTAATAGCCAGTAAGAAGTAGTACAATTCAAGTTTTAGTTGTCGATTGTTCACTTTTTAGCCGGCTTTGGTGGCTATGACATGACCTAGGACCATACGATTTTGTATGAAAGGAGGACTAGCAGCCGCGTTGCACGGGAGAATGTGAAAAGTGTTCATATGTAGTAAAAACCTTAGAAATCCGTCCGTTTTCGTCATTTGTTATCGAATCGACTTAAATATAGATCGTCACATTGGCCGCTCTTCTCTCTTAGACGGTTGTACTTATCGTTTGCAAAGCTATGTCGCGTGCTGCGGTATGCGGAGACACTAAAAGTTCAGTAGTAGAACACAGATGAAACTTCTAAGTTGATGTAATAGAAAGTAAGAAGTAGTACAAGTCAAGTTATAGGTGTCGATTATTCACTTTTTAGCCGGATTTGGTGGCTTGGACATGACCTAGGACCTTAAGATTTTGCTTGAAAGGAGGACTTGCAGCCGCGTTGCACGGGAGAATGTGAAAAGTGTTCATATGAAGTAAAAACATGAGAAATCCGTCCGTTTTCGTCATTTGTTATCGAATCGACTTAAAGCCAGATCGTCACATTGGCCGCTTTTCTCTCTGAGACGGTTACACGTATCGTCTGCAAAGCTATGTCGCGTGCTGCAATATGCGGAGACACTAAGAGCACCACAGAACACAGAAGAAGCTTCTAAGTTGAAGTAATAGCCAGTAAGAAGTAGTACAATTCAAATTTTAGTTGTCGATTATTCACTTTTTAGCCGGCTTTGGTGGCTTGGACATGACCTAGGACCTTAAGATTTTGCATGAAAGGAGGACTTGCAGCCGCGTTGCACGGGATAATGTGAAAAGTGTTCATATGTAGGAAAAACCTGAGAAATCCGTCCGTTTTCGTCATTTGTTATCGAATCGACTTAAAGCCAGATCGTCACATTGGCCGCTTTTCTCTCTGACACGGTTACATTTATCGTCTGCAAAGCTATGTCGCGTGCTGCGGTATGCGGAGGCACTAAAAGAACCATAGTAGAACACAGAATAAGCTTCTAAGTTGAAGTAATAGCCAGTAAGAAGTAGTACAATTCAAGTTGTAGTTGTCGATCATTCACTTTTTAGCCGGCTTTGGTGGCTTGGACATGACCTATTACCTTAAGATTTTGCTTGAAAGGAGGACTAGCAGCCGCGTTGCACGGGAGAATGTGAAAAGTGTTCATATGTAGTAAAAACCTGAGAAATCCTTCCGTTTTCGTCATTTGTTACCGAATCGACTTAAAGCCAGATCGTCACATTGGCTGCTTTTCTCTCTGAGA
Organism: Schistocerca gregaria; assembly: GCF_023897955.1. Taxonomy (NCBI): domain Eukaryota; kingdom Metazoa; phylum Arthropoda; class Insecta; order Orthoptera; family Acrididae; genus Schistocerca; species Schistocerca gregaria. The sequence goes on along the minus strand of NW_026061883.1, from coordinate 3,430,008 downwards.
CGGTTACATTTATCGTCTGCAAATCTATGTCGCCTGCTGCGGTATGCGAGACACTAAAAGCACCATAGTAGAACACAGAAGAAGCTTCTAAGTTGAAGTAATAGCCAGTAAGAAGTAGTACAATTCAAGTTTTAGTTGTCGATTATTCACATTTTAGCCGGCTTTGGTGGCTTGGACATGACCTAGGACCTTAAGATTTTGCATGAAAGGAGGACTTGCAGCCGCGTTGCACGGGAGAATGTGAAAAGTGTTCATATGTAGTAAAAACCTAAGAAATCCGTCCGTTTTCGTAATTTGTTATCGAATCGACTTAAAGCCAGATCGTCACATTGGCCGCTTTTCTCTCAGAGACGGTTACATTTATCGTCTGCAAACCTATGTCGCGTGCTGCGGTATGCGGACACACTAAAAGCACCATAGTAGAACACAGAAGAAGCGTCTAAGTTGAAGTAATAGCAAGTAAGAAGTAGTACAATTCTAGTATTAGTTGTTGGTTATTCACCTTTTAGCCGGCTTTAGTGGCTTGGACATGACCTAGGACCATAAGACTTTGCATGAAAGGAGGACTAGGAGCCGCGTTGCACGGGAGAATGTGAAAAGTGTTCATATGTAGTAAAAACCTGAGAAATCCGTCCGTTTTCGTCATTTGTTATCGAATCGACTTAAAGCCAGATCGTCACAATGGCCGCTTTTCTCTCTGAGACGGTTACATTTATCGTCTGCAAACCTATGTCGCGTGCTGCGGTATGCGGAGACACTAAAAGCACCATAGTAGAACACAGATGAAGCTTCAAAGTTGAAGTAATAGCCAGTAAGAAGTAGTACAATTCAGATATTAGTTGTCGATTATTCACTTTTTAGCCGGCTTTGGTGGCTTGGACATATCCTATGACCTTAAGATTTTGCATGAAAAGAGGACTAGCAGCCGCTTTGCACGGGAGAATGTGAAAAGTGTTCATATGTAGGAAAAACCTGAGAAATCCGTCCGTTTTCGTCATTTGTTATCGAATCGACTTAAAGCCAGATCGTCACATTGGCCGCTTTTCTCTCTGACACGGTTACATTTATCGTCTGCAAAGCTATGTCGCGTGCTGCGGTATGCGGAGACACTAAAAGCACCATAGTGGAACACAGAAGAAACTTGTAAGTTGAAGTAATAGCCAGTAAGAAGTAGTACAATTCAAGTTTTAGTTGTCGATTATTCACTTTTTAGCCGGCTTTGGTGGCTTGGACATGACCTAGGACCTTAAGATTTTGCATGAAAAGAGTACTTGCAGCCGCGTTGCACGGGAAATGTGAAATGTGTTCATATGTAGCAAAAACCTGAGAAATCCGCCCGTTTTCGTCATTTGTTATCGAATCTACTTAAAGCCAGATCGTCACCTTGGCCGCTCTTCTCTCTGAATCGGATACATTTATCGTCTGCAAAGCTATGTCGCGTGCTGCAGTATGCGGAAACACTAAAAGCACAATAGTAGAACACAGAAGAAGCTTCTAAGTTGAAGTGATAGCCAGTAAGAAGTAGTACAATTCAAGTTTTAGTTGTCGATTATTCACTTTTTAGTCGGCTTTGGTGGCTATGACATGACCTAGGACCATAAGATTTTGCATGAAAGGAGGACTAGCAGCCGCGTTGCACGGGAGAATGTGAAAAGTGTTCATATGTAGTAAAAACCTGAGAAATCCGTCCGTTTTCGTCATTTGTTATCGAATCGACTTAAAGTTATATCGTCACATTGGCCGCTTTTCTCTCTGAGACGGTTACATTTATCGTCTGCAAAGCTATGTCGCGTGCTGCGGGATGCGGAGACACTAAAAGAACCATAGTAGAACACAGAAGAAGCTTCTAAGTTGAAGCAATAGCCAGCAAGAAGTAGTACAATTCAAGTTTTAGGCGTCGATTATTCACTTTTTAGACGGCTTTTGTGGCTTGGACATCACCTAGGACGTTAAAATTTTGCATGAAAGGAGGACTGGCAGCCGCGTTGCAAGGGGGAATGTGAAAAGTGTTCATATGTAGTAAAAACGTGAGAAATCCGTCCGTTTTCGTCATTTGTTATCGAATCGACTTAAAGCCAGATCGTCACATTGGCCGCTTTTCTCTCTGAGACGGTTACATTTATCGTCTGCAAAGCTATGTCGCGTGCTGCGGTGTGCGGAGACACTAAAAGCACCATAGTAGAACACAGAAGAATCTTCTAAGTTGAAGTAATAGCCAGTAAGAAGTAGTACAATTCAAGTTTTAGTTGTCGATTATTCACTTTTTAGCCGGCTTTGGCGGCTTGGACATGACCTAGGACCATAAGATTTTGCATGAAAGGAGGACTAGCAGCCGCGTTTCACGGGAGAATGTGAAAAGTGTTCATATGTAGTAAAAACCTGAGAAATCCGTCGGTTTTCGTCATTTGTTACCGAATCGACTTAAAGCCAGATCGTCACATTGGCCGCTCTTCTCTCTGAAACGGTTACACTTATCGTCTGCAAAGCTATGTCGCGTGCAGCGGTGTGCGGAGACACTAAAAGCACCATAGTAGAACACAGAAGAAGCTTCTAAGTTGACGTAATAGCTAGTAAGAAGTAGTACAATTCAAGTTTTAGTTATCGATTATTGACATTTTAGCTGGCTTTGGTGCCTTGGCCATGAGCTAGGACCTTAACATTTTGCATGAAAGGAGGACTAGCAGCCGCGTTGCATGGGAGAATGTGAAATGTGTTCATATGTACTAAAAACCTTAGAAATCCGTCCGTTTTCGTCATTTGTTATCGAATCGACTTAAAGCCATATCGTCACATTGGCCGCTTTTCTCTCTGACACGGTTACATTTATCGTCTGCAAAGCTATGTCACTTGCTGCGGTATGCGGAGGCACTAAAAGAACCATAGTAGAACACAGAATAAGCTTCTAAGTTGAAGTAATAGCCAGTAAGAAGTAGTACAATTCAAGTTGTAGTTGTCGATTATTCACTTTTTAGCCGGCTTTGGTGGCTTGGACATGACTTAGGACCTTAAGATTTTGCTTGAAAGGAGGACTAGCAGCCGCGTTGCACGGGAGAATGTGAAAAGTGTTCATATGTAGTAAAAACCTGAGAAATCCGTCCGTTTTCGTCATTTGTTTCCGAATCGACTTAAAGCCAGATCGTCACATTGGCCGCTCTTCTCTCTGAAACGGTTACATTTATCCTCTGCAAAGCTATGTCGCGTTCTGCGGTATGCAGAGACACTAAAAGCACCATAGTACAACACAGAAGAAGCTTCTAAGTTGAAGTAATAGGCAGTAAGAAGTAGTACAATTCAAGTTTTAGTTGTCGATTATTCGCTTTTTGGCCGGCTTTGGTGGCTTGGACATGACCTAGGACCTTAAGACTTTGCATGAAAGGAGGACTAGCAGCTGCGTTGCACGGGAGAATGTGAAAAGTGTTCATATGTAGTAAAAACCTGAGAAATCCGTCCGTTTTCGTCATTTCTTATCGAATCGACTTAAAGCCAGATCGCCACAATGGCCGCTTTTCTCTCTGAGACGGTTACATTTATCCCTCTGCAAAGTTATGTCGCGTGCTGCGGTATGCGGAGACACTAAAAGCACCACAGTAGAACACAGAAGAAGCTTCAAAGTTGAAGTAATAGCCAGTAAGAAGTAGTACTATTCAGATATTAGTTGTCGATTATTCACTTTTTAGCCGGCTTTGGTGGCTTGGACATGGCCTATGACCTTAAGATTTTGCATGAAAGGAGGACTAGCTGCCGCGTTGCATGGGAGAATGTGAAAAGTGTTCATATGTAGTAAAAACCTGAGAAATCCGTCCGTTTTCGTCATTTGTTATCGAATCGACTTAAAGTAAGATCGTCACATTGGCCGCTCTTCTCTCTGAAACGGTTGCACTTATCGTCTGCAAAGCTATGTCACGTGCTGCGGTGTGCGGAGACACTAAAAGCACCGTAGTAGAACACAGAAGAAGCTTCTAAGTTGACGTAATAGGCAGTAAGAAGTAGTACCATTCAAGTTTAGTTGTCGATTATTCACTTTTTAGCCGGCTTTGGTGGCTTAGACATGACCTAGGACCTTAACATTTTGCATGAAAGGAGGACTAGCAGCCGCGTTGCATGGGAGAATGTGAAAAGTGTTCATATGTACTAAAAACCTGAGAAATCCGTCCGTTTTCGTCTTTTGTTATCGAATCGACTTAAAGCCAGATCGTCACATTGGCCGCTTTTCTCTCTGAGACGGTTACATTTATCGTCTGCAAACCTATGTCGCGTGCTGCGGTATGCGGAGACACTAAAAACACCATAGTAGAACACAGATGAAGCTTCAAAGTTGAAGTAATAGCCAGTAAGAAGTAGTACAATTCAGATATTAGTTGTCGATTATTCACTTTTTAGCCGGCTTTGGTGGCTTGGACATATCCTATGACCTTAAGATTTTGCATGAAAAGAGGACTAGCAGCCGCTTTGCACAAGAGAATGTGAAAAGTGTTCATATGTAGGAAAAACCTGAGAAATCCGTCCGTTTTCGTCATTTGTTATCGAATCGACTTAAAGCCAGATCGTCACATTGGCCGCTTTTCTCTCTGACACGGTTACATTTATCGTCTGCAAAGCTATGTCGCGTGCTGCGGTATGCGGAGACACTAAAAGCACCATAGTGGAACACAGAAGAAACTTGTAAGTTGAAGTAATAGCCAGTAAGAAGTAGTACAATTCAAGTTTTAGTTGTCGATTATTCACTTTTTAGCCGGCTTTGGTGGCTTGGACATGACCTAGGACCTTAAGATTTTGCATGAAAAGAGTACTTGCAGCCGCGTTGCACGGGAAATGTGAAATGTGTTCATATGTAGCAAAAACCTGAGAAATCCGCCCGTTTTCGTCATTTGTTATCGAATCTACTTAAAGCCAGATCGTCACCTTGGCCGCTCTTCTCTCTGAATCGGATACATTTATCGTCTGCAAAGCTATGTCGCGTGCTGCAGTATGCGGAAACACTAAAAGCACAATAGTAGAACACAGAAGAAGCTTCTAAGTTGAAGTGATAGCCAGTAAGAAGTAGTACAATTCAAGTTTTAATTGTCGATTATTCACTTTTTAGTCGGCTTTGGTGGCTATGACATGACCTAGGACCATAAGATTTTGCATGAAAGGAGGACTAGCAGCCGCGTTGCACGGGAGAATGTGAAAAGTGTTCATATGTAGTAAAAACCTGAGAAATCCGTCCGTTTTCGTCATTTGTTATCGAATCGACTTAAAGTTATATCGTCACATTGGCCGCTTTTCTCTCTGAGACGGTTACATTTATCGTCTGCAAAGCTATGTCGCGTGCTGCGGGATGCGGAGACACTAAAAGAACCATAGTAGAACACAGAAGAAGCTTCTAAGTTGAAGCAATAGCCAGCAAGAAGTAGTACAATTCAAGTTTTAGGCGTCGATTATTCACTTTTTAGACGGCTTTTGTGGCTTGGACATCACCTAGGACGTTAAAATTTTGCATGAAAGGAGGACTGGCAGCCGCGTTGCAAGGGGGAATGTGAAAAGTGTTCATATGTAGTAAAAACGTGAGAAATCCGTCCGTTTTCGTCATTTGTTATCGAATCGACTTAAAGCCAGATCGTCACATTGGCCGCTTTTCTCTCTGAGACGGTTACATTTATCGTCTGCAAAGCTATGTCGCGTGCTGCGGTGTGCGGAGACACTAAAAGCACCATAGTAGAACACAGAAGAATCTTCTAAGTTGAAGTAATAGCCAGTAAGAAGTAGTACAATTCAAGTTTTAGTTGTCGATTATTCACTTTTTAGCCGGCTTTGGCGGCTTGGACATGACCTAGGACCATAAGATTTTGCATGAAAGGAGGACTAGCAGCCGCGTTTCACGGGAGAATGTGAAAAGTGTTCATATGTAGTAAAAACCTGAGAAATCCGTCCGTTTTCGTCATTTGTTACCGAATCGACTTAAAGCCAGATCGTCACATTGGCCGCTCTTCTCTCTGAAACGGTTACACTTATCGTCTGCAAAGCTATGTCGCGTGCAGCGGTGTGCGGAGACACTAAAAGCACCATAGTAGAACACAGAAGAAGCTTCTAAGTTGACGTAATAGCTAGTAAGAAGTAGTACAATTCAAGTTTTAGTTATCGATTATTGACATTTTAGCTGGCTTTGGTGCCTTGGCCATGAGCTAGGACCTTAACATTTTGCATGAAAGGAGGACTAGCAGCCGCGTTGCATGGGAGAATGTGAAATGTGTTCATATGTACTAAAAACCTTAGAAATCCGTCCGTTTTCGTCATTTGTTATCGAATCGACTTAAAGCCATATCGTCACATTGGCCGCTTTTCTCTCTGACACGGTTACATTTATCGTCTGCAAAGCTATGTCACGTGCTGCGGTATGCGGAGGCACTAAAAGAACCATAGTAGAACACAGAATAAGCTTCTAAGTTGAAGTAATAGCCAGTAAGAAGTAGTACAATTCAAGTTGTAGTTGTCGATTATTCACTTTTTAGCCGGCTTTGGTGGCTTGGACATGACTTAGGACCTTAAGATTTTGCTTGAAAGGAGGACTAGCAGCCGCGTTGCACGGGAGAATGTGAAAAGTGTTCATATGTAGTAAAAACCTGAGAAATCCGTCCGTTTTCGTCATTTGTTTCCGAATCGACTTAAAGCCAGATCGTCACATTGGCCGCTCTTCTCTCTGAAACGGTTACATTTATCCTCTGCAAAGCTATGTCGCGTTCTGCGGTATGCAGAGACACTAAAAGCACCATAGTACAACACAGAAGAAGCTTCTAAGTTGAAGTAATAGGCAGTAAGAAGTAGTACAATTCAAGTTTTAGTTGTCGATTATTCGCTTTTTGGCCGGCTTTGGTGGCTTGGACATGACCTAGGACCTTAAGACTTTGCTTGAAAGGAGGACTAGCAGCTGCGTTGCACGGGAGAATGTGAAAAGTGTTTATATGTAGTAAAAACCTGAGAAATCCGTCCGTTTTCGTCATCTCTTATCGAATCGACTTAAAGCCAGATCGCCACAATGGCCGCTTTTCTCTCTGAGACGGTTACATTTATCCCTCTGCAAAGTTATGTCGCGTGCTGCGGTATGCGGAGACACTAAAAGCACCACAGTAGAACACAGAAGAAGCTTCAAAGTTGAAGTAATAGCCAGTAAGAAGTAGTACTATTCAGATATTAGTTGTCGATTATTCACTTTTTAGCCGGCTTTGGTGGCTTGGACATGGCGTATGACCTTAAGATTTTGCATGAAAGGAGGACTAGCTGCCGCGTTGCATGGGAGAATGTGAAAAGTGTTCATATGTAGTAAAAACCTGAGAAATCCGTCCGTTTTCGTCATTTGTTATCGAATCGACTTAAAGTAAGATCGTCACATTGGCCGCTCTTCTCTCTGAAACGGTTGCACTTATCGTCTGCAAAGCTATGTCACGTGCTGCGGTGTGCGGAGACACTAAAAGCACCGTAGTAGAACACAGAAGAAGCTTCTAAGTTGACGTAATAGGCAGTAAGAAGTAGTACCATTCAAGTTTAGTTGTCGATTATTCACTTTTTAGCCGGCTTTGGTGGCTTAGACATGACCTAGGACCTTAACATTTTGCATGAAAGGAGGACTAGCAGCCGCGTTGCATGGGAGAATGTGAAAAGTGTTCATATGTACTAAAAACCTGAGAAATCCGTCCGTTTTCGTCTTTTGTTATCGAATCGACTTAAAGCCAGATCGTCACATTGGCCGCTTTTCTCTCTGAGACGGTTACATTTATCGTCTGCAAAGCTATGTTGCGTGCTGCGGGATGCGGAGACACTAAAAGAACCATAGTAGAACACAGAAGAAGCTTCTAAGTTGAAGCAATAGCCAGCAAGAAGTAGTACAATTAAAGTTTTAGTTGTCGATTATTCACTTTTTAGACGGCTTTGGTGGCTTGGACATCACCTAGGACGTTAAAATTTTGCATGAAAGGAGGACTGGCAGCCGCGTTGCAAGGGGGAATGTGAAAAGTGTTCATATGTAGTAAAAACGTGAGAAATCCGTCCGTTTTCATCATTTGTTATCGAATCGACTTAAAGCCAGATCGTCACATTGGCCGCTTTTCTCTCTGAGACGGTTATATTTATCGTCTGCAAAGCTATGTCGCGTCCTGCGGTATGCGGAGACACTAAAAGCACCATAGTAGAACACAGAAGAATCTTCTAAGTTGAAGTAATAGCCAGTAAGAAGTAGTACAATTCAAGTTTTAGTTGTCGATTATTCACTTTTTAGACGGCTTTGGTGGCTTGGACATGAACTATGACCATAAGATTTTGCATGAAAGGAGGACTAGCAGCCGCGTTGCACGGGAGAATGTGAAAATGTTCGTATGTAGTAAAAACCTGAGAAATCCGTCCGTTTTCGTCACTTGTTATCGAATCGACTTAAAGCCAGATCGTCACATTGGCTGCTTTCCTCAATGAGACGGTTACATTTATTGTCTGCAAAGCTATGTCGCGTGCTGCGGTATGCGGAGACACTAAAAGCACCACAGTAGAACACAGAAGAATCTTCTAAGTTGAAGTAATAGCCAGTAAGAAGTAGTACAATTCAAGTTTTAGTTGTCGATTATTCACTTTTTAGCCGGCTTTGGTGGCTTGGACATGACCTAGGACCTCAAGATTTTGCATGAAAGGAGGTCTAACAACCGAGTTGCATGGGAGAATTTGAAAAGTGTTCATATGTAGTAAAAACCTGAGAAATCCGTCCATTTTCGTCATTTGTTATCGAATTGACTTCAAGCCAGATCGACACATTGGCCATTCTTCTCTCTCAAACGGTTACATTTATCGTCTGCAAAGCTATGACGCGTGCTGCGATATGCCGAAACACTAAAAGCACCATAGTAGAACACAGAAGGAGCTTCTAAGTTGAAGTAATAACCAGTAAGAAGCAGTACAATTCAAGTTTTAGTTGTCGATTATTCGCTTTTTAGCCGGCTTTGGTGGCTTGGACATGCGGTGGAACCTTAAGACTTTGCATGAAAGGAAGACGAGCAGCCGCGTTGCATGGGAGAATTGTGAAAAGTGTTCATATGTAGTAAAAACCTGAGAAATCCGTCCGTTTTCGTCATTTGCTATCGAATCGACGTAAAGCCAGATCGTCTCATTGGCCGCTTTTCTCTCTGAGACGGTTACATTTATCGTTTGCAAAGCTATGTCGCGTGCTGCGGTGTGCGGAGACACTAAAAGCACCATAGTAGAACACAGAAGAAGCTTCTAAGTTGAAGTAATAGCCAGTAAGAAGTAGTACAATTCATGTTTTAGTTGTCGATTATTCACTTTTTAGCCGGCTTTGGTGGCTTGGACATGACCTAGGACCTTAAGATTTTGCATGAAAATAGGACTAGGAGCCGCGTTGCACGGGAGAATGTGAAAAGTGTTCATATGTTGGAAAACCTGAGAAATCCGTCCGTTTTCGTCATTTGTTATCGAATCGACTTAAAGCCAGATCGTCACATTGGCCGCTTTTATCTCTGAGACGGTTTCATTTATCGTCTGCAAAGCTATGACGCGTGCTGCGGTATGCGGAGACACTAAAAGCACCATAGTAGAACACAGAAGAAGCTTCTAAGTTGAAGTAATAGCCAGTAAGAAGTAATACAATTCAAGTTTTAGTTGTCGATTATTCACTTTTTAGCCGGCTTTGGTGGATTGGACATGACCTAGGACCTTAGGATTTTGCATGAAAGGAGGACTAGCAGCCGCGTTGCACGGTAGAATGTAAAAAGTGTTCATATGCCGTAAAAACCTGAGAAATCCGTCCGTTTTCGTCATTTGTTATCGAATCGACTTAAAGCCAGATCGTCACATTGGCCGCTTTTCTCTCTGAGACGGTTATATTTATCGTCTGCAAAGCTATGTCGCGTGCTGCGGTGTGCGGAGACACTAAAAGCACCATAGTAGAACACAGAAGAATCTTCTAAGTTGAAGTAATAGCCAGTAAGAAGTAGTACAATTCAAGTTTTAGTTGTCGATTATTCACTTTTTAGCCGGCTTTGGTGGCTTGGACATGACCTAGGACCTCAAGATTTTGCATGAAAGGAGGTCTAAGAGCCGAGTTGCATGGGAGAATTTGAAAAGTGTTCATATGTAGTAAAAACCTGAGAAATCCGTCCATTTTCGTCATTTGTTATCGAATTGACTTCAAGCCAGATCGACACATTGGCCATTCTTCTCTCTCAAACGGTTACATTTATCGTCTGCAAAGCTATGACGCGTGCTGCGATATGCCAAAACACTAAAAGCACCATAGTAGAACACAGAAGGAGCTTCTAAGTTGAAGTAATAGCCAGTAAGAAGTAATACAATTCAAGTTTTAGTTGTCGATTATTCACTTTTTAGCCGGCTTTGTTGGATTGGACATGACCTAGGACCTTAGGATTTTGCATGAAAGGAGGACTTGCAGCCGCGTTGCACGGTAGAATGTAAAAAGTGTTCATATGCAGTAAAAACCTGAGAAATCCGTCCGTTTTCGTCATTTGTTATCGAATCGACTTAAAGCCAGATCGTCACATTGGCCATTCTTCTCTCTCAAACGGTTACATTTATCGTCTGCAAAGCTATGTCGCGTGCTACGGTATGCCAAAACACAAAAAGCACCATAGTAGAACCCAGAAGAAGCTTCTAAGTTGAAGTAATAGCCAGTAAGAAGTAGTACAATTCAAGTATTAATTGTCGATTATTCACTTTTTAGCCGTCTTTGGTGGCTATGACATGACCTAGGACCATAAGATTTTGCATGAAACGAGGACTAGCAGCCGCGTTGCACGGGAGAATGTGAAAAGTGTTCATATGTAGTAAAAACCTGAGAAATCCGTCCGTTTTCGTCATTTGTTATCGAATCGACTTAAAGCCAGATCGTCACATTGGTCTCTTTTCTCTCTGAAACGGTTACACTTATCGTCTGCAAAGCTATGTCGCGTGCTGCGGTATGCGGAGACACTAAAAGCTCCATAGTAGAACACAGAAGAAGCTTCTAAGTTGAAGTAATAGCCAGTAAGAATTAGTACAATTCAAGTTTTAGTTGTCGATTATTCACTTTTTAGCCGGCTTTGGTGGTTTAAACATGACCCAGTACCTTAAGATTTTCCATGAAAGGAGGACTAGCAGCCGCGTTGCACGGGAGAATGTGAAAGGTGTTCATATGTAGTAAAAACCTGAGAAATCCGTCCGTTTTCGCCATTTGTTATCGAATCGTCTTAAAGCCAGATCGTCACATTGGCCGCTCTTCTCTCTGAAACGGTTACATTTATCGTCTACAAAGCTATGTCGCGTGCTGCGGTATGCGGAAACACTAAAAGCACCATAGTAGAACACAGAAGAAGCTTCTATGTTGAAGTAATAGCCAGTAAGAAGTAGTACAATTGAAGTTTTAGTTGTCGAGTATTCACTTTTTAGCCGGCTTTGGTTTCTAGGACATGACCTAGGACCTTAAGATTTTGCATGAAAGGAGGACTAGCAGCCGCGTTGCATGGGAGAATGTGAAAAAAGTTCATAAGTAGTAAAAACCTGAGAAATCCGTCCATTTTCGTCATTTGTTATCGAATTGACTTCAAGCCAGATCGTCACATTGGCCATTCTTCTCTCTCAAACGGTTACATTTATCGTCTGCAAAGCTATGTCGCGTGCTGCGATATGCCGAAACACTAAAAGCACCATAGTAGAACACAGAAGGAGCTTCTATGTTGAAGTAATAGCCAGTAAGAAGTAGTACAATTCAAGTTTTAGTTGTCGATTATTCACTTTTTAGCCGGCTTTGGTGGCTTGGACATGCGGTGGAACCTTAAGATTTTGCATGAAAGGAAGACTAGCAGCCGCGTTGCACGGGAGAATGTGAAAAGTGTTCATATGTAGTAAAAACCTGAGAAATCCGTCCGTTTTCGTCATTTGTTATCGAATCGACTTAAAGCCAGATCGTCTCATTGGCCCCTTTTCTCTCTGAGACGGTTACATTTATCGTCTGCAAAGCTATGTCGCGTGCTGCGGTATGCGGAGACACTAAAAGCACCATAGTAGAACACAGAAAAAGCTTCTAAGTTGAAGTAATAGCCAGTAAGAAGTAGTACAATTCAAGTTTTAGTTTTCGATTATTCACTTTTTAGGCGGCTTTGGTGGCTTGGACATGACCTAGGACCGTAAGATTTTGCATGAAAGGAGGTCTAACAGCCGCGTTGCATGGGAGAATGTGAAAAGTGTTCATATGTAGTAAAAACCTGAGAAATAAGTCCATTTTCGTCATTTGTTATCGAATTGACTTCAAGCCAGATCGTCACATTGGCCATTCTTCTCTCTCAAACGGTTACATTTATCGTCTGTAAAGCTATGCCGCGTGCTGCGATATGCCGAAACACTAAAAGCACCATAGTAGAACACAGAAGGAGCTTCTAAGTTGAAGTAATAGCCAGTAAGAAGTTGTACAATTCAAGTTTTAGTTGTCGATTATTCACTTTTTAGCCGGCTTTGGTGGCTTGGACATGCGGTGGAACCTTAAGATTTTGCATGAAAGGAGTACTTGCAGGCGCGTTGCATGGGAGAATGTGAAAAGTGTTCATATGTAGTGAAAACCTGAGAAATCCGTCCGTTTTCGTCATTTGTTATCGAATCGACTTAAAGCCAGATCGTCACATTGGCCGCTCTTCTCTCTGAAACGGTTACATTTATCGTCTACAAAGCTATGTCGCGTGCTGCGGTATGCGGAAACACTAAAAGCACCATAGTAGAACACAGAAGAAGCTTCTATGTTGAAGTAATAGCCAGTAAGAAGTAGTACAATTGAAGTTTTAGTTGTCGAGTATTCACTTTTTAGCCGGCTTTGGTTTCTAGGACATGACCTAGGACCTTAAGATTTTGCATGAAAGGAGGACTAGCAGCCGCGTTGCATGGGAGAATGTGAAAAAAGTTCATAAGTAGTAAAAACCTGAGAAATCCGTCCATTTTCGTCATTTGTTATCGAATTGACTTCAAGCCAGATCGTCACATTGGCCATTCTTCTCTCTCAAACGGTTACATTTATCGTCTGCAAAGCTATGTCGCGTGCTGCGATATGCCGAAACACTAAAAGCACCATAGTAGAACACAGAAGGAGCTTCTATGTTGAAGTAATAGCCAGTAAGAAGTAGTACAATTCAAGTTTTAGTTGTCGATTATTCACTTTTTAGCCGGCTTTGGTGGCTTGGACATGCGGTGGAACCTTAAGATTTTGCATGAAAGGAAGGCTAGCAGCCGCGTTGCACGGGAGAATGTGAAAAGTGTTCATATGTAGTAAAAACCTGAGAAATCCGTCCGTTTTCGTCATTTGCTATCGAATCGACTTAAAGCCAGATCGTCTCATTGGCCGCTTTTCTCTCTGAGACGGTTACATTTATCGTCTGCAAAGCTATGTCGCGTGCTGCGGTATGCGGAGACACTAATAGCACCATAGTAGAACACAGAAGAAGCTTCTAAGTTGAAGTAATAGCCAGTAAGAAGTAGTACAATTCAAGTTTTAGTTGTCGATTATTCACTTTTTAGCCGGCTTTGGTGGCTTGGACATGACCTAGAACCTTAAGATTTTGCATGAAAGGAGGACTAGCAGCCGCGTTGCACGGGAGAATGTGAAAAGTGTTCATATGTTGGAAAAACCTGAGAAATCCGTCCGTTTTCGTCATTTGTTATCGAATCGACTTAAAGCCAGATCGTCACATTGGCCGCTTTTCTCTCTGAGACGGTTTCATTTATCGTCTGCAAAGCTATGTCGCGTGCTGCGGTATGCGGAGACACTAAAAACACCATAGTAGAACACAGAAGAAGCTTCTAAGTTGAAGTAATAGCCAGTAAGAAGAAATCCAATTCAAGTTTTAGTTGTCGATTATTCACATTTTTGCCGGCTTTAGTCGCTTGGACGTGACCTAGGACATTAAGATTTTGCATGAAAGGAGGACTAGCAGCCGCGTTGCACGGGAGAATGTGAAAAGTGTTCATATGTAGTAAAACCTGAGAAATCCGTCCGTTTTCGTCATTTGTTATCGAATCGACTTAAAGCCAGATCGTCACATTGGCCGCTCTTCTCTCTGAAACGGTTACACTTATCGTCTGCAAAGCTATGTCGCGTGCTGCGATATACGGAAACACTAAAAGCACCATAGTAGAACACAGAAGAAGCTTCTAAGTTGAAGTAATAGCCAGTAAGAAGTAGTACAATTCAAGTTTTAGTTGTCGATTATTTACTTTTTAGCCGGCTTTGGTGGATTGGACATGACCTAGGACCTTAGGATTTTGCATGAAAGGAGGACTAGCAGCCGCGTTGCACGGTAGAATGTAAAAAGTGTTCATATGCAGTAAAAACCTGAGAAATCCGTCCGTTTTCGTCATTTGTTATCGAATCGACTTAAAGCCAGATCGTCACATTGGCCATTCTTCTCTCTCAAACGGTTACATTTATCGTCTGCAAAGCTATGTCGCGTGCTACGGTATGCGGAAACACTAAAAGCACCATAGTAGAACCCAGAAGAAGGTTCTAAGTTGAAGTAATAGCCAGTAAGAAGTAGTACAATTCAAGTATTAGTTGTCGATTATTCACTTTTTAGCCGGCTTTGGTGGCTATGACATGACCTAGGACCATAAGATTTTGCATGAAAGGAGGACTAGCAGCCGCGTTGCACGGGAGAATGTGAAAAGTGTTCATATGTAGTAAAAACCTGAGAAATCCGTCCGTTTTCGTCATTTGTTATCGAATCGACTTAAAGCCTGATCGTCACATTGGTCTCTTTTCTCTCTGAAACGGTTACACTTATCGTCTGCAAAGCTATGTCGCGTGCTGCGGTATCCGGAGACACTAAAAGCTCCATAGTAGAACACAGAAGAAACTTCTAAGTTGAAGTAATAGCCAGTAAGAAGTAGTACAATTCAAGTTTTAGTTGTCGATTATTCACTTTTTAGCCGGCCTTGGTGGCTTGGACATGACCTAGTACCTTAAGATTTTCCATGAAAGGAGGACTAGCAGCCGCGTTGCACGGGAGAATGTGAAAGGTGCTCATATGTAGTAAAAACCTGAGAAATCCGTCCGTTTTTGCCATTTGTTATCGAATCGTCTTAAAGCCAGATCGTCACATTGGCCGCTCTTCTCTCTGAAACGGTTACATTTATCGTCTACAAAGCTATGTCGCGTGCTGCGGTATGCGGAAACACTAAAAGCACCATAGTAGAACACAGAAGAAGCTTCTATGTTGAAGTAATAGCCAGTAAGAAGTAGTACAATTCAAGTTTTAGTTGTCGATTATTCACTTTTTTGCCGGCTTTGGTTTCTTGGACATGACCTAGGACCTTAAGATTTTGCATGAAAGGAGGACTAGCAGCCGCGTTGCATGGGAGAATGTGAAAAGTGTTCATAAGTAGTAAAAACCTGAGAAATCCGTCCATTTTCGTCACTTGTTATCGAATTGACTTCAAGCCAGATCGTCACATTGGCCATTCTTCTCTCTCAATCGGTTATATTTATCGTCTGCAAAGCTATGTCGCGTGCTGCGATATGCCGAAACACTAAAAGCACCGTAGTAGAACACAGAAGGAGCTTCTAAGTTGAAGTAATAGCCAGTAAGAAGTAGTACAATTCAAGTTTTAGTTGTCGATTATTCTTTTTTTAGCCGGCTTTGGTGGCTTGGACATGCGGTGGAACCTTAAGATTTTGCATGAAAGGAAGACTAGCAGCCGCGTTGCACGGGCGAATGTGAAAAGTGTTCATATGTAGTAAAAACCTGAGAAATCCGTCCATTTTCGTCATTTGTTATCGAATTGACTTCAAGCCAGATCGTCACATTGGCCATTCTTCTCTCTCAAACGGTTACATTTATCGTCTGCAAAGCTATGTCGCGTGCTGCGATATGCCGAAACACTAAAAGCACCATAGTAGAACACAGAAGGAGCTTCTAAGTTGAAGTAATAGCCAGTAAGAAGTAGTACAATTCAAGTTTTAGTTGTGGATTATTCACTTTTTAGCCGGCTTTGGTGGCTTGGACATGCGGTGGAACCTTAAGATTTTGCATGAAAGGAGTACTTGCAGGCGCGTTGCATGGGAGAATGTGAAAAGTGTTCATATGTAGTAAAAACGTGAGAAATCCGTCTGTTTTCGCCATTTGTTATCGAATCGACTTAAAGCCAGATCGTCACATTGGCCGCTTTTCTCTCTGAAACGGTTACATTTATCGTCTGCAAAGCTAAGTCGCGTGCTGCAGTATGCGGAAACACTAAAAGCACCATAGTAGAACACAGAAGAAGCTTCTAAGTTGAAGTAATAGCCAGTAAGAAGTAGTACAATTCAAGTTTTAGTTATCGATTATTCACTTTTTAGGCGGCTTTGGTGGCTTGGACATGACCTAGGACCTTAAGATTTTGCATGAAAGGAGGTCTAACAGCCGCGTTGCATGGGAGAATGTGAAAAGTGTTCATATGTAGTGAAAACCTGAGAAATCCGTCCGTTTTCGTCATTTGTTATCGAATCGACTTAAAGCCAGATCGTCACATTGGCCGCTCTTCTCTCTGAAACGGTTACACTTATCGTCTGCAAAGCTATGTAACGTGCTGCGGTATGCCGAAACAATAAAAGCACCATAGTAGAACACAGAAGAAGCTTCTAAGTTGACGTAATAGCCAGTAAGAAGAAATACAATTCAAGTTTTAGTTGTCGATTATTCACATTTTTGCCGGCTTTAGTCGCTTGGACATGACCTAGGACATTAAGATTTTGCGTGAAAGGAGGACTAGCAGCCGCGTTGCATGGGAGAATGTGAAAAGTGTTCATATGTAGTAAAAACCTGAGAAATCCGTCCGTTTTCGTCATTTGCTATCGAATCGACTTAAAGCCAGATCGTCTCATTGGCCGCTTTTCTCTCTGAGACGGTTACATTTATCGTCTGCAAAGCTATGTCGCGTGCTGCGGTATGCGGAGACACTAAAGGCACCATAGTAGAACACAGAAGAAGCTTCTAAGTTGAAGTAATAGCCAGTAAGAAGTAGTACAATTCAAGTTTTAGTTGTCGATTATTCACTTTTTAGCCGGCTTTGGTGGCTTGGACATGACTTAGAACCTTAAGATTTTGCATGAAAGGAGGACTAGCAGCCGCGTTGCACGGGAGAATGTGAAAAGTGTTCATATGTTGGAAAAACCTGAGAAATCCGTCCGTTTTCGTCATTTGATATCGAATCGACTTAAAGCCAGATCGTCACATTGGCCGCTTTTCTCTCTGAGACGGTTTCATTTATCGTCTGCAAAGCTATGTCGCGTGCTGCGGTATGCGGAGACACTAAAAGCACCATAGTAGAACACAGCAGAAGCTTCTAAGTTGAAGTAATAGCCAGTAAGAAGAAATACAATTCAAGTTTTAGTTGTCGATTATTCACATTTTTGCCGGGTTTAGTCGCTTGGACATGACCTAGGACATTAAGATTTTGCATGAAAGGAGGACTAGCAGCCGCGTTGCACGGGAGAATGTGAAAAGTGTTCATATGTAGTAAAACCTGAGAAATCCGTCCGTTTTCGTCATTTGTTATCGAATCGACTTAAAGCCAGATCGTCACATTGGCCGCTCTTCTCTCTGAAACGGTTACACTTATCGTCTGCAAAGCTATGTCGCGTGCTGCGATATACGGAAACACTAAAAGCACCATAGTAGAACACAGAAGAAGCTTCTAAGTTGAAGTAATAGCCAGTAAGAAGTAGTACAATTCAAGTTTTAGTTGTCGATTATTCACTTTTTAACCGGCTTTGGTGGATTGGACATGACCTAGGACCATAAGATTTTGCATGAAAGGAGGACTAGCAGCCGCGTTGCACGGGAGAATGTGAAAGGTGCTCATATGTAGTAAAAACCTGAGAAATCCGTCCGTTTTTGCCATTTGTTATCGAATCGTCTTAAAGCCAGATCGTCACATTGGCCGCTCTTCTCTCTGAAGCGGTTACATTTATCGTCTACAAAGCTATGTCGCGTGCTGCGGTATGCGGAAACACTAAAAGCACCATAGTAGAACACAGAAGAAGCTTCTATGTTGAAGTAATAGCCAGTAAGAAGTAGTACAATTCAAGTTTTAGCTGTCGATTATTCACTTTTTTGCCGGCTTTGGTTTCTTGGACATGACCTAGGACCTTAAGATTTTGCATGAAAGGAGGACTAGCAGCCGCGTTTCATGGGAGAATGTGGAAAGTGTTCATAAGTAGTAAAAACCTGAGAAATCCGTCCATTTTCGTCATTTGTTATCGAATTGACTTCAAGCCAGATCGTCACATTGGCCATTCTTCTCTCTCAAACGGTTACATTTATCGTCTGCAAAGCTATGTCGCGTGCTGCGATATGCCGAAACACTAAAAGCACCATAGTAGAACACAGAAGGAGCTTCTAAGTTGAAGTAATAGCCAGTAAGAAGTAGTACAATTCAAGTTTTAGTTGTCGATTATTCACTTTTTAGCCGGCTTTGGTGGCTTGGACATGCGGTGGAACCTTAAGATTTTGCATGAAAGGAAGACTAGCAGCCGCGTTGCACGGGAGAATGTGAAAAGTGTTCATATGTAGTAAAAACGTGAGAAATCCGTCTGTTTTCGCCATTTGTTATCGAATCGACTTAAAGCCAGATCGTCACATTGGCCGCTTTTCTCTCTGAAACGGTTACATTTATCGTCTGCAAAGCTAAGTCGCGTGCTGCAGTATGCGGAAACACTAAAAGCACCATAGTAGAACACAGAAGAAGCTTCTAAGTTGAAGTAATAGCCAGTAAGAAGTAGTACAATTCAAGTTTTAGTTATCGATTATTCACTTTTTAGGCGGCTTTGGTGGCTTGGACATGACCTAGGACCTTAAGATTTTGCATGAAAGGAGGTCTAACAGCCGCGTTGCATGGGAGAATGTGAAAAGTGTTCATATGTAGTGAAAACCTGAGAAATCCGTCCGTTTTCGTCATTTGTTATCGAATCGACTTAAAGCCAGATCGTCACATTGGCCGCTCTTCTCTCTGAAACGGTTACACTTATCGTCTGCAAAGCTATGTAACGTGCTGCGGTATGCCGAAACAATAAAAGCACCATAGTAGAACACAGAAGAAGCTTCTAAGTTGACGTAATAGCCAGTAAGAAGAAATACAATTCAAGTTTTAGTTGTCGATTATTCACATTTTTGCCGGCTTTAGTCGCTTGGACATGACCTAGGACATTAAGATTTTGCATGAAAGGAGGACTAGCAGCCGCGTTGCATGGGAGAATGTGAAAAGTGTTCATATGTAGTAAAAACCTGAGAAATCCGTCCGTTTTCGTCATTTGCTATCGAATCGACTTAAAGCCAGATCGTCTCATTGGCCGCTTTTCTCTCTGAGACGGTTACATTTATCGTCTGCAAAGCTATGTCGCGTGCTGCGGTATGCGGAGACACTAAAGGCACCATAGTAGAACACAGAAGAAGCTTCTAAGTTGAAGTAATAGCCAGTAAGAAGTAGTACAATTCAAGTTTTAGTTGTCGATTATTCACTTTTTAGCCGGCTTTGGTGGCTTGGACATGACTTAGAACCTTAAGATTTTGCATGAAAGGAGGACTAGCAGCCGCGTTGCACGGGAGAATGTGAAAAGTGTTCATATGTTGGAAAAACCTGAGAAATCCGTCCGTTTTCGTCATTTGATATCGAATCGACTTAAAGCCAGATCGTCACATTGGCCGCTTTTCTCTCTGAGACGGTTTCATTTATCGTCTGCAAAGCTATGTCGCGTGCTGCGGTATGCGGAGACACTAAAAGCACCATAGTAGAACACAGCAGAAGCTTCTAAGTTGAAGTAATAGCCAGTAAGAAGAAATACAATTCAAGTTTTAGTTGTCGATTATTCACATTTTTGCCGGGTTTAGTCGCTTGGACATGACCTAGGACATTAAGATTTTGCATGAAAGGAGGACTAGCAGCCGCGTTGCACGGGAGAATGTGAAAAGTGTTCATATGTAGTAAAACCTGAGAAATCCGTCCGTTTTCGTCATTTGTTATCGAATCGACTTAAAGCCAGATCGTCACATTGGCCGCTCTTCTCTCTGAAACGGTTACACTTATCGTCTGCAAAGCTATGTCGCGTGCTGCGATATACGGAAACACTAAAAGCACCATAGTAGAACACAGAAGAAGCTTCTAAGTTGAAGTAATAGCCAGTAAGAAGTAGTACAATTCAAGTTTTAGTTGTCGATTATTCACTTTTTAACCGGCTTTGGTGGATTGGACATGACCTAGGACCATAAGATTTTGCATGAAAGGAGGACTAGCAGCCGCGTTGCACGGGAGAATGTGAAAGGTGCTCATATGTAGTAAAAACCTGAGAAATCCGTCCGTTTTTGCCATTTGTTATCGAATCGTCTTAAAGCCAGATCGTCACATTGGCCGCTCTTCTCTCTGAAGCGGTTACATTTATCGTCTACAAAGCTATGTCGCGTGCTGCGGTATGCGGAAACACTAAAAGCACCATAGTAGAACACAGAAGAAGCTTCTATGTTGAAGTAATAGCCAGTAAGAAGTAGTACAATTCAAGTTTTAGTTGTCGATTATTCACTTTTTTGCCGGCTTTGGTTTCTTGGACACGACCTAGGACCTTAAGATTTTGCATGAAAGGAGGACTAGCAGCCGCGTTTCATGGGAGAATGTGGAAAGTGTTCATAAGTAGTAAAAACCTGAGAAATCCGTCCATTTTCGTCATTTGTTATCGAATTGACTTCAAGCCAGA
The DNA here is from genome assembly GCF_023897955.1 of Schistocerca gregaria. Lineage (NCBI taxonomy): Eukaryota > Metazoa > Arthropoda > Insecta > Orthoptera > Acrididae > Schistocerca > Schistocerca gregaria. The sequence continues at coordinate 3,409,277 of NW_026061883.1, read as the reverse complement.
TCGTCACATTGGCCATTCTTCTCTCTCAAACGGTTACATTTATCGTCTGCAAAGCTATGTCGCGTGCTGCGATATGCCGAAACACTAAAAGCACCATAGTAGAACACAGAAGGAGCTTCTAAGTTGAAGTAATAGCCAGTAAGAAGTAGTACAATTCAAGTTTTAGTTGTCGATTATTCACTTTTTAGCCGGCTTTGGTGGCTTGGACATGCGGTGGAACCTTAAGATTTTGCATGAAAGGAAGACTAGCAGCCGCGTTGCACGGGAGAATGTGAAAAGTGTTCATATGTAGTAAAAACGTGAGAAATCCGTCTGTTTTCGCCATTTGTTATCGAATCGACTTAAAGCCAGATCGTCACATTGGCCGCTTTCTCTCTGAGACGGTTACATTTATTGTCTGCAAAGCTATGTCGCGTGCTGCGGTATGCGGGGACACTAAAAGCATTACAGTAGAACACAGAAGAATCTTCTATATTGAAGTAATAGCCAGTAAGAAGTAGTACAATTCAAGTTTTAGTTGTCGATTATTCACTTTTTAGCCGGCTTTGGTGGCTTGGACATGACCTTGGACCTTAAGATTTTGCATGAAAGGAGGTCTAACAGCCGAGTTGCATGGGAGAATTTGAAAAGTGTTCATATGTAGTAAAAACCTGAGAAATCCGTCCATTTTCGTCATTTGTTATCGAATTGACTTCAAGCCAGATCGACACATTGGCCATTCTTCTCTCTCAAACGGTTACATTTATCGCCTGCAAAGCTATGACGCGTGCTGCGATATGCCGAAACACTAAAAGCACCATAGTAGAACACAGAAGGAGCTTCTAAGTTGAAGTAATAGCCAGTAAGAAGCAGTACAATTCAAGTTTTAGTTATCGATTATTCACATTTTAGCCGGCTTTGGTGGCTTGGACATGACCTAGGACCTTACGATTTTGCGTGAAAGGAGGTCTAACAGCCGCGTTGCATGGGAGAATGTGAAAAGTGTTCATATGTACTAAAAACCTGAGAAATCCGTCCGTTTTCGTCATTTGTTATCGAATCGACTTAAAGCCAGATCGTCACATTGGCCGATTTTCTCTCTGAGAAGGTTACATTTATCGTCTGCAAAGCTATGTCGCGTGCTGCGGTGTGCGGAGACACTAGAAGCACCATAGTAGAACACAGAAGAAGCTTCTAAGTTGAAGTAATAGCCAGTAAGAAGTAGTACAATTCAAGTTTTAGTTGTCGATTATTCACTTTTTAGCCGGCTTTAGACCTTAAGATTTTGCATGAAAGGAGGACTAGCAGCCGCTTTGCACGGGAGAATGTGAAAAGGGTTCATATGTAGTAAAAACCTGAGAAATCCGTCCTTTTTCGTCATTTGTTATAGAATCGACTTAAAGCCAGATCGTCACATTGGCCACTTTTCTCTCTGAGATGGTTAGATTTATCGTCTGCAAAGCTATGTCGCGTGCTGTGGTATGCGGAGACACTAAAAGCGCACAGTAGAACACAGAAGAAGCTTCTAAGTTGAAGTAATAGCCAGTAAGAAGTAGTACAATTCAAGTTTTAGTTATCGATTACTCACTTTTTAGCCGGCTTTGGTGGCTTGGACATGACCTAGGACCATAAGATTTTGCATGAAAGGAGGTCTAACAGCCGCGTTGCATGGGAGAATGTGAAAAGTGTTCATATGTAGTAAAAACCTGAGAAATCCGTCCGTTTTCGTCATTTGTTATCGACTCGACTTAAAGCCAGATCGTCACATTGGCCGCTTTTCTCTCTGAGAAGGTTACATTTATCGTCTGCAAAGCTATGTCGCGTGCTGCGGTGTGCGGAGACACTAAAAGCACCATAGTAGAACACAGAAGAAGCTTCTAAGTTGAAGTAATAGCCAGTAAGAAGTAGTACAATTCAAGTTTTAGTTGTCGATTATTCATTTTTTAGCCAGCTTTGGTGGCTTGGACATGACCTAGGACCTTAAGATTGTGCATGAAAGGAGGACTAGCAGCCGCGTTGCACGGCAGAATGTGAAAAGTGTTCATATGTAGTAAAAGCGTGAGAAATCCGTCTGTTTTCGTCATTTGTTATCGAATCGACTTAAAGCCATATCGTCACATTGGCCGCTTTTCTCTCTGAAACGGTTACATTTATCGTCTGCAAAGCTATGTAACGTGCTGCGGTATGCCGAAACAATAAAAGCACCATAGTAGAACACAGAAGAAGCTTCTCAGTTGACGTAATAGCCAGTAAGAAGTAGTACAATTCAAGTTTTAGTTGTCGATTATTCACTTTTTAGCCGGCTTTGGTGGCTTGGACATGACCTAGGACCTTAAGATTTTGCATGAAAGGAGGTCTAACAGCCGCGTTGCATGGGAGAATGTGAAAAGTGTTCATATGTAGTAAAAACCTGAGAAACCGTCCGTTTTCGACATTTGTTATCGAATCGACTTAAAGCCAGATCGTCACATTGGCCGCTCTTCTCTCTGAAACGGTTACACTTATCGTCTGCAAAGCTATGTAACGTGCTGCGGTATGCCGAAACAATAAAAGCACCATAGTAGAACACAGAAGAAGCTTCTCAGTTGACGTAATAGCCAGTAAGAAGTGGTACATTTCAAGTTTTAGTTGTCGATTATTCACTTTTTAGCCGGCTTTGGTGGCTTGGACATGACCTAGGACCTTAGGATTGTGCATGAAAGGAGGACTACCAGCCGCGTTGCACGGGAGAATGTGAAAAGTGTTCATATGTAGTAAAAACCTGAGAAATCCGTCCGTTTTCGTCATTTGTTATCGAATCGACTTAAAGCCAGATCGTCACATTGGCCACTTTTCTCTTTGAGAAGGTTACATTTACTGTCTGCAAAGCTATGTCGCGGGCTGCGGTATGCGGAGACACTAAAAGCAACACAGTAGAACACAGAATAAGCTTCTAAGTTGAAGTAATAGCCAGTAAGAAGTAGTACAATTCAAGTTTTAGTAGTCGATTATTCACTTTTTAGCCGGCTTTGGTGGCTTGGACATGACCTAGGACCTTAAGATTTTGCATGAAAGGAGTACTTGCAGGCGCGTTCACGGGAGAATGTGAAAAGTGTTCATATGTAGTAAAAACGTGAGAAATCCGTCTGTTTTCGCCATTTGTTATCGAATCGACTTAAAGCCAGATCGTCACATTGGCCGCTTTTCTCTCTGAAACGGTTACAATTATCGTCTGCAAAGCTATGTCGCGTGCTGCAGTATGCGCAAACACTAAAAGCACCATAGTAGAACACAGAAGAAGCTTCTAAGTTGAAGTAATAGCCAGTAAGAAGTAGTACAATTCAAGTTTTAGTTATCGATTATTCACTTTTTAGGCGGCTTTGGGGGCTTGGACATGACCTAGGACCTTTAGATTTTGCATGAAAGGAGGTCTAACAGCCGCGTTGCATGGGAGAATGTGAAAAGTGTTCATATGTAGTAAAAACCTAAGAAATCCGTCCGTTTTCGTCATTTGTTATCGAATCGACTTAAAGCCAGATCGTCACATTGGCCGCTCTTCTCTCTGAAACGGTTACACTTATCGTCTGCAAAGCTAGGTAACGTGCTGCGGTATGCCGAAACAATAAAAGCACCATAGTAGAACACAGAAGAAGCTTCTAAGTTGACAAATAGCCAGTAAGAAGTAGTACAATTCAAGTTTTAGTTGTTGATTATTCACTTTTTAGCCGGCTATGGTGTCTTGGACATGACCTAGGACCTTATGATTTTGCATGAAAGGAGGACTAGCAGCCGCGTTGCATGGGAGAATGTGAAAAGTGTTCATATGTAGTAAAAACCTGAGAAATCCGTCCATTTTCGTCATTTGTTATCGAATGGACTTAAAGCCAGATCGTCAAATTGGCCGCTTTCTCTCTGAGACGGTTACATTTATTGTCTGCAAAGCTATGTCGCGTGCTGCGGTATGCGGAGACACTAAAAGCACCACAGTAGAACACAGAAGAATCTTCTAAGTTGAAGTAATAGCCATTAAGAAGTAGTACAATTCAAGTTTTAGTTGTCGATTATTCACTTTTTAGCCGGCTTTGGTGGCTTGGACATGACCTAGGACCTCAAGATTTTGCATGAAAGGAGGTCTAACAGCCGAGTTGCATGGGAGAATTTGAAAAGTGTTCATATGTAGTAAAAACCTGAGAAATACGTCCATTTTCGTCATTTGTTATCGAATTGACTTCAAGCCAGATCGACACATTGGCCATTCCTCTCTCTCAAACGGTTACATTTATCGTCTGCAAAGCTATGACGCGTGCTGCGATATGCCGAAACACTAAAAGCACCATAGTAGAACACAGAAGGAGCTTCTAAGTTGAAGTAATAGCCAGTAAGAAGCAGTACAATTCAAGTTTTAGTTGTCGATTATTCGCTTTTTAGCCGACTTTATTGGCTTGGACATGCGGTGGAACCTTAAGACTTTGCATGAAAGGAAGACTAGCAGCCGCGTTGCATGGGAGAATTGTGAAAAGTGTTCATATGTAGTAAAAACCTGAGAAATCCGTCCGTTTTCGTCATTTGTTATCGAATCGACTTAAAGCCAGATCGTCACATTGGCCGCTCCACTCTCTGCAACGGTTCATTTATCGTCTGCAAAGCTATGTCGCGCGCTGCAGTATGCGGAAACGCTAAAAGCACCATAGTAGAACACAGAAGAAGCTTCTAAGTTGAAGTAATAGCCAGTAAGAGGTAGTACAATTCAAGTTTTAGTTGTCGATTATTCACTTTTTAGCCGGCTTTGGTGGCTTGGACATGACCTAGGACGTTAAGATTTTGCATGAAAGGAGGACTAGGAGCCGCGTTGCACGGGAGAATGTGAAAAGTGTTCATATGTTGGAAAAACCTGAGAAATCCGTCCGTTTTCGTCATTTGTTATCGAATCGACTTAAAGCCAGATCGTCACATTGGCCGCTTTTCTCTCTGAGACGGTTTCATTTATCGTCTGCAAAGCTTTGACGCGTGCTGCGGTATGCGGAGACACTAAAAGCACCATAGTAGAACACAGAAGAAGCTTCTAAGTTGAAGTAATAGCCAGTAAGAAGTAATACAATTCAAGTTTTAGTTGTCCATTATTCACTTTTTAGCCGGCTTTGGTGGATTGGACATGACCTAGGACCTTAGGATTTTTCATGAAAGGAGGACTAGCAGCCGCGTTGCACGGTAGAATGTAAAAAGTGTTCATATGCAGTAAAAACCTGAGAAATCCGTCCGTTTTCGTCATTTGTTATCGAATCGACTTAAAGCCAGATCGTCACATTGGTCTCTTTTCTCTCTGAAACGGTTACACTTATCGTCTGCAAAGCTATGTCGCGTGCTGCGGTATGCGGAGAAAGTTGTAGAACACAGAAGAAGCTTCTAAGTTGAAGTAATAGCCAGTAAGAAGTAGTACAATTCAAGTTTTAGTTGTCGATTATTCACTTTTTAGCCGGCTTTGGTGGCTTGGACATGACCTAGGACCTTAAGGTTTTGCATGAAAGGAGGACTAGCAGCCGCGTTGCATGGGAGAATGTGAAAAGTGTTCATATGTAGTAAAAACCTGAGAAATCCGTCCATTTTCGTCATTTGTTATCGAATGGACTTAAAGCCAGATCGTCACATTGGCCGCTTTCTCTCTGAGACGGTTACATATATTGTCTGCAAAGCTATGTCGCGTGCTGCGGTATGCGGAGACACTAAAAGCACCACAGTAGAACACAGAAGAATCTTCTAAGTTGAAGTAATAGCCAGTAAGAAGTAGTACAATTCAAGTTTTAGTTGTCGATTATTCACTTTTTAGCCGGCTTTGGTGGCTTTGACATGACCTAGGACCTCAAGATTTTGCATGAAAGGAGGTCTAACAACCGAGTTGCATGGGAGAATTTGAAAAGTGTTCATATGTAGTAAAAACCTGAGAAATCCGTCCATTTTCGTCATTTGATATCGAATTGACTTCAAGCCAGATCGACACATTGGCCATTCTTCTCTCTCAAACGGTTACATTTATCGTCTGCAAAGCTATGACGCGTGCTGCGATATGCCGAAACACTAAAAGCACCATAGTAGAACACAGAAGGAGCTTCTAAGTTGAAGTAATAGCCAGTAAGAAGCAGTACAATTCAAGTTTTAGTTGTCGATTATTCGCTTTTTAGCCGACTTTGGTGGCTTGGACATGCGGTGGAACCTTAAGACTTTGCATGAAAGGAAGACTAGCAGCCGCGTTGCATGGGAGAATTGTGAAAAGTGTTCATATGTAGTAAAAACCTGAGAAATCCGTCCGTTTTCGTCATTTGCTATCGAATCGACTTAAAGCCAGATCGTCTCATTGGCCGCTTTTCTCTCTGAGACGGTTACATTTATCGTTTGCAAAGCTATGTCGCGTGCTGCGGTGTGCGGAGACACTAAAAGCACCATAGTAGAACACAGAAGAAGCTTCTAAGTTGAAGTAATAGCCAGTAAGAAGTAGTACAATTCATGTTTTAGTTGTCGATTATTCACTTTTTAGCCGGCTTTGGTGGCTTGGACATGACCTAGGACCTTAAGATTTTGCATGAAAGGAGGACTAGGAGCCGCGTTGCACGGGAGAATGTGCAAAGTGTTCATATGTTGGAAAAACCTGAGAAATCCGTCCGTTTTCGTCATTTGTTATCGAATCGACTTAAAGCCAGATCGTCACATTGGCCGCTTTTCTCTCTGAGACGGTTTCATTTATCGTTTGCAAAGCTATGACGCGTGCTGCGGTATGCGGAGACACTAAAAGCACCATAGTAGAACACAGAAGAAGCTTCTAAGTTGAAGTAATAGCCAGTAAGAAGTAATACAATTCAAGTTTTAGTTGTCGATTATTCACTTTTTAGCCGGCTTTGGTGGATTGGACATGACCTAGGACCTTAGGATTTTGCATGAAAGGAGGACTAGCAGCCGCGTTGCACGGTAGAATGTAAAAAGTGTTCATATGCAGTAAAAACCTGAGAAATCCGTCCGTTTTCGTCATTTGTTATCGAAACGACTTAAAGCCAGATCGTCACATTGGCCGCTTTTCTCTCTGAGACGGTTACATTTATCGTCAGCAAAGCTATGTCGCGTGCTGCGGTATGCGGAGACACTAGAAGCACCATATTAGAACACAGAAGAAGCTTCTAAATTGAAGTAATAGCCAGTAAGAAGTAGTACTATTTAAGTTTTAGTTGTCGATTAATCACTTTTTAGCCGGCTTTGGTGGCTTGGACGTGACTTAGGACCTTAAGATTTTGCATGAAAGGAAGACTAGCAGCCGCGTTGCACGGGAGAATGTGAAAAGTGTTCATATGTAGTAAAAACCTGAGAAATCCGTCCGTTTTCGTCATTTGTTATCGAATCGACTTAAAGCCAGATCGTCACATTGGTCTCTTTTCTCTCTGAAACGGTTACACTTATCGTCTGCAAAGCTATGTCGCGTGCTGCGGTATGTGGAGACACTAAAAGCTCCATAGTAGAACACAGAAGAAGCTTCTAAGTTGAAGTAATAGCCAGTAAGAAGTAGTACAATTCAAGTTTTAGTTGTCGATTATTCACTTTTTAGCCGGCTTTGGTGGCTTGGACATGACCTAGTACCTTAAGATTTTCCATGAAAGGAGGACTAGCAGCCGCGTTGCACGGGAGAATGTGAAAAGTGTTCATATGTAGTAAAAACCTGAGAAATCCGTCCGTTTTCGCCATTTGTTATCGAATCGTCTTAAGGCCAGATCGTCACATTGGCCGCTCTTCTCTCTGAAACGGTTACATTTATCGTCTACAAAGCTATGTCGCGTGCTGCGGTATGCGGAAACACTAAAAGCACCATAGTAGAACACAGAAGAAGCTTCTATGTTGAAGTAATAGCCAGTAAGAAGTAGTACAATTGAAGTTTTAGTTGTGGATTATTCACTTTTTAGCCGGCTTTGGTTTCTTGGACATGACCTAGGACCTTAAGATTTTGCATGAAAGGAGGACTAGCAGCCGCGTTGCACGGGAGAATGTGAAAAGTGTTCATATGTTGGAAAAACCTGAGAAATCCGTCCGTTTTCGTCATTTGTTATGGAATCGACTTAAAGCCAGATCGTCACATTTGCCGCTTTTCTCTCTGAGACGGTTACACTTATCGTCTGCAAAGCTATGTAACGTGCTGCGGTATGCCGAAACAATAAAAGCACCATAGTAGAACACAGAAGAAGCTTCTCAGTTGACGTAATAGCCAGTAAGAAGTAGTACATTTCAAGTTTTAGTTGTCGATTATTCACTTTTTAGCCGGCTTTGGTGGCTTGGACATGACCTAGGACCTTACGATTGTGCATGAAAGGAGGACTACCAGCCGCGTTGCACGGGAGAATGTGAAAAGTGTTCATATGTAGTAAAAACCTGAGAAATCCGTCCGTTTTCGTCATTTGTTATCTAATCGACTTAAAGCCAGATCGTCACATTGGCCACTTTTCTCTTTGAGAAGGTTACATTTACTGTCTGCAAAGCTATGTCGCGTGCTGCGGTATGTGGAGACACTAAAAGCAACACAGTAGAACACAGAATAAGCTTCTAAGTTGAAGTAATAGCCAGTAAGAAGTAGTACAATTCAAGTTTTAGTAGTCGATTATTCACTTTTTAGCCGGCTTTGGTGGCTTGGACATGACCTAGGACCTTAAGATTTTGCATGAAAGGAGTACTTGCAGGCGCGTTCACGGGAGAATGTGAAAAGTGTTCATATGTAGTAAAAACGTGAGAAATCCGTCTGTTTTCGCCATTTGTTATCGAATCGACTTAAAGCCAGATCGTCACATTGGCCGCTTTTCTCTCTGAAACGGTTACATTTATCGTCTGCAAAGCTATGTCGCGTGCTGCAGTATGCGCAAACACTAAAAGCACCATAGTAGAACACAGAAGAAGCTTCTAAGTTGAAGTAATAGCCAGTAAGAAGTAGTACAATTCAAGTTTTAGTTATCGATTATTCACTTTTTAGGCGGCTCTGGGGGCTTGGCCATGACCTCGGACCTTTAGATTTTGCATGAAAGGAGGTCTAACAGCCGCGTTGCATGGGAGAATGTGAAAAGTGTTCATATGTAGTAAAAACCTGAGAAATCCGTCCGTTTTCGTCATTTGTTATCGAATCGACTTAAAGCCAGATCGTCACATTGGCCGCTCTTCTCTCTGAAACGGTTACACTTATCGTCTGCAAAGCTAGGTAACGTGCTGCGGTATGCCGAAACAATAAAGCACCATAGTAGAACACAGAAGAAGCTTCTAAGTTGACAAATAGCCAGTAAGAAGTAGTACAATTCAAGTTTTAGTAGTCGATTATTCACTTTTTAGCCGGCTTTGGTGGATTGGACATGACCTAGGACCTTAGGATTTTGCATGAAAGGAGGACTAGCAGCCGCGTTGCACGGTAGAATGTAAAAAGTGTTCATATGCAGTAAAAACCTGAGAAATCCGTCCGTTTTCGTCATTTGTTATCGAAACGACTTAAAGCCAGATCGTCACATTGGCCGCTTTTCTCTCTGAGACGGTTACATTTATCGTCAGCAAAGCTATGTCGCGTGCTGCGGTATGCGGAGACACTAGAAGCACCATATTAGAACACAGAAGAAGCTTCTAAATTGAAGTAATAGCCAGTAAGAAGTAGTACTATTTAAGTTTTAGTTGTCGATTAATCACTTTTTAGCCGGCTTTGGTGGCTTGGACGTGACTTAGGACCTTAAGATTTTGCATGAAAGGAAGACTAGCAGTCGCGTTGCACGGGAGAATGTGAAAAGTGTTCATATGTAGTAAAAACCTGAGAAATCCGTCCGTTTTCGTCATTTGTTATCGAATCGACTTAAAGCCAGATCGTCACATTGGTCTCTTTTCTCTCTGAAACGGTTACACTTATCGTCTGCAAAGCTATGTCGCGTGCTGCGGTATGTGGAGACACTAAAAGCTCCATAGTAGAACACAGAAGAAGCTTCTAAGTTGAAGTAATAGCCAGTAAGAAGTAGTACAATTGAAGTTTTAGTTGTGGATTATTCACTTTTTAGCCGGCTTTGGTTTCTTGGACATGACCTAGGACCTTAAGATTTTGCATGAAAGGAGGACTAGCAGCCGCGTTGCACGGGAGAATGTGAAAAGTGTTCATATGTTGGAAAAACCTGAGAAATCCGTCCGTTTTCGTCATTTGTTATGGAATCGACTTAAAGCCAGATCGTCACATTGGCCGCTTTTCTCTCTGAGACGGTTACACTTATCGTCTGCAAAGCTATGTAACGTGCTGCGGTATGCCGAAACAATAAAAGCACCATAGTAGAACACAGAAGAAGCTTCTCAGTTGACGTAATAGCCAGTAAGAAATAGTACATTTCAAGTTTTAGTTGTCGATTATTCACTTTTTAGCCGGCTTTGGTGGCTTGGACATGACCTAGGACCTTACGATTGTGCATGAAAGGAGGACTACCAGCCGCGTTGCACGGGAGAATGTGAAAAGTGTTCATATGTAGTAAAAACCTGAGAAATCCGTCCGTTTTCGTCATTTGTTATCGAATCGACTTAAAGCCAGATCGTCACATTGGCCACTTTTCTCTTTGAGAAGGTTACATTTACTGTCTGCAAAGCTATGTCGCGTGCTGCGGTATGTGGAGACACTAAAAGCAACACAGTAGAACACAGAATAAGCTTCTAAGTTGAAGTAATAGCCAGTAAGAAGTAGTACAATTCAAGTTTTAGTAGTCGATTATTCACTTTTTAGCCGGCTTTGGTGGCTTGGACATGACCTAGGACCTTAAGATTTTGCATGAAAGGAGTACTTGCAGGCGCGTTCACGGGAGAATGTGAAAAGTGTTCATATGTAGTAAAAACGTGAGAAATCCGTCTGTTTTCGCCATTTGTTATCGAATCGACTTAAAGCCAGATCGTCACATTGGCCGCTTTTCTCTCTGAAACGGTTACATTTATCGTCTGCAAAGCTATGTCGCGTGCTGCAGTATGCGCAAACACTAAAAGCACCATAGTAGAACACAGAAGAAGCTTCTAAGTTGAAGTAATAGCCAGTAAGAAGTAGTACAATTCAAGTTTTAGTTATCGATTATTCACTTTTTAGGCGGCTCTGGGGGCTTGGCCATGACCTAGGACCTTTAGATTTTGCATGAAAGGAGGTCTAACAGCCGCGTTGCATGGGAGAATGTGAAAAGTGTTCATATGTAGTAAAAACCTGAGAAATCCGTCCGTTTTCGTCATTTGTTATCGAAGCGACTTAAAGCCAGATCGTCACATTGGCCGCTCTTCTCTCTGAAACGGTTACACTTATCGTCTGCAAAGCTAGGTAACGTGCTGCGGTATGCCGAAACAATAAAAGCACCATAGTAGAACACAGAAGAAGCTTCTAAGTTGACAAATAGCCAGTAAGAAGTAGTACAATTCAAGTTTTAGTTGTCGATTATTCACTTTTTAGCCGGCTATGCTGGCTTGGACATGACCTAGGACCTTATGATTTTGCATGAAAGGAGGACTAGCAGCCGCGTTGCATGGGAGAATGTGAAAAGTGTTCATATGTAGTAAAAACCTGAGAAATCCGTCCATTTTCGTCATTTGTTATCGAATGGACTTAAAGCCAGATCGTCACATTGGCCGCTTTCTCTCTGAGACGGTTACATTTATTGTCTGCAAAGCTATGTCGCGTGCTGCGGTATGCGGAGACACTAAAAGCACCACAGTAGAACACAGAAGAATCTTCTAAGTTGAAGTAATAGCCATTAAGAAGTAGTACAATTCAAGTTTTAGTTGTCGATTATTCACTTTTTAGCCGGCTTTGGTGGCTTGGACATGACCTAGGACCTCAAGATTTTGCATGAAAGGAGGTCTAACAGCCGAGTTGCATGGGAGAATTTGAAAAGTGTTCATATGTAGTAAAAACCTGAGAAATACGTCCATTTTCGTCATTTGTGATCGAATTGACTTCAAGCCAGATCGACACATTGGCCATTCTTCTCTCTCAAACGGTTACATTTATCGTCTGCAAAGCTATGACGCGTGCTGCGATATGCCGAAACACTAAAAGCACCATAGTAGAACACAGAAGGAGCTTCTAAGTTGAAGTAATAGCCAGTTAGAAGCAGTACAATTCAAGTTTTAGTTGTCGATTATTCGCTTTTTCGCCGACTTTGGTGGCTTGGACATGCGGTGGAACCTTAAGACTTTGCATGAAAGGAAGACTAGCAGCCGCGTTGCATGGGAGAATTGTGAAAAGTGTTCATATGTAGTAAAAACCTGAGAAATCCGTCCGTTTTCGTCATTTGCTATCGAATCGACTTAAAGCCAGTTCGTCTCATTGGCCGCTTTTCTCTCTGAGACGGTTACATTTATCGTTTGCAAAGCTATGTCGCGTGCTGCGGTGTGCGGAGACACTAAAAGCACCATAGTAGAACACAGAAGAAGCTTCTACGTTGAAGTAATAGCCAGTAAGAAGTAGTACAATTCATGTTTTAGTTGTCGATTATTCACTTTTATGCCGGCTTTGGTAGCTTGGACATGACCTAGGACCTTTAGATTTTGCATGAAAGGAGGACTAGGAGCCGCGTTGCACGGGAGAATGTGAAAAGTGTTCATATGTTGGAAAAACCTGAGAAATCCGTCCGTTTTCGTCATTTGTTATCGAGTCGACTTAAAGCCAGATCGTCACATTGGCCGCTTTTCTCTCTGAGACGGTTACATTTATCGTCTGCAAAGCTATGACGCGTGCTGCGGTATGCGGAGACACTAAAAGCACCATAGTAGAACACAGAAGAAGCTTCTAAGTTGAAGTAATAGCCAGTAAGAAGTAATACAATTCAAGTTTTAGTTGTCCATTATTCACTTTTTAACCGGCTTTGGTGGATTGGACATGACCTAGGACCTTAGGATTTTGCATGAAAGGAGGACTAGCAGCCGCGTTGCACGGTAGAATGTAAAAAGTGTTCATATGCAGTAAAAACCTGAGAAATCCGTCCGTTTTCGTCATTTGTTATCGAAACGACTTAAAGCCAGATCGTCACATTGGTCTCTTTTCTCTCTGAAACGGTTACACTTATCGTCTGCAAAGCTATGTCGCGTGCTGCGGTATGCGGAGACACTAAAAGCTCCATAGTAGAACACAGAAGAAGCTTCTAAGTTGAAGTAATAGCCAGTAAGAAGTAGTACAATTCAAGTTTTAGTTGTCGATTATTCACTTTTTAGCCGGCTTTGGTGGCTTGGACATGACCTAGTACCTTAAGATTTTCCATGAAAGGAGGACTAGCAGCCGCGTTGCACGGGAGAATGTGAAAAGTGTTCATATGTAGTAAAAACCTGAGAAATCCGTCCGTTTTCGCCATTTGTTATCGAATCGTCTTAAAGCCAGATCGTCACATTGGCCGCTCTTCTCTCTGAAACGGTTACATTTATCGTCTACAAAGCTATGTCGCGTGCTGCGGTATGCGGAAACACTAAAAGCACCATAGTAGAACACAGAAGAAGCTTCTATTTTGAAGTAATAGCCAGTAAGAAGTAGTACAATTGAAGTTTTAGTTGTCGATTATTCACTTTTTAGCCGGCTTTGGTTTCTTGGACATGACCTAGGACCTTAAGATTTTGCATGAAAGGAGGACTAGCAGCCGCGTTGCATGGGAGAATGTGAAAAATGTTCATAAGTAGTAAAAACCTGAGAAATCCGTCCATTTTCGTCATTTGTTATCGAATTGACTTCAAGCCAGATCGTCACATTGGCCATTCTTCTCTCTCAAACGGTTACATTTATCGTCTGCAAAGCTATGTCGCGTGCTGCGATATGCCGAAACACTAAAAGCACCATAGTAGAACACAGAAGGAGCTTCTATGTTGAAGTAATAGCCAGTAAGAAGTAGTACAATTCAAGTTTTAGTTGTCGATTATTCAGTTTTTAGCCGGCTTTGGTGGCTTGGACATGACCTAGGACCTTAAGATTCTGCATGAAAGGAGGACTAGCAGCCGCGTTGCATGGGAGAATGTGAAAAGTGTTCATATGTAGTAAAAACCTGAGAAATCCGTCCATTTTCTTCATTTGTTATCGAATGGACTTAAAGCCAGATCGTCACATTGGCCGCTTTCTCTCTGAGACCGTTACATTTATTGTCTGCAAAGCTATGTCGCGTGCTGCGGTATGCGGAGACACTAAAAGCACCACAGTAGAACACAGAAGAATCTTCTAAGTTGAAGTAATAGCCAGTAAGAAGTAGTACAATTCAAGTTTTAGTTGTCGATTATTCACTTTTTAGCCGGCTTTGGTGGCTTTGACATGACCTAGGACCTCAAGATTTTGCATGAAAGGAGGTCTAACAGCCGAGTTGCATGGGAGAATTTGAAAAGTGTTCATATGTAGTAAAAACCTGAGAAATCCGTCCATTTTCGTCATTTGTTATCGAATTGACTTCAAGCCAGATCGACACATTGGCCATTCTTCTCTCTCAAACGGTTACATTTATCGTCTGCAAAGCTATGACGCGTGCTGCGATATGCCGAAACACTAAAAGCACCATAGTAGAACACAGAAGGAGCTTCTAAGTTGAAGTAATAGCCAGTAAGAAGCAGTACAATTCAAGTTTTAGTTGTCGATTATTCGCTTTTTAGCCGACTTTGGTGGCTTGGACATGCGGTGGAACCTTAAGACTTTGCATGAAAGGAAGACTAGCAGCCGCGTTGCATGGGAGAATTGTGAAAAGTGTTCATATGTAGTAAAAACCTGAGAAATCCGTCCGTTTTCGTCATTTGCTATCGAATCGACTTAAAGCCAGATCGTCTCATTGGCCGCTTTTCTCTCTGAGACGGTTACATTTATCGTTTGCAAAGCTATGTCGCGTGCTGCGGTGTGCGGAGACACTAAAAGCACCATAGTAGAACACAGAAGAAGCTTCTAAGTTGAAGTAATAGCCAGTAAGAAGTAGTACAATTCATGTTTTAGTTGTCGATTATTCACTTTTTAGCCGGCTTTGGTGGCTTGGACATGACCTAGGACCTTAAGATTTTGCATGAAAGGAGGACTAGGAGCCGCGTTGCACGGGAGAATGTGAAAAGTGTTCATATGTTGGAAAAACCTGAGAAATCCGTCCGTTTTCGTCATTTGTTATCGAATCGACTTAAAGCCAGATCGTCACATTGGCCGCTTTTCTCTCTGAGACGGTTTCATTTATCGTCTGCAAAGCTATGACGCGTGCTGCGGTATGCGGAGACACTAAAAGCACCATAGTAGAACACAGAAGAAGCTTCTAAGTTGAAGTAATAGCCAGTAAGAAGTAATACAATTCAAGTTTTAGTTGTCGATTATTCACTTTTTAGCCGGCTTTGGTGGATTGGACATGACCTAGGACCTTAAGATTTTGCATGTAAGGAGGACTAGCAGCCGCGTTGCATGGGAGAATGTGAAAAATGTTCATAAGTAGTAAAAACCTGAGAAATCCGTCCATTTTCGTCATTTGTTATCGAATTGACTTCAAGCCAGATCGTCACATTGGCCATTCTTCTCTCTCAAACGGTTACATTTATCGTCTGCAAAGCTATGTCGCGTGCTGCGATATGCCGAAACACTAAAAGCACCATAGTAGAACACAGAAGGAGCTTCTATGTTGAAGTAATAGCCAGTAAGAAGTAGTACAATTCAAGTTTTAGTTGTCGATTATTCACTTTTTAGCCGGCTTTGGTGGCTTGGACATGACCTAGGACCTTAAGATTCTGCATGAAAGGAGGACTAGCAGCCGCGTTGCATGGGAGAATGTGAAAAGTGTTCATATGTAGTAAAAACCTGAGAAATCCGTCCATTTTCTTCATTTGTTATCGAATGGACTTAAAGCCAGATTGTCACATTGGCCGCTTTCTCTCTGAGACCGTTACATTTATTGTCTGCAAAGCTATGTCGCGTGCTGCGGTATGCGGAGACACTAAAAGCACCACAGTAGAACACAGAAGAATCTTCTAAGTTGAAGTAATAGCCAGTAAGAAGTAGTACAATTCAAGTTTTAGTTGTCGATTATTCACTTTTTAGCCGGCTTTGGTGGCTTTGACATGACCTAGGACCTCAAGATTTTGCATGAAAGGAGGTCTAACAGCCGAGTTGCATGGGAGAATTTGAAAAGTGTTCATATGTAGTAAAAACCTGAGAAATCCGTCCATTTTCGTCATTTGTTATCGAATTGACTTCAAGCCAGATCGACAAATTGGCCATTCTTCTCTCTCAAACGGTTACATTTATCGTCTGCAAAGCTATGACGCGTGCTGCGATATGCCGAAACACTAAAAGCACCATAGTAGAACACAGAAGGAGCTTCTAAGTTGAAGTAATAGCCAGTAAGAAGCAGTACAATTCAAGTTTTAGTTGTCGATTATTCGCTTTTTAGCCGACTTTGGTGGCTTGGACATGCGGTGGAACCTTAAGACTTTGCATGAAAGGAAGACTAGCAGCCGCGTTGCATGGGAGAATTGTGAAAAGTGTTCATATGTAGTAAAAACCTGAGAAATCCGTCCGTTTTCGTCATTTGCTATCGAATCGACTTAAAGCCAGATCGTCTCATTGGCCGCTTTTCTCTCTGAGACGGTTACATTTATCGTTTGCAAAGCTATGTCGCGTGCTGCGGTGTGCGGAGACACTAAAAGCACCATAGTAGAACACAGAAGAAGCTTCTAAGTTGAAGTAATAGCCAGTAAGAAGTAGTACAATTCATGTTTTAGTTGTCGATTATTCACTTTTTAGCCGGCTTTGGTGGCTTGGACATGACCTAGGACCTTAAGATTTTGCATGAAAGGAGGACTAGGAGCCGCGTTGCACGGGAGAATGTGAAAAGTGTTCATATGTTGGAAAAACCTGAGAAATCCGTCCGTTTTCGTCATTTGTTATCGAATCGACTTAAAGCCAGATCGTCACATTGGCCGCTTTTCTCTCTGAGACGGTTTCATTTATCGTCTGCAAAGCTATGACGCGTGCTGCGGTATGCGGAGACACTAAAAGCACCATAGTAGAACACAGAAGAAGCTTCTAAGTTGAAGTAATAGCCAGTAAGAAGTAATACAATTCAAGTTTTAGTTGTCGATTATTCACTTTTTAGCCGGCTTTGGTGGATTGGACATGACCTAGGACCTTAGGATTTTGCATGAAAGGAGGACTAGCAGCCGCGTTGCACGGTAGAATGTAAAAAGTGTTCATATGCAGTAAAAACCTGAGAAATCCGTCCGTTTTCGTCATTTGTTATCGAAACGACTTATAGCCAGATCGTCACATTGGCCGCTCTTCTCTCTGAAACGGTTACACTTATCGTCTGCAAAGCTATGTCGCGTGCTGCGGTATGTGGAGACACTAAAAGCTCCATAGTAGAACACAGAATAAGCTTCTAAGTTGAAGTAATAGCCAGTAAGAAGTAGTACAATTCAAGTTTTAGTTGTCGATTATTCACTTTTTAGCCGGCTTTGGTGGCTTGGACATGACCTAGTACCTTAAGATTTTCCATGAAAGGAGGACTAGCAGCCGCGTTGCACGGGAGAATGTGAAAAGTGTTCATATGTAGTAAAAACCTGAGAAATCCGTCCGTTTTCGCCATTTGTTATCGAATCGTCTTAAGGCCAGATCGTCACATTGGCCGCTCTTCTCTCTGAAACGGTTACATTTATCGTCTACAAAGCTATGTCGCGTGCTGCGGTATGCGGAAACACTAAAAGCACCATAGTAGAACACAGAAGAAGCTTCTATGTTGAAGTAATAGCCAGTAAGAAGTAGTACAATTCAAGTTTTAGTTGTCGATTATTCACTTTTTAGCCGGCTTTGGTGGCTTGGACATGCGGTGGAACCTTAAGATTTTGCATGTAAGGAGTACTTGCAGGCGCGTTGCATGGGAGAATGTGAAAAGTGTTCATATGTAGTAAAAACGTGAGAAATCCGTCTGTTTTCGCCATTTGTTATCGAATCGACTTAAAGCCAGATCGTCACATTGGCCGCTTTTCTCTCTGAAACGGATACATTTATCGTCTGCAAAGCTAAGTCGCGTGCTGCAGTATGCGGAAACACTAAAAGCACCATAGTAGAACACAGAAGAAGCTTCTAAATTGAAGTAATAGCCAGTAAGAAGTAGTACTATTTAAGTTTTAGTTGTCGATTAATCACTTTTTAGCCGGCTTTGGTGGCTTGGACGTGACTTAGGACCTTAAGATTTTGCATGAAAGGAAGACTAGCAGCCGCGTTGCACGGGAGAATGTGAAAAGTGTTCATATGTAGTAAAAACCTGAGAAATCCGTCCGTTTTCGTCATTTGTTATCGAATCGACTTAAAGCCAGATCGTCACATTGGCCGCTCTTCTCTCTGAAACGGCTACATTTATCGTCTGCAAAGCTATGTAACGTGCTGCGGTATGCCGAAACAATAAAAGCACCATAGTAGAACACAGAAGAAGCTTCTCAATTGACGTAATAGCCAGTAAGAAGTAGTACAATTCAAGTTTTAGTTGTCGATTATTCACTTTTTAGCCGGCTTTGGTGGCTTGGACATGACCTAGGACCTTAAGATTTTGCATGAAAGGAGGTCTAACAGCCGCGTTGCATGGGAGAATGTGAAAAGTGTTCATATGTAGTAAAAACCTGAGAAATCCGTCCGTTTTCGTCATTTGTTATCGAATCGACCTAAAGCCAGATCGTCACATTGGCCGCTCTTCTCTCTGAAACGGTTACACTTATCGTCTGCAAAGCTATGTAACGTGCTGCGGTATGCCGAAACAATAAAAGCACCATAGTAGAACACAGAAGAAGCTTCTCAGTTGACGTAATAGCCAGTAAGGAATAGTACATTTCAAGTTTTAGTTGTCGATTATTCACTTTTTAGCCGGCTCTGGTGGCTTGGACATGACCTAGGACCTTAAGATTGTGCATGAAAGGAGGACTACCAGCCGCGTTGCACGGGAGAATGTGAAAAGTGTTCATATGTAGTAAAAACCTGAGAAATCCGTCCGTTTTCGTCATTTGTTATCGAATCGACTTAAAGCCAGATCGTCACATTGGCCACTTTTCTCTTTGAGAAGATTACATTTACTGTCTGCAAAGCTATGTCGCGTGCTGCG
Source organism: Schistocerca gregaria (assembly GCF_023897955.1). Lineage (NCBI taxonomy): Eukaryota > Metazoa > Arthropoda > Insecta > Orthoptera > Acrididae > Schistocerca > Schistocerca gregaria. The sequence continues at coordinate 3,390,240 of NW_026061883.1, read as the reverse complement.
GTATGTGGAGACACTAAAAGCAACACAGTAGAACACAGAATAAGCTTCTAAGTTGAAGTAATAGCCAGTAAGAAGTAGTACAATTCAAGTTTTAGTAGTCGATTATTCACTTTTTAGCCGGCTTTGGTGGCTTGGACATGACCTAGGACCTTAAGATTTTGCATGAAAGGAGTACTTGCAGGCGCGTTCACGGGAGAATGTGAAAAGTGTTCATATGTAGTAAAAACGTGAGAAATCCGTCTGTTTTCGCCATTTGTTATCGAATCGACTTAAAGCCAGATCGTCACATTGGCCGCTTTTCTCTCTGAAACGGTTACATTTATCGTCTGCAAAGCTATGTCGCGTGCTGCAGTATGCGCAAACACTAAAGGCACCATAGTAGAACACAGAAGAAGTTTCTAAGTTGAAGTAATAGCCAGTAAGAAGTAGTACAATTCAAGTTTTAGTTATCGATTATTCACTTTTTAGGCGGCTCTGGGGGCTAGGACATGACCTAGGACCTTTAGATTTTGCATGAAAGGAGGTCTAACAGCCGCGTTGCATGGGAGAATGTGAAAAGTGTTCATATGTAGTAAAAACCTGAGAAATCCGTCCGTTTTCGTCATTTGTTATCGAATCGACTTAAAGCCAGATCGTCACATTGGCCGCTCTTCTCTCTGAAACGGTTACACTTATCGTCTGCAAAGCTAGGTAACGTGCTGCGGTATGCCGAAACAATAAAAGCACCATAGTAGAACACAGAAGAAGCTTCTAAGTTGACAAATAGCCAGTAAGAAGTAGTACAATTCAAGTTTTAGTTGTCGATTATTCACTTTTTAGCCGGCTATGGTGGCTTGGACATGACCTAGGACCTTATGATTTTGCACGAAAGGAGGACTAGCAGCCGCGTTGCATGGGAGAATGTGAAAAGTGTTCATATGTAGTAAAAACCTGAGAAATCCGTCCGTTTTCGCCATTTGTTATCGAATCGTCTTAAGGCCAGATCGTCACATTGGCCGCTCTTCTCTCTGAAACGGTTACATTTATCGTCTACAAAGCTATGTCGCGTGCTGCGGTATGCGGAAACACTAAAAGCACCATAGTAGAACACAGAAGAAGCTTCTAAGTTGAAGTAATAGCCAGTAAGAAGTAGAACAATTCAAGTTTTAGCTATCGATTATTCACTTTTTAGGCGGCTTTGGTGGCTTGGACATGACCTAGGACCTTAAGATTTTGCATGAAAGGAGGTCTAACAGCCGCGATGCATGGGAGAATGTGAAAAGTGTTCATATGTAGTAAAAACCTGAGAAATCCGTCCATTTTCGTCATTTGTTATCGAATTGACTTCAAGCCAGATCGTCACATTGGCCATTCTTCTCTCTCAAACGGTTACATTTATCGTCTGCAAAGCTATGTCGCGTGCTGCGATATGCCGAAACACTAAAAGCACCATAGTAGAACACAGAAGGAGCTTCTCAGTTGAAGTAATAGCCAGTAAGAAGTAGTACAATTCAAGTTTTAGTTGTCGATTATTCACTTTTTAGCCGGCTTTGGTGGCTTGGACATGCGGTGGAACCTTAAGATTTTGCATGTAAGGAGTACTTGCAGGCGCGTTGCATGGGAGAATGTGAAAAGTGTTCATATGTAGTAAAAACGTGAGAAATCCGTCTGTTTTCGCCATTTGTTATCGAATCGACTTAAAGCCAGATCGTCACATTGGCCGCTTCTCTCTCTGAAACGGATACATTTATCGTCTGCAAAGCTAAGTCGCGTGCTGCAGTATGCGGAAACACTAAAAGCACCATAGTAGAACACAGAAGAAGCTTCTAAATTAAGGTAATAGCCAGTAAGAAGTAGTACTATTTAAGTTTTAGTTGTCGATTAATCACTTTTTAGCCGGCTTTGGTGGCTTGGACGTGACTTAGGACCTTAAGATTTTGCATGAAAGGAAGACTAGCAGCCGCGTTGCACGGGAGAATGTGAAAAGTGTTCATATGTAGTAAAAACCTGAGAAATCCGTCCGTTTTCGTCATTTGTTATCGAATCGACCTAAAGCCAGATCGTCACATTGGCCGCTCTTCTCTCTGAAACGGTTACACTTATCGTCTGCAAAGCTATGTAACGTGCTGCGGTATGCCGAAACAATAAAAGCACCATAGTAGAACACAGAAGAAGCTTCTCAGTTGACGTAATAGCCAGTAAGGAATAGTACATTTCAAGTTTTAGTTGTCGATTATTCACTTTTTAGCCGGCTCTGGTGGCTTGGACATGACCTAGGACCTTAAGATTGTGCATGAAAGGAGGACTACCAGCCGCGTTGCACGGGAGAATGTGAAAAGTGTTCATATGTAGTAAAAACCTGAGAAATCCGTCCGTTTTCGTCATTTGTTATCGAATCGACTTAAAGCCAGATCGTCACATTGGCCACTTTTCTCTTTGAGAAGATTACATTTACTGTCTGCAAAGCTATGTCGCGTGCTGCGGTATGTGGAGACACTAAAAGCAACACAGTAGAACACAGAATAAGCTTCTAAGTTGAAGTAATAGCCAGTAAGAAGTAGTACAATTCAAGTTTTAGTAGTCGATTATTCACTTTTTAGCCGGCTTTGGTGGCTTGGACATGACCTAGGACCTTAAGATTTTGCATGAAAGGAGTACTTGCAGGCGCGTTCACGGGAGAATGTGAAAAGTGTTCATATGTAGTAAAAACGTGAGAAATCCGTCTGTTTTCGCCATTTGTTATCGAATCGACTTAAAGCCAGATCGTCACATTGGCCGCTTTTCTCTCTGAAACGGTTACATTTATCGTCTGCAAAGCTATGTCGCGTGCTGCAGTATGCGCAAACACTAAAGGCACCATAGTAGAACACAGAAGAAGTTTCTAAGTTGAAGTAATAGCCAGTAAGAAGTAGTACAATTCAAGTTTTAGTTATCGATTATTCACTTTTTAGGCGGCTCTGGGGGCTAGGACATGACCTAGGACCTTTAGATTTTGCATGAAAGGAGGTCTAACAGCCGCGTTGCATGGGAGAATGTGAAAAGTGTTCATATGTAGTAAAAACCTGAGAAATCCGTCCGTTTTCGTCATTTGTTATCGAATCGACTTAAAGCCAGATCGTCACATTGGCCGCTCTTCTCTCTGAAACGGTTACACTTATCGTCTGCAAAGCTAGGTAACGTGCTGCGGTATGCCGAAACAATAAAAGCACCATAGTAGAACACAGAAGAAGCTTCTAAGTTGACAAATAGCCAGTAAGAAGTAGTACAATTCAAGTTTTAGTTGTCGATTATTCACTTTTTAGCCGGCTATGGTGGCTTGGACATGACCTAGGACCTTATGATTTTGCATGAAAGGAGGACTAGCAGCCGCGTTGCATGGGAGAATGTGAAAAGTGTTCATATGTAGTAAAAACCTGAGAAATCCGTCCGTTTTCGCCATTTGTTATCGAATCGTCTTAAGGCCAGATCGTCACATTGGCCGCTCTTCTCTCTGAAACGGTTACATTTATCGTCTACAAAGCTATGTCGCGTGCTGCGGTATGCGGAAACACTAAAAGCACCATAGTAGAACACAGAAGAAGCTTCTAAGTTGAAGTAATAGCCAGTAAGAAGTAGAACAATTCAAGTTTTAGCTATCGATTATTCACTTTTTAGGCGGCTTTGGTGGCTTGGACATGACCTAGGACCTTAAGATTTTGCATGAAAGGAGGTCTAACAGCCGCGATGCATGGGAGAATGTGAAAAGTGTTCATATGTAGTAAAAACCTGAGAAATCCGTCCATTTTCGTCATTTGTTATCGAATTGACTTCAAGCCAGATCGTCACATTGGCCATTCTTCTCTCTCAAACGGTTACATTTATCGTCTGCAAACCTATGTCGCGTGCTGCGATATGCCGAAACACTAAAAGCACCATAGTAGAACACAGAAGGAGCTTCTCAGTTGAAGTAATAGCCAGTAAGAAGTAGTACAATTCAAGTTTTAGTTGTCGATTATTCACTTTTTAGCCGGCTTTGGTGGCTTGGACATGCGGTGGAACCTTAAGATTTTGCATGTAAGGAGTACTTGCAGGCGCGTTGCATGGGAGAATGTGAAAAGTGTTCATATGTAGTAAAAACGTGAGAAATCCGTCTGTTTTCGCCATTTGTTATCGAATCGACTTAAAGCCAGATCGTTACATTGGCCGCTTCTCTCTCTGAAACGGATACATTTATCGTCTGCAAAGCTAAGTCGCGTGCTGCAGTATGCGGAAACACTAAAAGCACCATAGTAGAACACAGAAGAAGCTTCTAAATTAAGGTAATAGCCAGTAAGAAGTAGTACTATTTAAGTTTTAGTTGTCGATTAATCACTTTTTAGCCGGCTTTGGTGGCTTGGACGTGACTTAGGACCTTAAGATTTTGCATGAAAGGAAGACTAGCAGCCGCGTTGCACGGGAGAATGTGAAAAGTGTTCATATGTAGTAAAAACCTGAGAAATCCGTCCGTTTTCGTCATTTGTTATCGAATCGACTTAAAGCCAGATCGTCACATTGGCCGCTCTTCTCTCTGAAACGGCTACATTTATCGTCTGCAAAGCTATGTAACGTGCTGCGGTATGCCGAAACAATAAAAGCACCATAGTAGAACACAGAAGAAGCTTCTCAGTTGACGTAATAGCCAGTAAGAAGTAGTACTATTCAAGTTTTAGTTGTCGATTATTCACTTTTTAGCCGGCTTTGGTGGCTTGGACATGACCTAGGACCTTAAGATTTTGCATGAAAGGAGGTCTAACAGCCGCGTTGCATGGGAGAATGTGAAAAGTGTTCATATGTAGTAAAAACCTGAGAAATCCGTCCGTTTTCGTCATTTGTTATCGAATCGACTTAAAGCCAGATCGTCACATTGGCCACTTTTCTCTTTGAGAAGGTTACATTTACTATCTGCAAAGCTATGTCGCGTGCTGCGGTATGTGGAGACACTAAAAGCAACACAGTAGAACACAGAATAAGCTTCTAAGTTGAAGTAATAGCCAGTAAGAAGTAGTACAATTCAAGTTTTAGTAGTCGATTATTCACTTTTTAGCCGGCTTTGGTGGCTTGGACATGACCTAGGACCTTAAGATTTTGCATGAAAGGAGTACTTGCAGGCGCGTTCACGGGAGAATGTGAAAAGTGTTCATATGTAGTAAAAATGTGAGAAATCCGTCTGTTTTCGCCATTTGTTATCGAATCGACTTAAAGCCAGATCGTCACATTGGCCGCTTTTCTCTCTGAAACGGTTACATTTATCGTCTGCAAAGCTATGTCGCGTGCTGCAGTATGCGCAAACACTAAAAGCAACATAGTAGAACACAGAAGAAGCTTCTAAGTTGAAGTAATAGCCAGTAAGAAGTAGTACAATTCAAGTTTTAGTTATCGATTATTCACTTTTTAGGCGGCTCTGGGGGCTTGGACATGACCTAGGACCTTAAGATTTTGCATGAAAGGAGGTCTAACAGCCGCGTTGCATGGGAGAATGTGAAAAGTGTTCATATGTAGTAAAAACCTGAGAAATCCGTCCGTTTTCGTCATTTGTTATCGAATCGACTTAAAGCCAGATCGTCACATTGGCCGCTCTTCTCTCTGAAACGGTTACACTTATCGTCTGCAAAGCTAGGTAACGTGCTGCGGTATGCCGAAACAATAAAAGCACCATAGTAGAACACAGAAGAAGCTTCTAAGTTGACAAATAGCCAGTAAGAAGTAGTACAATTCAAGTTTTAGTTGTCGATTATTCACTTTTTAGCCGGCTATGGTGGCTTGGACATGACCAAGGACCTTATGATTTTGCATGAAAGGAGGACCAGCAGCCGCGTTGCATGGGAGAATGTGAAAAGTGTTCATATGTAGTAAAAACCTGAGAAATCCGTCCATTTTCGTCATTTGTTATCGAATGGACTTAAAGCCAGATCGTCACATTGGCCGCTTTCTCTCTGAGACGGTTACATTTATTGTCTGCAAAGCTATGTCGCGTGCTGCGGTATGCGGAGACACTAAAAGCACCACAGTAGAACACAGAAGAATCTTCTAAGTTGAAGTAATATCCAGTAAGAAGTAGTACAATTCAAGTTTTAGTTGTCGATTATTCACTTTTTAGCCGGCTTTGGTGGCTTTGACATGACCTAGGACCTCAAGATTTTGCATGAAAGGAGGTCTAACAGCCGAGTTGCATGGGAGAATTTGAAAAGTGTTCATATGTAGTAAAAACCTGAGAAATCTGTCCATTTTCGTCATTTGTTATCGAATTGACTTCAAGCCAGATCGACACATTGGCCATTCTTCTCTCTCAAACGGTTACATTTATCGTCTGCAAAGCTATGACGCGTGCTGCGATATGCCGAAACACTAAAAGCACCATAGTAGAACACAGAAGGAGCTTCTAAGTTGAAGTAATAGCCAGTAAGAAGCAGTACAATTCAAGTTTTAGTTGTCGATTATTCGCTTTTTAGCCGACTTTGGTGGCTTGGACATGCGGTGGAACCTTAAGACTTTGCATGAAAGGAAGACTAGCAGCCGCGTTGCATGGGAGAATTGTGAAAAGTGTTCATATGTAGTAAAAACCTGAGAAATCCGTCCGTTTTCGTCATTTGCTATCGAATCGACTTAAAGCCAGATCGTCCCATTGGCCGCTTTTCTCTCTGAGACGGTTACATTTATCGTTTGCAAAGCTATGTCGCGTGCTGCGGTGTGCGGAGACACTAAAAGCACCATAGTAGAACACAGAAGAAGCTTCTAAGTTGAAGTAATAGCCAGTAAGAAGTAGTACAATTCATGTTTTAGTTGTCGATTATTCACTTTTTAGCCGGCTTTGGTGGCTTGGACATGACCTAGGACCTTAAGATTTTGCATGAAAGGAGGACTAGGAGCCGCGTTGCACGGGAGAATGTGAAAAGTGTTCATATGTTGGAAAAACCTGAGAAATCCGTCCGTTTTCGTCATTTGTTATCGAATCGACTTAAAGCCAGATCGTCACATTGGCCGCTTTTCTCTCTGAGACAGTTTCATTTATCGTCTGCAAAGCTATGACGCGTGCTGCGGTATGCGGAGACACTAAAAGCACCATAGTAGAACACAGAAGAAGCTTCTAAGTTGAAGTAATAGCCAGTAAGAAGTAATACAATTCAAGTTTTAGTTGTCGATTATTCACTTTTTAGCCGGCTTTGGTCGATTGGACATGACCTAGGACCTTAGGATTTTGCATGAAAGGAGGACTAGCAGCCGCGTTGCACGGTAGAATGTAAAAAGTGTTCATATGCAGTAAAAACCTGAGAAATCCGTCCGTTTTCGTCATTTGTTATCGAAACGACTTAAAGCCAGATCGTCACATTGGCCGCTTTTCTCTCTGAGACGGTTACATTTATCGTCAGCAAAGCTATGTCGCGTGCTGCGGTATGCGGAGACACTAGAAGCACCATATTAGAACACAGAAGAAGCTTCTAAATTGAAGTAATAGCCAGTAAGAAGTAGTACTATTTAAGTTTTAGTTGTCGATTAATCACTTTTTAGCCGGCTTTGGTGGCTTGGACGTGACTTAGGACCTTAAGATTTTGCATGAAAGGAAGACTAGCAGCCGCGTTGCACGGGAGAATGTGAAAAGTGTTCATATGTAGTAAAAACCTGAGAAATCCGTCCGTTTTCGTCATTTGTTATCGAATCGACTTAAAGCCAGATCGTCACATTGGTCTCTTTTCTCTCTGAAACGGTTACACTTATCGTCTGCAAAGCTATGTCGCGTGCTGCCGTATGTGGAGACACTAAAAGCTCCATAGTAGAACACAGAAGAAACTTCTAAGTTGAAGTAATAGCCAGTAAGAAGTAGTACAATTCAAGTTTTAGTTGTCGATTATTCACTTTTTAGCCGGCTTTGGTGGCTTGGACATGACCTAGTACCTTAAGATTTTCCATGAAAGGAGGACTAGCAGCCGCGTTGCACGGGAGAATGTGAAAAGTGTTCATATGTAGTAAAAACCTGAGAAATCCGTCCGTTTTCGCCATTTGTTATCGAATCGTCTTAAGGCCAGATCGTCACATTGGCCGCTCTTCTCTCTGAAACGGTTACATTTATCGTCTACAAAGCTATGTCGCGTGCTGCGGTATGCGGAAACACTAAAAGCACCATAGTAGAACACAGAAGAAGCTTCTATGTTGAAGTAATAGCCAGTAAGAAGTAGTGCAATTGAAGTTTTAGTTGTCGATTATTCACTTTTTAGCCGGCTTTGGTTTCTTGGACATGACCTAGGACCTTAAGATTTTGCATGAAAGGAGGACTAGCAGCCGCGTTGCATGGGAGAATGTGAAAAATGTTCATAAGTAGTAAAAACCTGAGAAATCCGTCCATTTTCGTCATTTGTTATCGAATTGACTTCAAGCCAGATCGTCACATTGGCAATTCTTCTCTCTCAAACGGTTACATTTATCGTCTGCAAAGCTATGTCGCGTGCTGCGATATGCCGAAACACTAAAAGCACCATAGTAGAACACAGAAGGAGCTTCTATGTTGAAGTAATAGCCAGTTAGAAGTAGTACAATTCAAGTTTTAGTTGTCGATTATTCAATTTTTAGCCGGCTTTGGTGGCTTGGACATGCGGTGGAACCTTAAGACTTTGCATGAAAGGAAGACTAGCAGCCGCGTTGCATGGGAGAATTGTGAAAAGTGTTCATATGTAGTAAAAACCTGAGAAATCCGTCCGTTTTCGTCATTTGCTATCGAATCGACTTAAAGCCAGATCGTCTCATTGGCCGCTTTTCTCTCTGAGACGGTTACATTTATCGTTTGCAAAGCTATGTCGCGTGCTGCGGTGTGCGGAGACACTAAAAGCACCATAGTAGAACACAGAAGAAGCTTCTAAGTTGCAGTAATAGCCAGTAAGAAGTAGTACAATTCATGTTTTAGTTGTCGATTATTCACTTTTTAGCCGGCTTTGGTGGCTTGGACATGACCTAGGACCTTAAGATTTTGCATGAAAGGAGGACTAGGAGCCGCGTTGCACGGGAGAATGTGAAAAGTGTTCATATGTTGGAAAAACCTGAGAAATCCGTCCGTTTTCGTCATTTGTTATCGAATCGACTTAAAGCCAGATCGTCACATTGGCCGCTTTTCTCTCTGAGACAGTTTCATTTATCGTCTGCAAAGCTATGACGCGTGCTGCGGTATGCGGAGACACTAAAAGCACCATAGTAGAACACAGAAGAAGCTTCTAAGTTGAAGTAATAGCCAGTAAGAAGTAATACAATTCAAGTTTTAGTTGTCGATTATTCACTTTTTAGCCGGCTTTGGTCGATTGGACATGACCTAGGACCTTAGGATTTTGCATGAAAGGAGGACTAGCAGCCGCGTTGCACGGTAGAATGTAAAAAGTGTTCATATGCAGTAAAAACCTGAGAAATCCGTCCGTTTTCGTCATTTGTTATCGAAACGACTTAAAGCCAGATCGTCACATTGGCCGCTTTTCTCTCTGAGACGGTTACATTTATCGTCTGCAAAGCTATGTCGCGTGCTGCGGTATGCGGAGACACTAGAAGCACCATATTAGAACACAGAAGAAGCTTCTAAATTGAAGTAATAGCCAGTAAGAAGTAGTACTATTTAAGTTTTAGTTGTCGATTAATCACTTTTTAGCCGGCTTTGGTGGCTTGGACGTGACTTAGGACCTTAAGATTTTGCATGAAAGGAAGACTAGCAGCCGCGTTGCACGGGAGAATGTGAAAAGTGTTCATATGTAGTAAAAACCTGAGAAATCCGTCCGTTTTCGTCATTTGTTATCGAATCGACTTAAAGCCAGATCGTCACATTGGTCTCTTTTCTCTCTGAAACGGTTACACTTATCGTCTGCAAAGCTATGTCGCGTGCTGCGGTATGTGGAGACACTAAAAGCTCCATAGTAGAACACAGAAGAAACTTCTAAGTTGAAGTAATAGCCAGTAAGAAGTAGTACAATTCAAGTTTTAGTTGTCGATTATTCACTTTTTAGCCGGCTTTGGTGGCTTGGACATGACCTAGTACCTTAAGATTTTCCATGAAAGGAGGACTAGCAGCCGCGTTGCACGGGAGAATGTGAAAAGTGTTCATATGTAGTAAAAACCTGAGAAATCCGTCCGTTTTCGCCATTTGTTATCGAATCGTCTTAAGGCCAGATCGTCACATTGGCCGCTCTTCTCTCTGAAACGGTTACATTTATCGTCTACAAAGCTATGTCGCGTGCTGCGGTATGCGGAAACACTAAAAGCACCATAGTAGAACACAGAAGAAGCTTCTATGTTGAAGTAATAGCCAGTAAGAAGTAGTGCAATTGAAGTTTTAGTTGTCGATTATTCACTTTTTAGCCGGCTTTGGTTTCTTGGACATGACCTAGGACCTTAAGATTTTGCATGAAAGGAGGACTAGCAGCCGCGTTGCATGGGAGAATGTGAAAAATGTTCATAAGTAGTAAAAACCTGAGAAATCCGTCCATTTTCGTCATTTGTTATCGAATTGACTTCAAGCCAGATCGTCACATTGGCCATTCTTCTCTCTCAAACGGTTACATTTATCGTCTGCAAAGCTATGTCGCGTGCTGCGATATGCCGAAACACTAAAAGCACCATAGTAGAACACAGAAGGAGCTTCTATGTTGAAGTAATAGCCAGTAAGAAGTAGTACAATTCAAGTTTTAGTTGTCGATTATTCACTTTTTAGCCGGCTTTGGTGGCTTGGACATGCGGTGGAACCTTAAGATTTTGCATGAAAGGAAGACTAGCAGCCGCGTTGCACGGGAGAATGTGAAAAGTGTTCATATGTAGTAAAAACCTGAGAAATCCGTCCGTTTTCGTCATTTGTTATCTAATCGACTTAAAGCCAGATCGTCTCATTTTCCCCTTTTCTCTCTGAGACGGTTACATTTATCGTCTGCCAAGCTATGTCGCGTGCTGCGGTATGCGGAGACACTAAAAGCACCATAGTAGAACACAGATAAAGCTTCTAAGTTGAAGTAATAGCCAGTAAGAAGTAGTACAATTCAAGTTTTAGTTATCGATTATTCACTTTTTAGCCGGCTTTGGTGGCTTGGACATGACCTAGGACCTTATGATTTTGCATGAAAGGAGGACTAGCAGCCGCGTTATACGGGAGAATGTGAAAAGTGTTCATATGTTGGAAAAACCTGAGAAATCCGTCCATTTTCGTCATTTGTTATGGAATCGACTTAAAGCCAGATCGTCACATTTGCCGCTTTTCTCTCTGAGACGGTTACATTTATCGTCTGCAAAGCTATGTCGCGTGCTGCGGTATGCGGAGACACTAAAAGCACCATAGTAGAACACAGAAGAAGCTTCTAAGTTGAAGTAATAGCCAGTAAGAAGTAGTACAATTCAAGTTTTAGCTATCGATTATTCACTTTTTAGGCGGCTTTGGTGGCTTGGACATGACCTAGGACCTTAAGATTTTGCATGAAAGGAGGTCTAACAGCCGCGTTGCATGGGAGAATGTGAAAAGTGTTCATATGTAGTAACAACCTGAGAAATCCGTCCATTTTCGTCATTTGTTATCGAATTGACTTCAAGCCAGATCGTCACATTGGCCATTCTTCTCTCTCAAACGGTTACATTTATCGTCTGCAAAGCTATGTCGCGTGCTGCGATATGCCGAAACACTAAAAGCACCATAGTAGAACACAGAAGGAGCTTCGAAGTTGAAGTAATAGCCAGTAAGAAGTAGTACAATTCAAGTTTTAGTTGTCGATTATTCACTTTTTAGCCGGCTTTGGTGGCTTGGACATGCGGTGGAACCTTAAGATTTTGCATGAAAGGAGTACTTGCAGGCGCGTTGCATGGGAGAATGTGAAAAGTGTTCATATGTAGTAAAAACGTGAGAAATCCGTCTGTTTTCGCCATTTGTTATCGAATCGACTTAAAGCCAGATTGTCACATTGGCCGCTTTTCTCTCTGAAACGGATACATTTATCGTCTGCAAAGCTAAGTCGCGTGCTGCAGTATGCGGAAACACTAAAAGCACCATAGTAGAACACAGAAGAAGCTTCTAAGTTGAAGTAATAGCCAGTAAGAAGTAGTACAATTCAAGTTTTAGCTATCGATTATTCACTTTTTAGGCGGCTTTGGTGGCTTGGACATGACCTAGGACCTTAAGATTTTGCATGAAAGGAGGTCTAACAGCCGCGTTGCATGGGAGAATGTGAAAAGTGTTCATATGTAGTAACAACCTGAGAAATCCGTCCATTTTCGTCATTTGTTATCGAATCGACTTAAAGCCAGATCGTCACATTGGCCGCTCTTCTCTCTGAAACGGTTACAGTTATCGTCTGCAAAGCTATGTAACGTGCTGCGGTATGCCGAAACAATAAAAGCACCATAGTAGAACACAGAAGAAGCTTCTAAGTTGACGTAATAGCCAGTAAGAAGTAGTACAATTCTAGTTTTAGTTGTCGATTATTCACTTTTTAGCCGGCTATGGTGGCTTGGACACGACCTAGGACCTTATGATTTTGCATGAAAGGAGGACTAGCAGCCGCGTTGCACGGGAGAATGTGAAAAGTGTTCATATGTAGTAAAAACCTGAGAAATCCGTCCGTTTTCGTCATTTGTTATCGAATGGACTTAAAGCCAGATCGTCACATTGGTCGCTTTTCTCTCTGAGACGGTTACACTTATTGTCTGCAAAGCTATGTCGCGTGCTGCGGTATGAGGAGACACTAAAAGCACCACAGTAGAACACAGAAGAATCTTCTAAGTTGAAGTAATAGCCAGTAAGAAGTAGTACAATTCAAGTTTTAGTTGTCGATTATTCGCTTTTTAGCCGGCTTTGGTGGCTTGGACATGCGGTGGAACCTTAAGATTTTGCATGAAAGGAAGACTAGCAGCCGCGTTGCACGGGAGAATGTGAAAAGTGTTCATATGTAGTAAAAACCTGAGAAATCCGTCCGTTTTCGTCATGTGCTATCGAATCGACTTAAAGCCAGATCGTCTCATTGGCCGCTTTTCTCTCTGAGACGGTTACATTTATCGTCTGCAAAGCTATGTCGCGTGCTGCGGTATGCGGAGACACTAAAAGCACCACAGTAGAACACAGAAGAAGCTTCTAAGTTGAAGTAATAGCCAGTAAGAAGTAGTACAATTCAAGTTTTAGTTGTCGATTATTCACTTTTTAGCCGACTTTGGTGGCTTGGACATGACCTAGGACCTTAAGATTTTGCATGAAAGGAGGACTAGCAGCCGCGTTGCACGGGAGAATGTGAAAGGTGCTCATATGTAGTAAAAACCTGAGAAATCCGTCCGTTTTCGCCATTTGTTATCGAATCGTCTTAAAGCCAGATCGTCACATTGGCCGCTCTTCTCTCTGAAACGGTTACTTTTATCGTCTACAAAGCTATGTCGCGTGCTGCGGTATGCGGAAACACTAAAAGCACCATAGTAGAACACAGAAGAAGCTTCTATGTTGAAGTAATAGCCAGTAAGAAGTAGTACAATTGAAGTTTTAGTTGTCGATTATTCACTTTTTTGCCGGCTTTGGTTTCTTGGACATGACCTAGGACCTTAAGATTTTGCATGAAAGGAGGACAAGCAGCCGCGTTGCATGGGAGAATGTGAAAAGTGTTCATAAGTAGTAAAAACCTGAGAAATCCGTCCATTTTCGTCATTTGTTTTCGAATTGACTTCAAGCCAGATCGTCACATTAGCCATTCTTCTCTCTCAAACGGTTACATTTATCGTCTGCAAAGCTATGTCGCGTGCTGCGATATGCCGAAACACTAAAAGCACCATAGTAGAACACAGAAGGAGCTTCTAAGTTGAAGTAAGAGCCAGTAAGAAGTAGTAAAATTCAAGTTTTAGTTGACGATTGTTCACTTTTTAGCCGGCTTTGGTGGCTTGGACATGCGGTGGAACCTTAAGATTTTGCATGAAAGGGAGACTAGCAGCCGCGTTGCACGGGAGAATGTAAAAAGTGTTCATATGTAGTAAAAACCTGAGAAATCCGTCCGTTTTCGTCATTTGTTATCGAATCGACTTAAAGCCAGATCGTCACATTTGCTGCTTTTCTCTCTGAGACGGTTACATTTATCGTCTGCAAAGCTATGTCGCGTGCTGCGGTATGCGGAGACACTAAAAGCACCATAGTAGAACACAGAAGAAGCTTCTAAGTTGACGTAATAGCCAGTAAGAAGTAGTACAATTCAAGTTTTAGTTGTCGATTATTCACTTTTTAGCCGGCTATGGTGGCTTGGACACGACCTAGGACCTAATGATTTTGCATGAAAGGAGGACTAGCAGCCGCGTTGCATGGGAGAATGTGAAAAGTGTTCATATGTAGTAAAAACCTGAGAAATCCGTCCATTTTCGTCATTTGTTATCGAATGGACTTAAAGCCAGATCGTCACATTGGTCGCTTTTCTCTCTGAGACGGTTACACTTATTGTCTGCAAAGCTATGTCGCGTGCTGCGGTATGCGGAGACACTAAAAGCACCACAGTAGAACACAGAAGAATCTTCTAAGTTGAAGTAATAGCCAGTAAGAAGTAGTACAATTCAAGTTTTAGTTGTCGATTATTCGCTTTTTAGCCGGCTTTGGTGGCTTGGACATACGGTGGAACCTTAAGATTTTGCATGAAAGGAAGACTAGCAGCCGCGTTGCCCGGGAGAATGTGAAAAGTGTTCATATGTAGTAAAAACCTGAGAAATCCGTCCGTTTTCGTCATGTGCTATCGAATCGACTTAAAGCCAGATCGTCTCATTGGCCGCTTTTCTCTCTGAGACGGTTACATTTATCGTCTGCAAAGCTATGTCGCGTGCTGCGGTATGTGGAGACACTAAAAGCACCACAGTAGAACACAGAAGAAGCTTCTAAGTTGAAGTAATAGCCAGTAAGAAGTAGTACAATTCAAGTTTTAGTTGTCGATTATTCACTTTTTAGCCGACTTTGGTGGCTTGGACATGACCTAGGACCTTAAGATTTTGCATGAAAGGATGACTAGCAGCCGCGTTGCACGGGAGAATGTGAAAGGTGCTCATATGTAGTAAAAACCTGAGAAATCCGTCCGTTTTCGCCATTTGTTATCGAATCGTCTTAAAGCCAGATCGTCACATTGGCCGCTCTTCTCTCTGAAACGGTTACTTTTATCGTCTACAAAGCTATGTCGCGTGCTGCGGTATGCGGAAACACTAAAAGCACCATAGTAGAACACAGAAGAAGCTTCTATGTTGAAGTAATAGCCAGTAAGAAGTAGTACAATTGAAGTTTTAGTTGTCGATTATTCACTTTTTTGCCGGCTTTGGTTTCTTGGACATGACGTAGGACCTTAAGATTTTGCATGAAAGGAGGACTAGCAGCCGCGTTGCATGGGAGAATGTGAAAAGTGTTCATAAGTAGTAAAAACCTGAGAAATCCGTCCATTTTCGTCATTTGTTTTCGAATTGACTTCAAGCCAGATCGTCACATTAGCCATTCTGCTCTCTCAAACGGTTACATTTATCGTCTGCAAAGCTATGTCGCGTGCTGCGATATGCCGAAACACTAAAAGCACCATAGTAGAACACAGAAGGAGCTTCTAAGTTGAAGTAAGAGCCAGTAAGAAGTAGTAAAATTCAAGTTTTAGTTGACGATTGTTCACTTTTTAGCCGGCTTTGGTGGCTTGGACATGCGGTGGAACCTTAAGATTTTGCATGAAAGGGAGACTAGCAGCCGCGTTGGACGGGAGAATGTGAAAAGTGTTCATATGTAGTAAAAACCTGAGAAATCTGTCCGTTTTCTTCATTTGTTATCGAATCCACTTAAAGCCAGATCGTCTCATTGGCCCCTTTTCTCTCTGAGACGGTTACATTTATCGTCTGCAAAGCTATGTCGCGTGCTGCGGTATGCGGAGACACTAAAAGCACCATAGTAGAACACAGAAGAAGCTTCTAAGTTGAAGTAATAGCCAGTAAGAAGTAGTACAATTCAAGTTTTAGTTGTCGATTATTCACTTTTGAGCCGGCTTTGGTGGCTTGGACATGACCTAGGACCTTAAGATTTTGCATGAAAGGAGGACTAGCAGCCGCGTTGCACGGGAGAATGTAAAAAGTGTTCATATGTAGTAAAAACCTGAGAAATCCGTCCGTTTTCGCCATTTGTTATCGAATCGTCTTAATGCCAGATCGTCACATTGGAGTCTCTTCTCTCTGAAACGGTTACATTTATCGTCTACAAAGCTATGTCGCGTGCTGCGATATGCCGAAACACTAAAAGCACCATAGTAGAACACAGAAGAAGCTTCTGAGTTGAAGTAATAGCCAGTAAGAAGTAGTACAATTCAAGTATTAGTTGTCGACTATTCACTTTTTAGCCGGCTTTGGTGGCTATGACATTACCTAGGACCATAAGATTTTGCATGAAACGAGGACTAGCAGCCGCGTTGCACGGGAGAAAGTGAAAAGTGTTCATATGTAGTAAAACCTGAGAAATCCGTCCGTTTTCGTCATTTGTTATCGAATCGACTTAAAGCCAGATCGTCACATTGGCCCCTCTTCTCTCTGAAACGGTTACACTTATCGTCTGCAAAGCTATGTCGCGTGCTGCGATATGCGGAAACACTAAAGCACCACAGTACAACACAGAAGAAGCTTCTAAGTTGAAGTAATAGCCAGTAAGAAGTAGTACAATTCAAGTTTTAGTTGTCGATTATTCACTTTTTAGAAGGCTTTTTTGGCTTGGACATGATCTAGGACCTTAGGAATTTGCATGAAAGGAAGACTAGCAGCCGCGTTGCACGGTAGAATGTAATAAGTGTTCATAAGTAGTAAAAACCTGTGAAATCCGTCCGTTTTCGTCATTTGTTATCGAATCGACTTAAAGCCAGATCGTCACATTGGCCATTCTTCTCCCTCAAACGGTTACATTTATCGTCTGCTAAGCTATATCGCGTGCTACGGTATGCCAAAACACTAAAAGCACCATAGTACAACCCAGAAGAAGCTTCTAAGTTGAAGTAATAGCCAGTAAGAAGTAGTACAATTCAAGTATTAGTTGTCGATTATTCACTTTTTAGTAGGCTTTGGTGGCTATGACATGACCTAGGACAATAAGATTTTGCATGAAAGGAGGACTAGCAGCCGCGTTGCACGGGAGAATGTGAAAAGTGTTCATATGTTGGAAAAACCTGAGAAATCCGTCCGTTTTCGTCATTTGATATCAAATCGACTTAAAGCCAGATCGTCACATTTGCCGCTTTTGTCTCTGAGACGGTTACATTTATCGTCTGCAAAGCTATGTCGCGTGCTGCGGTATGCGGAGACACTAAAAGCACCATAGTAGAACACAGAAGAAGCTTCTAAGTTGAAGTAATAGCCAGTAAGAAGTAATACAATTCAAGTTTTAGTTGTCGATTATTCACATTTTTGCCGGCTTTGGTCGCTTGGACATGACCTAGGACCTTAAGATTTTGCATAAAAGAAGGACTAGCAGACGCGTTGCACGGGAGAATGTGGAAAGTGTTCACATGTAGTAAAAACCTGAGAAAACCGTCCGTTTTCGACATTTGTTATCGAATCGTCTTAATGCCAGATCGTCACATTGGAGGCTCTTCTCTCTGAAACGGTTACATTTATCGTCTGCAAAGCTATGTCGCGTGCTGCGATATGCCGAAACACTAAAAGCACCATAGTAGAACACAGAAGAAGCTTCTAAGTTGAAGTAATAGCCAGTAAGAAGTAGTACAATTCAAGTATTAGTTGTCGACTATTCACTTTTTAGCTGGCTTTGGTGGCTATGACATGACCTAGGACCATAAGATTTTGCATGAAAGGAGGACTAGCAGCCGCGTTGCACGGGAGAATGGGAAATGTGTTCATATGTAGTAAAAACCTGAGAAATCCGTCCGTTTTCGTCATTTGTTATCGAATCGACTTAAAGCCAGATCGTCACATTCGCCCCTCTTCTCTCTGAAACGGATACATTTATCGTCTGCAAAGCTAAGTCGCGTGCTGCAGTATGCGGAAACACTAAAAGCACCATAGTAGAACACAAAAGAAGCTTCTAAGTTGAAGTAATAGCCAGTAAGAAGTAGTACAATTCAAGTTTTAGTTATCGATTATTCACTTTTTAGGCGGCTTTGGTGGCTTGGACATGACCTAGGACCTTAAGATTTTGCATGAAAGGAATTCTAACAGCCGCGTTGCATGGGAGAATGTGAAAAGTGTTCATATGTAGTGAAAACCTGAGAAATCCGTCCGTTTTCGTCATTTGTTATCGAATCGACTTAAAGCCAGATCGTCACATTGGCCGCTCCTCTCTCTGAAACGGTTACAGTTATCGTCTGCAAAGCTATGTAACGTGCTGCGGTATGCCGAAACAATAAAAGCACCATAGTAGAACACAGAAGAAGCTTCTAAGTTGACGTAATAGCCAGGAAGAAGTAGTACAATTCAAGTTTTAGTTGTCGATTATTCACTTTTTAGCCGGCTATGGTGGCTTGGACACGACCTAGGACCTTATGATTTTGCATGAAAGGAGGACTAGCAGCCGCGTTGCATGGGAGAATGTGAAAAGTGTTCATATGTAGTAAAAACCTGAGAAATCCGTCCATTTTCGTCATTTGTTATCGAATGGACTTAAAGCCAGATCGTCACATTGGTCGCTTTTCTCTCTGAGACGGTTACACTTATTGTCTGCAAAGCTATGTCGCGTGCTGCGGTATGCGGAGACACTAAAAGCACCACAGTAGAACACAGAAGAATCTTCTAAGTTGAAGTAATAGCCAGTAAGAAGTAGTACAATTCAAGTTTTAGTTGTCGATTATTCGCTTTTTAGCCGGCTTTGGTGGCTTGGACATGCGGTGGAACCTTAAGATTTTGCATGAAAGGAAGACTAGCAGCCGCGTTGCACGGGAGAATGTGAAAAGTGTTCATATGTAGTAAAAACCTGAGAAATCCGTCCGTTTTCGTCATGTGCTATCGAATCGACTTAAAGCCAGATCGTCTCATTGGGGGCTTTTCTCTCTGAGACGGTTACATTTATCGTCTGCAAAGCTATGTCGCGTGCTGCGGTATGTGGAGACACTAAAAGCTCCATAGTAGAACACAGAAGAAACTTCTAAGTTGAAGTAATAGCCAGTAAGAAGTAGTACAATTCAAGTTTTAGTTGTCGATTATTCACTTTTTAGCCGGCTTTGGTGGCTTGGACATGACCTAGTACCTTAAGATTTTCCATGAAAGGAGGACTAGCAGCCGCGTTGCACGGGAGAATGTGAAAAGTGTTCATATGTAGTAAAAACCTGAGAAATCCGTCCGTTTTCGCCATTTGTTATCGAATCGTCTTAAGGCCAGATCGTCACATTGGCCGCTCTTCTCTCTGAAACGGTTACATTTATCGTCTACAAAGCTATGTCGCGTGCTGCGGTATGCGGAAACACTAAAAGCACCATAGTAGAACACAGAAGAAGCTTCTATGTTGAAGTAATAGCCAGTAAGAAGTAGTGCAATTGAAGTTTTAGTTGTCGATTATTCACTTTTTAGCCGGCTTTGGTTTCTTGGACATGACCTAGGACCTTAAGATTTTGCATGAAAGGAGGACTAGCAGCCGCGTTGCATGGGAGAATGTGAAAAATGTTCATAAGTAGTAAAAACCTGAGAAATCCGTCCATTTTCGTCATTTGTTATCGAATTGACTTCAAGCCAGATCGTCACATTGGCCATTCTTCTCTCTCAAACGGTTACATTTATCGTCTGCAAAGCTATGTCGCGTGCTGCGATATGCCGAAACACTAAAAGCACCATAGTAGAACACAGAAGGAGCTTCTATGTTGAAGTAATAGCCAGTAAGAAGTAGTACAATTCAAGTTTTAGTTGTCGATTATTCACTTTTTAGCCGGCTTTGGTGGCTTGGACATGCGGTGGAACCTTAAGATTTTGCATGAAAGGAAGACTAGCAGCCGCGTTGCACGGGAGAATGTGAAAAGTGTTCATATGTAGTAAAAACCTGAGAAATCCGTCCGTTTTCGTCATTTGTTATCTAATCGACTTAAAGCCAGATCGTCTCATTTTCCCCTTTTCTCTCTGAGACGGTTACATTTATCGTCTGCCAAGCTATGTCGCGTGCTGCGGTATGCGGAGACACTAAAAGCACCATAGTAGAACACAGATAAAGCTTCTAAGTTGAAGTAATAGCCAGTAAGAAGTAGTACAATTCAAGTTTTAGTTATCGATTATTCACTTTTTAGCCGGCTTTGGTGGCTTGGACATGACCTAGGACCTTATGATTTTGCATGAAAGGAGGACTAGCAGCCGCGTTATACGGGAGAATGTGAAAAGTGTTCATATGTTGGAAAAACCTGAGAAATCCGTCCATTTTCGTCATTTGTTATGGAATCGACTTAAAGCCAGATCGTCACATTTGCCGCTTTTCTCTCTGAGACGGTTACATTTATCGTCTGCAAAGCTATGTCGCGTGCTGCGGTATGCGGAGACACTAAAAGCACCATAGTAGAACACAGAAGAAGCTTCTAAGTTGAAGTAATAGCCAGTAAGAAGTAGTACAATTCAAGTTTTAGCTATCGATTATTCACATTTTAGGCGGCTTTGGTGGCTTGGACATGACCTAGGACCTTAAGATTTTGCATGAAAGGAGGTCTAACAGCCGCGTTGCATGGGAGAATGTGAAAAGTGTTCATATGTAGTAACAACCTGAGAAATCCGTCCATTTT
This sequence comes from Schistocerca gregaria, assembly GCF_023897955.1. Classification (NCBI taxonomy): domain Eukaryota; kingdom Metazoa; phylum Arthropoda; class Insecta; order Orthoptera; family Acrididae; genus Schistocerca; species Schistocerca gregaria. The sequence goes on along the minus strand of NW_026061883.1, from coordinate 3,369,583 downwards.
CGTCATTTGTTATCGAATTGACTTCAAGCCAGATCGTCACATTGGCCATTCTTCTCTCTCAAACGGTTACATTTATCGTCTGCAAAGCTATGTCGCGTGCTGCGATATGCCGAAACACTAAAAGCACCATAGTAGAACACAGAAGGAGCTTCGAAGTTGAAGTAATAGCCAGTAAGAAGTAGTACAATTCAAGTTTTAGTTGTCGATTATTCACTTTTTAGCCGGCTTTGGTGGCTTGGACATGCGGTGGAACCTTAAGATTTTGCATGAAAGGAGTACTTGCAGGCGCGTTGCATGGGAGAATGTGAAAAGTGTTCATATGTAGTAAAAACGTGAGAAATCCGTCTGTTTTCGCCATTTGTTATCGAATCGACTTAAAGCCAGATTGTCACATTGGCCGCTTTTCTCTCTGAAACGGATACATTTATCGTCTGCAAAGCTAAGTCGCGTGCTGCAGTATGCGGAAACACTAAAAGCACCATAGTAGAACACAGAAGAAGCTTCTAAGTTGAAGTAATAGCCAGTAAGAAGTAGTACAATTCAAGTTTTAGCTATCGATTATTCACTTTTTAGGCGGCTTTGGTGGCTTGGACATGACCTAGGACCTTAAGATTTTGCATGAAAGGAGGTCTAACAGCCGCGTTGCATGGGAGAATGTGAAAAGTGTTCATATGTAGTAACAACCTGAGAAATCCGTCCATTTTCGTCATTTGTTATCGAATCGACTTAAAGCCAGATCGTCACATTGGCCGCTCTTCTCTCTGAAACGGTTACAGTTATCGTCTGCAAAGCTATGTAACGTGCTGCGGTATGCCGAAACAATAAAAGCACCATAGTAGAACACAGAAGAAGCTTCTAAGTTGACGTAATAGCCAGTAAGAAGTAGTACAATTCAAGTTTTAGTTGTCGATTATTCACTTTTTAGCCGGCTATGGTGGCTTGGACACGACCTAGGACCTTATGATTTTGCATGAAAGGAGGACTAGCAGCCGCGTTGCACGGGAGAATGTGAAAAGTGTTCATATGTAGTAAAAACCTGAGAAATCCGTCCGTTTTCGTCATTTGTTATCGAATGGACTTAAAGCCAGATCGTCACATTGGTCGCTTTTCTCTCTGAGACGGTTACACTTATTGTCTGCAAAGCTATGTCGCGTGCTGCGGTATGAGGAGACACTAAAAGCACCACAGTAGAACACAGAAGAATCTTCTAAGTTGAAGTAATAGCCAGTAAGAAGTAGTACAATTCAAGTTTTAGTTGTCGATTATTCGCTTTTTAGCCGGCTTTGGTGGCTTGGACATGCGGTGGAACCTTAAGATTTTGCATGAAAGGAAGACTAGCAGCCGCGTTGCACGGGAGAATGTGAAAAGTGTTCATATGTAGTAAAAACCTGAGAAATCCGTCCGTTTTCGTCATGTGCTATCGAATCGACTTAAAGCCAGATCGTCTCATTGGCCGCTTTTCTCTCTGAGACGGTTACATTTATCGTCTGCAAAGCTATGTCGCGTGCTGCGGTATGCGGAGACACTAAAAGCACCACAGTAGAACACAGAAGAAGCTTCTAAGTTGAAGTAATAGCCAGTAAGAAGTAGTACAATTCAAGTTTTAGTTGTCGATTATTCACTTTTTAGCCGACTTTGGTGGCTTGGACATGACCTAGGACCTTAAGATTTTGCATGAAAGGAGGACTAGCAGCCGCGTTGCACGGGAGAATGTGAAAGGTGCTCATATGTAGTAAAAACCTGAGAAATCCGTCCGTTTTCGCCATTTGTTATCGAATCGTCTTAAAGCCAGATCGTCACATTGGCCGCTCTTCTCTCTGAAACGGTTACTTTTATCGTCTACAAAGCTATGTCGCGTGCTGCGGTATGCGGAAACACTTAAAGCACCATAGTAGAACACAGAAGAAGCTTCTATGTTGAAGTAATAGCCAGTAAGAAGTAGTACAATTGAAGTTTTAGTTGTCGATTATTCACTTTTTTGCCGGCTTTGGTTTCTTGGACATGACCTAGGACCTTAAGATTTTGCATGAAAGGAGGACTAGCAGCCGCGTTGCATGGGAGAATGTGAAAAGTGTTCATAAGTAGTAAAAACCTGAGAAATCCGTCCATTTTCGTCATTTGTTTTCGAATTGACTTCAAGCCAGATCGTCACATTAGCCATTCTTCTCTCTCAAACGGTTACATTTATCGTCTGCAAAGCTATGTCGCGTGCTGCGATATGCCGAAACACTAAAAGCACCATAGTAGAACACAGAAGGAGCTTCTAAGTTGAAGTAAGAGCCAGTAAGAAGTAGTAAAATTCAAGTTTTAGTTGACGATTGTTCACTTTTTAGCCGGCTTTGGTGGCTTGGACATGCGGTGGAACCTTAAGATTTTGCATGAAAGGGAGACTAGCAGCCGCGTTGCACGGGAGAATGTAAAAAGTGTTCATATGTAGTAAAAACCTGAGAAATCCGTCCGTTTTCGTCATTTGTTATCGAATCGACTTAAAGCCAGATCGTCACATTTGCTGCTTTTCTCTCTGAGACGGTTACATTTATCGTCTGCAAAGCTATGTCGCGTGCTGCGGTATGCGGAGACACTAAAAGCACCATAGTAGAACACAGAAGAAGCTTCTAAGTTGACGTAATAGCCAGTAAGAAGTAGTACAATTCAAGTTTTAGTTGTCGATTATTCACTTTTTAGCCGGCTATGGTGGCTTGGACACGACCTAGGACCTAATGATTTTGCATGAAAGGAGGACTAGCAGCCGCGTTGCATGGGAGAATGTGAAAAGTGTTCATATGCAGTAAAAACCTGAGAAATCCGTCCATTTTCGTCATTTGTTATCGAATGGACTTAAAGCCAGATCGTCACATTGGTCGCTTTTCTCTCTGAGACGGTTACACTTATTGTCTGCAAAGCTATGTCGCGTGCTGCGGTATGCGGAGACACTAAAAGCACCACAGTAGAACACAGAAGAATCTTCTAAGTTGAAGTAATAGCCAGTAAGAAGTAGTACAATTCAAGTTTTAGTTGTCGATTATTCGCTTTTTAGCCGGCTTTGGTGGCTTGGACATACGGTGGAACCTTAAGATTTTGCATGAAAGGAAGACTAGCAGCCGCGTTGCACGGGAGAATGTGAAAAGTGTTCATATGTAGTAAAAACCTGAGAAATCCGTCCGTTTTCGTCATGTGCTATCGAATCGACTTAAAGCCAGATCGTCTCATTGGCCGCTTTTCTCTCTGAGACGGTTACATTTATCGTCTGCAAAGCTATGTCGCGTGCTGCGGTATGTGGAGACACTAAAAGCACCACAGTAGAACACAGAAGAAGCTTCTAAGTTGAAGTAATAGCCAGTAAGAAGTAGTACAATTCAAGTTTTAGTTGTCGATTATTCACTTTTTAGCCGACTTTGGTGGCTTGGACATGACCTAGGACCTTAAGATTTTGCATGAAAGGATGACTAGCAGCCGCGTTGCACGGGAGAATGTGAAAGGTGCTCATATGTAGTAAAAACCTGAGAAATCCGTCCGTTTTCGCCATTTGTTATCGAATCGTCTTAAAGCCAGATCGTCACATTGGCCGCTCTTCTCTCTGAAACGGTTACTTTTATCGTCTACAAAGCTATGTCGCGTGCTGCGGTATGCGGAAACACTAAAAGCACCATAGTAGAACACAGAAGAAGCTTCTATGTTGAAGTAATAGCCAGTAAGAAGTAGTACAATTGAAGTTTTAGTTGTCGATTATTCACTTTTTTGCCGGCTTTGGTTTCTTGGACATGACCTAGGACCTTAAGATTTTGCATGAAAGGAGGACTAGCAGCCGCGTTGCATGGGAGAATGTGAAAAGTGTTCATAAGTAGTAAAAACCTGAGAAATCCGTCCATTTTCGTCATTTGTTTTCGAATTGACTTCAAGCCAGATCGTCACATTAGCCATTCTTCTCTCTCAAACGGTTACATTTATCGTCTGCAAAGCTATGTCGCGTGCTGCGATATGCCGAAACACTAAAAGCACCATAGTAGAACACAGAAGGAGCTTCTAAGTTGAAGTAAGAGCCAGTAAGAAGTAGTAAAATTCAAGTTTTAGTTGACGATTGTTCACTTTTTAGCCGGCTTTGGTGGCTTGGACATGCGGTGGAACCTTAAGATTTTGCATGAAAGGGAGACTAGCAGCCGCGTTGGACGGGAGAATGTGAAAAGTGTTCATATGTAGTAAAAACCTGAGAAATCTGTCCGTTTTCTTCATTTGTTATCGAATCCACTTAAAGCCAGATCGTCTCATTGGCCCCTTTTCTCTCTGAGACGGTTACATTTATCGTCTGCAAAGCTATGTCGCGTGCTGCGGTATGCGGAGACACTAAAAGCACCATAGTAGAACACAGAAGAAGCTTCTAAGTTGAAGTAATAGCCAGTAAGAAGTAGTACAATTCAAGTTTTAGTTGTCGATTATTCACTTTTGAGCCGGCTTTGGTGGCTTGGACATGACCTAGGACCTTAAGATTTTGCATGAAAGGAGGACTAGCAGCCGCGTTGCACGGGAGAATGTAAAAAGTGTTCATATGTAGTAAAAACCTGAGAAATCCGTCCGTTTTCGCCATTTGTTATCGAATCGTCTTAATGCCAGATCGTCACATTGGAGTCTCTTCTCTCTGAAACGGTTACATTTATCGTCTACAAAGCTATGTCGCGTGCTGCGATATGCCGAAACACTAAAAGCACCATAGTAGAACACAGAAGAAGCTTCTAAGTTGAAGTAATAGCCAGTAAGAAGTAGTACAATTCAAGTATTAGTTGTCGACTATTCACTTTTTAGCCGGCTTTGGTGGCTATGACATTACCTAGGACCATAAGATTTTGCATGAAACGAGGACTAGCAGCCGCGTTGCACGGGAGAAAGTGAAAAGTGTTCATATGTAGTAAAACCTGAGAAATCCGTCCGTTTTCGTCATTTGTTATCGAATCGACTTAAAGCCAGATCGTCACATTGGCCCCTCTTCTCTCTGAAACGGTTACACTTATCGTCTGCAAAGCTATGTCGCGTGCTGCGATATGCGGAAACACTAAAGCACCACAGTACAACACAGAAGAAGCTTCTAAGTTGAAGTAATAGCCAGTAAGAAGTAGTACAATTCAAGTTTTAGTTGTCGATTATTCACTTTTTAGAAGGCTTTTTTGGCTTGGACATGATCTAGGACCTTAGGAATTTGCATGAAAGGAAGACTAGCAGCCGCGTTGCACGGTAGAATGTAATAAGTGTTCATAAGTAGTAAAAACCTGTGAAATCCGTCCGTTTTCGTCATTTGTTATCGAATCGACTTAAAGCCAGATCGTCACATTGGCCATTCTTCTCCCTCAAACGGTTACATTTATCGTCTGCTAAGCTATATCGCGTGCTACGGTATGCCAAAACACTAAAAGCACCATAGTACAACCCAGAAGAAGCTTCTAAGTTGAAGTAATAGCCAGTAAGAAGTAGTACAATTCAAGTATTAGTTGTCGATTATTCACTTTTTAGTAGGCTTTGGTGGCTATGACATGACCTAGGACAATAAGATTTTGCATGAAAGGAGGACTAGCAGCCGCGTTGCACGGGAGAATGTGAAAAGTGTTCATATGTTGGAAAAACCTGAGAAATCCGTCCGTTTTCGTCATTTGATATCAAATCGACTTAAAGCCAGATCGTCACATTTGCCGCTTTTGTCTCTGAGACGGTTACATTTATCGTCTGCAAAGCTATGTCGCGTGCTGCGGTATGCGGAGACACTAAAAGCACCATAGTAGAACACAGAAGAAGCTTCTAAGTTGAAGTAATAGCCAGTAAGAAGTAATACAATTCAAGTTTTAGTTGTCGATTATTCACATTTTTGCCGGCTTTGGTCGCTTGGACATGACCTAGGACCTTAAGATTTTGCATAAAAGAAGGACTAGCAGACGCGTTGCACGGGAGAATGTGGAAAGTGTTCACATGTAGTAAAAACCTGAGAAAACCGTCCGTTTTCGACATTTGTTATCGAATCGTCTTAATGCCAGATCGTCACATTGGAGGCTCTTCTCTCTGAAACGGTTACATTTATCGTCTGCAAAGCTATGTCGCGTGCTGCGATATGCCGAAACACTAAAAGCACCATAGTAGAACACAGAAGAAGCTTCTAAGTTGAAGTAATAGCCAGTAAGAAGTAGTACAATTCAAGTATTAGTTGTCGACTATTCACTTTTTAGCTGGCTTTGGTGGCTATGACATGACCTAGGACCATAAGATTTTGCATGAAAGGAGGACTAGCAGCCGCGTTGCACGGGAGAATGGGAAATGTGTTCATATGTAGTAAAAACCTGAGAAATCCGTCCGTTTTCGTCATTTGTTATCGAATCGACTTAAAGCCAGATCGTCACATTCGCCCCTCTTCTCTCTGAAACGGATACATTTATCGTCTGCAAAGCTAAGTCGCGTGCTGCAGTATGCGGAAACACTAAAAGCACCATAGTAGAACACAAAAGAAGCTTCTAAGTTGAAGTAATAGCCAGTAAGAAGTAGTACAATTCAAGTTTTAGTTATCGATTATTCACTTTTTAGGCGGCTTTGGTGGCTTGGACATGACCTAGGACCTTAAGATTTTGCATGAAAGGAATTCTAACAGCCGCGTTGCATGGGAGAATGTGAAAAGTGTTCATATGTAGTGAAAACCTGAGAAATCCGTCCGTTTTCGTCATTTGTTATCGAATCGACTTAAAGCCAGATCGTCACATTGGCCGCTCCTCTCTCTGAAACGGTTACAGTTATCGTCTGCAAAGCTATGTAACGTGCTGCGGTATGCCGAAACAATAAAAGCACCATAGTAGAACACAGAAGAAGCTTCTAAGTTGACGTAATAGCCAGGAAGAAGTAGTACAATTCAAGTTTTAGTTGTCGATTATTCACTTTTTAGCCGGCTATGGTGGCTTGGACACGACCTAGGACCTTATGATTTTGCATGAAAGGAGGACTAGCAGCCGCGTTGCATGGGAGAATGTGAAAAGTGTTCATATGTAGTAAAAACCTGAGAAATCCGTCCATTTTCGTCATTTGTTATCGAATGGACTTAAAGCCAGATCGTCACATTGGTCGCTTTTCTCTCTGAGACGGTTACACTTATTGTCTGCAAAGCTATGTCGCGTGCTGCGGTATGCGGAGACACTAAAAGCACCACAGTAGAACACAGAAGAATCTTCTAAGTTGAAGTAATAGCCAGTAAGAAGTAGTACAATTCAAGTTTTAGTTGTCGATTATTCGCTTTTTAGCCGGCTTTGGTGGCTTGGACATGCGGTGGAACCTTAAGATTTTGCATGAAAGGAAGACTAGCAGCCGCGTTGCACGGGAGAATGTGAAAAGTGTTCATATGTAGTAAAAACCTGAGAAATCCGTCCGTTTTCGTCATGTGCTATCGAATCGACTTAAAGCCAGATCGTCTCATTGGGGGCTTTTCTCTCTGAGACGGTTACATTTATCGTCTGCAAAGCTATGTCGCGTGCTGCGGTATGCGGAGACACTAAAAGCACCACAGTAGAACACAGAAGAAGCTTCTAAGTTGAAGTAATAGCCAGTAAGAAGTAGTACAATTCAAGTTTTAGTTGTCGATTATTCACTTTTTAGCCGACTTTGGTGGCTTGGACATGACCTAGGACCTTAAGATTTTGCATGAAAGGAGGACTAGCAGCCGCGTTGCACGGGAGAATGTGAAAGGTGCTCATATGTAGTAAAAACCTGAGAAATCCGTCCGTTTTCGCCATTTGTTATCGAATCGTCTTAAAGCCAGATCGTCACATTGGCCGCTCTTCTCTCTGAAACGGTTACTTTTATCGTCTACAAAGCTATGTCGCGTGCTGCGGTATGCGGAAACACTAAAAGCACCATAGTAGAACACAGAAGAAGCTTCTATATTGAAGTAATAGCCAGTAAGAAGTAGTACAATTGAAGTTTTAGTTGTCGATTATTCACTTTTTTGCCGGCTTTGGTTTCTTGGACATGACCTAGGACCTTAAGATTTTGCATGAAAGGAGGACTAGCAGCCGCGTTGCATGGGAGAATGTGAAAAGTGTTCATAAGTAGTAAAAACCTGAGAAATCCGTCCATTTTCGTCATTTGTTTTCGAATTGACTTCAAGCCAGATCGTCACATTGGCCATTCTTCTCTCTCAAACGTTTACATTTATCGTCTGCAAAGCTATGTCGCGTGCTGCGATATGCCGAAACACTAAAAGCACCATAGTAGAACACAGAAGGAGCTTCTAAGTTGAAGTAATAGCCAGTAAGAAGTAGTACAATTCAAGTTTTAGTTGTCGATTATTCACTTTTTAGCCGGCTTTTTTGGCTTGGACATGATCTAGGACCTTAGGAATTTGTATGAAAGGAGGACTAGCAGCCGCGTTGCACGGTAGAATGTAATAAGTGTTCATAAGTAGTAAAAACCTGTGAAATCCGTCCGTTTTCGTCATTTGTTATCGAATCGACTTAAAGCCAGATCGTCACATTGGCCATTCTTCTCCCTCAAACGGTTACATTTATCGTCTGCAAAGCTATATCGCGTGCTACGGTATGCCAAAACACTAAAAGCACCATAGTACAACCCAGAAGAAGCTTCTAAGTTGAAGTAATAGCCAGTAAGAAGTAGTACAATTCAAGTATTAGTTGTCGATTATTCACTTTTTAGTAGGCTTTGGTGGCTATGACATGACCTAGGACAATAAGATTTTGCATGAAAGGAGGACTAGCAGCCGCGTTGCACGGGAGAATGTGAAAAGTGTTCATATGTTGGAAAAACCTGAGAAATCCGTCCGTTTTCGTCATTTGATATCAAATCGACTTAAAGCCAGATCGTCACATTTGCCGCTTTTCTCTCTGAGACGGTTACATTTATCGTCTGCAAAGCTATGTCGCGTGCTGCGGTATGCGGAGACACTAAAAGCACCATAGTAGAACACAGAAGAAGCTTCTAAGTTGAAGTAATAGCCAGTAAGAAGTAATACAATTCAAGTTTTAGTTGTCGATTATTCACATTTTTGCCGGCTTTGGTCGCTTGGACATGACCTAGGACCTTAAGATTTTGCATAAAAGAAGGACTAGCAGACGCGTTGCACGGGAGAATGTGGAAAGTGTTCACATGTAGTAAAAACCTGAGAAAACCGTCCGTTTTCGACATTTGTTATCGAATCGTCTTAATGCCAGATCGTCACATTGGAGGCTCTTCTCTCTGAAACGGTTACATTTATCGTCTGCAAAGCTATGTCGCGTGCTGCGATATGCCGAAACACTAAAAGCACCATAGTAGAACACAGAAGAAGCTTCTAAGTTGAAGTAATAGCCAGTAAGAAGTAGCACAATTCAAGTATTAGTTGTCGACTATTCACTTTTTAGCTGGCTTTGGTGGCTATGACATGTCCTAGGACCATAAGATTTTGCATGAAAGGAGGACTAGCAGCCGCGTAGCACGGGAGAATGGGAAATGTGTTCATATGTAGTTAAAACCTGAGAAATCCGTCCGTTTTCGTCATTTGTTATCGAATCGACTTAAAGCCAGATCGTCACATTGGATGCTCTTCTCTCTGAAACGGTTACACTTATCGTCTGCAAAGCTATGTCGCGTGCTGCGATATGCGGATACACTAAAAGCACCACAGTACAACACAGAAGAAGCTTCTAAGTTGAAGTAATAGCCAGTAAGAAGTAGTACAATTCAAGTATTAGTTGTCGATTATTCACTTTTTAGCCGGCTTTGGTGGCTTGTACATGACCTAGGACCTTAAGATTTTGCATGAAAGGAGGACTAGCAGCCGCGTTTCACGGGAGAATGTGAAAAGTGTTCATATGTTGGAAAAACCTGAGAAATCCGTCCGTTTTCGTCATTTGTTATCGAATCGACTTAAAGCCAGATCGTCACATTTGCCGCTTTTCTCTCTGAGACGGTTACATTTATCGTCTGCAAAGCTATGTCGCGTGCTGCGGTATGCGGAGACACTAAAAGCACCATAGTAGAACACAGAAGAAGCTTCTAAGTTGAAGTAATATCCAGTAAGAAGTAATACAATACAAGTTTTAGTTGTCGATTATTCACATTTTGCCGGCTTTTGTCGCTTGGACATGACATAGGACCTTAAGATTTTGCATAAAAGGAGGACTAGCAGACGCGTTGCACGGGAGAATGTGAAAAGTGTTCACATGTAGTAAAAACCTGAGAAATCCGACCGTTTTCGCCATTTGTTATCGAATCGTCTTAATGCCAGATCGTCACATTGGAGGCTCTTCTCTCTGAAACGGTTACATTTATCGTCTGCAAAGCTATGTCGCGTGCTGCGATATGCCGAAACACTAAAAGCACCATAGTAGAACACAGAAGAAGCTTCTAAGTTGAAGTAATAGCCAGTAAGAAGTAGTACAATTCAAGTATTAGTTGTCGACTATTCACTTTTTAGCTGGCTTTGGTGGCTATGACATGACCTAGGACCATAAGATTTTGCATGAAAGGAGGACTAGCAGCCGCGTTGCACGGGAGAATGGGAAATGTGTTCATATGTAGTAAAAACCTGAGAAATCCGTCCGTTTTCGTCATTTGTTATCGAATCGACTTAAAGCCAGATCGTCACATTCGCCCCTCTTCTCTCTGAAACGGTTACACTTATCGTCTGCAAAGCTATGTCGCGTGCTGCGATATGCGGAAACACTAAAAGCACCACAGTACAACACAGAAGAAGCTTCTAAGTTGAAGTAATAGCCAGTAAGAAGTAGTACAATTCAAGTTTTAGTTGTCGATTATTCACTTTTTAGCCGGCTTTTTTGGCTTGGACATGACCTAGGACCTTAGGATTTTGCATGAAAGGAGGACTAGCAGCCGCGTTGCACGGTAGAATGTAATAAGTGTTCATAAGTAGTAAAAACCTGATAAATCCGTCCGTTTTCGTCATTTGTTATCGAATCGATTTAAAGCCAGATCGTCACATTGGCCGTTCTGCTCTCTGAAACGGTTACACTTATCGTTTGCAAAGCTATGTCGCGTGCTGCGATATGCGGAAACACTAAAAGCACCACAGTACAACACAGAAGAAGCTTCTAAGTTGAAGTAATAGCCAGTAAGAAGTAGTACAATTCAAGTTTTAGTTGTCGATTATTCACTTTTTAGCCGGCTTTGGTGGCTATGACATGACCTAGGACCATAAGATTTTGCATGAAAGGAGGACTAGCAGCCGCGTTGCACGGGAGAATGTGATAAGTGTTCATATGTAGTAAAAAACTGAGAAATCCGTCCGTTTTCGTCATTTGTTATCGATTCGACTTAAAGCCAGATCGTCTCATTGGCCGCTTTTCTCTCTGAGACGGTTACATTTATCGTCTGCAAAGCTATGTCGCGTGCTGCGGTATGCGGAGACACTAAAAGCACCATAGTACAACACAGAAGAAGCTTCTATGTTGAAGTAATAGCCAGTAAGAAGTAGGACAATTCAAGTTTTAGTTGTCGATTATTCACTTTTTAGCCGGCTTTGGTGGCTTGGACATGACCTAGGACCTTAAGATTTTGCATGAAAGGAGGACTAGCAGCCGCGTTGCACGGGAGAAAGTGAAAAGTGTTCATATGTTGGAAAAACCTGAGAAATCCGTCCGTTTTCGTCATTTGTTATCGAATCGACTTAAAGCCAGATCGTCACATTTGCCGCTTTTCTCTCTGAGACGGTTACATTTATCGTCTGCAAAGCTATGTCGCGCGCTGCGGTATGCGGAGACACTAAATGCACCATAGTAGAACACAGAAGAAGCTTCTAAGTTAAAGTAATAGCCAGTAAGAAGTAATACAATTCAAGTTTTAGTTGTCGATTATTCACATTTTTGCCGGATTTGGTCGCTTGGACATGACCTAGGACCTTAAGATTTTGCATAAAAGGAGGACTAGCAGACGCGTTGCACGGGAGAATGGGAAAAGTGTTCACATGTAGTAAAAACCTGAGAAAACCGTCCGTTTTCGCCATTTGTTATCGAATCGTCTTAATGCCAGATAGTCACATTGGAGGCTCTTCTCTCTGAAACGGTTACATTTATCGTCTGCAAAGCAATGTCGCGTGCTGCGATATGCCGAAACACTAAAAGCACCATAGTAGAACACAGAAGAAGCTTCTTAGTTGAAGTAATAGCCAGTAAGAAGTAGTACAATTCAAGTTTTAGTTGTCGATTATTCACTTTTTAGCCGGCTTTGGTGGCTTGGACATGACCTAGGACCTTAAGATTTTGCATGAAAGGAGGAGTAGCAGCCGCGTTGCACGGGAGAAAGTGAAAAGTGTTCATATGTTGGAAAAACCTGAGAAATCCGTCCGTTTTCGTCATTTGTTATCGAATCGACTTAAAGCCAGATCGTCACATTTGCCGCTTTTCTCTCTGAGACGGTTACATATATCGTCTGCAAAGCTATGTCGCGCGCTGCGGTATGCGGAGACACTAAATGCACCATAGTAGACACAGAAGAAGCTTCTAAGTTAAAGTAATAGCCAGTAAGAAGTAATACAATTCAAGTTTTAGTTGTCGATTATTCACATTTTAGACGGCTGTGGTGGCTTGTACATGACCTAGGACCTTAAGATTTTGCATAAAAGGAGGACTAGCAGACGCGTTGCACGGGAGAATGGGAAAAGTGTTCACATGTAGTAAAAAACTGAGAAATCCGTCCGTTTTCGTCATTTGTTATCGAATCGACTTAAAGTCAGATCGTCACATTTTTCTCTTTTCTCTCTAAAACGGTTACACTTATCGTCTGCAAAGCTATGTCGCGTGCTGCGGTATGCGGAGACACTAAAAGCTCCATAGTAGAACACAGAAGAAGCTTCTATGTTGAAGTAATAGCCAGTAAGAAGTAGTACAATTGAAGTTTTAGTTGTCGGTTATTCACTTTTTTGCCGGCTTTGGTGGCTTGGACATGACCTAGGACCTTAAGATTTTGCATGAAAGGAGGACTAGCAGTTGCGTTGCATGGGAGAATGTGAAAAGTGTTCATAAGTAGTAAAAACCTGAGAAATCCGTCCATTTTCGTCATTTGTTATCGAATTGACTTCAAGCCAGATCGTCACATTGGCCATTCTTCTCTCTCAAACGGTTACATTTATCGTCTGCAAAGCTATGTCGCGTGCTGCGATATGCCGAAACACTAAAAGCACCATAGTAGAACACAGAAGGAGTTTCTAAGTTGAAGTAATAGCCAGTAAGAAGTAGTACAATTCAAGTTTTAGTTGTCGATTATTCACATTTTAGCCGGCTTTGGTGGCTTGGACATGCGGTGGAACCTTAAGATTTTGCATGAAAGGGAGACTAGCAGCCGCGTTGCACGGGAGAATGTGAAAAGTGTTCATATGTAGTAAAAACCTGAGAAATCCGTCCGTTTTCGTCATTTGTTATCGAATCGACTTAAAGCCAGATCGTCTCATTGGCCCCTTTTCTCTCTGAGACGGTTACATTTATCGTCTGCAAAGCTATGTCGCGTGCTGCGGTATGTGGAGACACTAAAAGCACCATAGTAGAACACAGAAGAAGATTCTAAGTTGAAGTAATAGCCAGTAAGAAGTAGTAAAATTCAAGTTTTAGTTGTCGATTATTCACATTTTTGCCGGGTTTGGTCGCTTGGACATGACCTAGGACCTTAAGATTTTGCATGAAAAGATGACTAGCAGCCGCGTTACGCGGGAGAATGTGAAAATTGTTCATATGTAGTAAAAACCTGAGAAAACTGTCCGTTTTCGCCATTTGTTATCGAATCGTCTTAATGCCAGATCGTCACTTTGGCCGCTCTTCTCTCTGAAACGGTTACATTTATCGTCTGCAAAGCTATGTCGCGTGCTGCGATATGCCAACACACTAAAAGTACCATAGTAGAACACAGAAGAAGCTTCTAAGTTGAAGTAATAGCCAGTAAGAAGTAGTACAATTCAAGTTTTAGTTGTCGATTATTCACTTTTTAGCCGGCTTTGGTGGCTTGGTCATGAGGTTGAACCTTTAGATTTTGCATGAAAGGACGACTAGCAGCCGCGTTGCACGGGAGAATGTGAAAAGTGCTCATATGTAGTAAAAACCTGAGAAATCAGTCCGTTTTCGTCATTTGTTATCGAATCGACTTAAAGCCAGATCGTCACATTGGCCGCTCTTCTCTCTGAAACGGTTACACTTATCGTCTGCAAAGCTATGTCGCGTGCTGCGATATGCGGAAACACTAAATGCACCATAGTACAACACAGAAGAAGAATCTAAGTTGAAGTAATAGCCAGTAAGAAGTAGTACAATTCAAGATTTAGTTGTCGATTATTCACTTTTTAGCCGGCTTTGGTGGCTTGGACATGACCTAGGACCTTAGGATTTTGCATGAAAGGAGGACTAGCAGCCGCGTTGGACGGTAGAATGTGAAAACTGTTCATATGCAGTAAAAACCTGAGAAATCCGTCCGTTTTCTTCATTTGTTATCGAATCGACTTAAAGCCAGATCGTCATATTGCCCATTCTTCTCTCTCAAACGGTTACATTTATCGCCTGCAAAAGCTATGTCGCGTGCTACGGTATGCCAAAACACTAAAAGCACCATAGTAGAACCCAGAAAGAGCTTCTAAGTTGAAGTAATAGCCAGTAAGGAGTAGTACAATTCAAGTTTTAGTTGTCGATTATTCACTTTTAAGCCGACTTTGGTGGCTATGACATGACCTAGGACCATAAGATTTTGCACGAAAGGAGGACTAGCAGCCGCGTTGCACGGTAGAATGTGAAAAGTGTTCATATGTAGTAAAAACCTGAGAAATCCGTCCATTTTCCTCATTTGTTATCGAATTGACTTCAAGCCAGATCGTCACATTTTCCATTCCTCTCTCTCAAACGGTTACATTTATCGTCTGCAAAGCTATGTCGCGTGCTGCGATATGCCGAAACACTAAAAGCACCATAGTAGAACAAAGAAGGAGCTTCTAAGTTGAAGTAATAGCCAGTAAGAAGTAGTACAATTCAAGTTTTAGTTGTCGATTATTCACTTTTTAGCCGGCTTTGGTGGCTTGGACAAGCGGTGGAACCTTAAGATGTTGCATGAAAGGAAGACTAGCAGCCGCGTTGCACGGTAGAATGTGAAAAGTGTTCATATTAGTAAAAACCTGAGTAATCCGTCCGTTTTCGTTATTTGTTATGGAATCGACTTAAAACCAGATCGTCTCATTGGCCACTTTTCTCTCTGAGATGGTTACATTTATCGTCTGCAAAGCTATGTCGCGTGCTGCGGTATGCGGAGACACTAAAAGCACCATAGTAGAACACAGAAGAAGCTTCTAAGTTGAAGTAATATCCAGTAAGAAGTAATACAATACAAGTTTTAGTTGTCGATTATTCACATTTTGCCGGCTTTTGTCGCTTGGACATGACCTAGGACCTTAAGATTTTGCATAAAAGGAGGACTAGCAGACGCGTTGCACGGGAGAATGTGAAAAGTGTTCACATGTAGTAAAAACCTGAGAAATCCGACCGTTTTCGCCATTTGTTATCGAATCGTCTTAATGCCAGATCGTCACATTGGAGGCTCTTCTCTCTGAAACGGTTACATTTATCGTCTGCAAAGCTATGTCGCGTGCTGCGATATGCCGAAACACTAAAAGCACCATAGTAGAACACAGAAGAAGCTTCTAAGTTGAAGTAATAGCCAGTAAGAAGTAGTACAATTCAAGTATTAGTTGTCGACTATTCACTTTTTAGCTGGCTTTGGTGGCTATGACATGACCTAGGACCATAAGATTTTGCATGAAAGGAGGACTAGCAGCCGCGTTGCACGGGAGAATGGGAAATGTGTTCATATGTAGTAAAAACCTGAGAAATCCGTCCGTTTTCGTCATTTGTTATCGAATCGACTTAAAGCCAGATCGTCACATTCGCCCCTCTTCTCTCTGAAACGGTTACACTTATCGTCTGCAAAGCTATGTCGCGTGCTGCGATATGCGGAAACACTAAAAGCACCACAGTACAACACAGAAGAAGCTTCTAAGTTGAAGTAATAGCCAGTAAGAAGTAGTACAATTCAAGTTTTAGTTGTCGATTATTCACTTTTTAGCCGGCTTTTTTGGCTTGGACATGACCTAGGACCTTAGGATTTTGCATGAAAGGAGGACTAGCAGCCGCGTTGCACGGTAGAATGTAATAAGTGTTCATAAGTAGTAAAAACCTGATAAATCCGTCCGTTTTCGTCATTTGTTATCGAATCGATTTAAAGCCAGATCGTCACATTGGCCGTTCTGCTCTCTGAAACGGTTACACTTATCGTTTGCAAAGCTATGTCGCGTGCTGCGATATGCGGAAACACTAAAAGCACCACAGTACAACACAGAAGAAGCTTCTAAGTTGAAGTAATAGCCAGTAAGAAGTAGTACAATTCAAGTTTTAGTTGTCGATTATTCACTTCTTAGCCGGCTTTGGTGGCTATGACATGACCTAGGACCATAAGATTTTGCATGAAAGGAGGACTAGCAGCCGCGTTGCACGGGAGAATGTGATAAGTGTTCATATGTAGTAAAAAACTGAGAAATCCGTCCGTTTTCGTCATTTGTTATCGATTCGACTTAAAGCCAGATCGTCTCATTGGCCGCTTTTCTCTCTGAGACGGTTACATTTATCGTCTGCAAAGCTATGTCGCGTGCTGCGGTATGCGGAGACACTAAAAGCACCATAGTACAACACAGAAGAAGCTTCTATGTTGAAGTAATAGCCAGTAAGAAGTAGGACAATTCAAGTTTTAGTTGTCGATTATTCACTTTTTAGCCGGCTTTGGTGGCTTGGACATGACCTAGGACCTTAAGATTTTGTATGAAAGGAGGACTAGCAGCCGCGTTGCACGGGAGAAAGTGAAAAGTGTTCATATGTTGGAAAAACCTGAGAAATCCGTCCGTTTTCGTCATTTGTTATCGAATCGACTTAAAGCCAGATCGTCACATTTGCCGCTTTTCTCTCTGAGACGGTTACATTTATCGTCTGCAAAGCTATGTCGCGCGCTGCGGTATGCGGAGACACTAAATGCACCATAGTAGAACACAGAAGAAGCTTCTAAGTTAAAGTAATAGCCAGTAAGAAGTAATACAATTCAAGTTTTAGTTGTCGATTATTCACATTTTTGCCGGCTTTGGTCGCTTGGACATGACCTAGGACCTTAAGATTTTGCATAAAAGGAGGACTAGCAGACGCGTTGCACGGGAGAATGGGAAAAGTGTTCACATGTAGTAAAAACCTGAGAAAACCGTCCGTTTTCGCCATTTGTTATCGAATCGTCTTAATGCCAGATAGTCACATTGGAGGCTCTTCTCTCTGAAACGGTTACATTTATCGTCTGCAAAGCAATGTCGCGTGCTGCGATATGCCGAAACACTAAAAGCACCATAGTAGAACACAGAAGAAGCTTCTTAGTTGAAGTAATAGCCAGTAAGAAGTAGTACAATTCAAGTTTTAGTTGTCGATTATTCACTTTTTAGCCGGCTTTGGTGGCTTGGACATGACCTAGGACCTTAAGATTTTGCATGAAAGGAGGAGTAGCAGCCGCGTTGCACGGGAGAAAGTGAAAAGTGTTCATATGTTGGAAAAACCTGAGAAATCCGTCCGTTTTCGTCATTTGTTATCGAATCGACTTAAAGCCAGATCGTCACATTTGCCGCTTTTCTCTCTGAGACGGTTACATATATCGTCTGCAAAGCTATGTCGCGCGCTGCGGTATGCGGAGACACTAAATGCACCATAGTAGACACAGAAGAAGCTTCTAAGTTAAAGTAATAGCCAGTAAGAAGTAATACAATTCAAGTTTTAGTTGTCGATTATTCACATTTTAGACGGCTGTGGTGGCTTGTACATGACCTAGGACCTTAAGATTTTGCATAAAAGGAGGACTAGCAGACGCGTTGCACGGGAGAATGGGAAAAGTGTTCACATGTAGTAAAAAACTGAGAAATCCGTCCGTTTTCGTCATTTGTTATCGAATCGACTTAAAGTCAGATCGTCACATTTTTCTTTTTTCTCTCTAAAACGGTTACACTTATCGTCTGCAAAGCTATGTCGCGTGCTGCGGTATGCGGAGACACTAAAAGCTCCATAGTAGAACACAGAAGAAGCTTCTATGTTGAAGTAATAGCCAGTAAGAAGTAGTACAATTGAAGTTTTAGTTGTCGGTTATTCACTTTTTTGCCGGCTTTGGTGGCTTGGACATGACCTAGGACCTTAAGATTTTGCATGAAAGGAGGACTAGCAGTTGCGTTGCATGGGAGAATGTGAAAAGTGTTCATAAGTAGTAAAAACCTGAGAAATCCGTCCATTTTCGTCATTTGTTATCGAATTGACTTCAAGCCAGATCGTCACATTGGCCATTCTTCTCTCTCAAACGGTTACATTTATCGTCTGCAAAGCTATGTCGCGTGCTGCGATATGCCGAAACACTAAAAGCACCATAGTAGAACACAGAAGGAGTTTCTAAGTTGAAGTAATAGCCAGTAAGAAGTAGTACAATTCAAGTTTTAGTTGTCGATTATTCACATTTTAGCCGGCTTTGGTGGCTTGGACATGCGGTGGAACCTTAAGATTTTGCATGAAAGGGAGACTAGCAGCCGCGTTGCACGGGAGAATGTGAAAAGTGTTCATATGTAGTAAAAACCTGAGAAATCCGTCCGTTTTCGTCATTTGTTATCGAATCGACTTAAAGCCAGATCGTCTCATTGGCCCCTTTTCTCTCTGAGACGGTTACATTTATCGTCTGCAAAGCTATGTCGCGTGCTGCGGTATGTGGAGACACTAAAAGCACCATAGTAGAACACAGAAGAAGATTCTAAGTTGAAGTAATAGCCAGTAAGAAGTAGTAAAATTCAAGTTTTAGTTGTCGATTATTCACATTTTTGCCGGGTTTGGTCGCTTGGACATGACCTAGGACCTTAAGATTTTGCATGAAAAGATGACTAGCAGCCGCGTTACGCGGGAGAATGTGAAAATTGTTCATATGTAGTAAAAACCTGAGAAAACTGTCCGTTTTCGCCATTTGTTATCGAATCGTCTTAATGCCAGATCGTCACTTTGGCCGCTCTTCTCTCTGAAACGGTTACATTTATCGTCTGCAAAGCTATGTCGCGTGCTGCGATATGCCAACACACTAAAAGTACCATAGTAGAACACAGAAGAAGCTTCTAAGTTGAAGTAATAGCCAGTAAGAAGTAGTACAATTCAAGTTTTAGTTGTCGATTATTCACTTTTTAGCCGGCTTTGGTGGCTTGGTCATGAGGTTGAACCTTTAGATTTTGCATGAAAGGACGACTAGCAGCCGCGTTGCACGGGAGAATGTGAAAAGTGCTCATATGTAGTAAAAACCTGAGAAATCAGTCCGTTTTCGTCATTTGTTATCGAATCGACTTAAAGCCAGATCGTCACATTGGCCGCTCTTCTCTCTGAAACGGTTACACTTATCGTCTGCAAAGCTATGTCGCGTGCTGCGATATGCGGAAACACTAAATGCACCATAGTACAACACAGAAGAAGAATCTAAGTTGAAGTAATAGCCAGTAAGAAGTAGTACAATTCAAGATTTAGTTGTCGATTATTCACTTTTTAGCCGGCTTTGGTGGCTTGGACATGACCTAGGACCTTAGGATTTTGCATGAAAGGAGGACTAGCAGCCGCGTTGGACGGTAGAATGTGAAAACTGTTCATATGCAGTAAAAACCTGAGAAATCCGTCCGTTTTCTTCATTTGTTATCGAATCGACTTAAAGCCAGATCGTCATATTGCCCATTCTTCTCTCTCAAACGGTTACATTTATCGCCTGCAAAAGCTATGTCGCGTGCTACGGTATGCCAAAACACTAAAAGCACCATAGTAGAACCCAGAAAGAGCTTCTAAGTTGAAGTAATAGGCAGTAAGGAGTAGTACAATTCAAGTTTTAGTTGTCGATTATTCACTTTTAAGCCGACTTTGGTGGCTATGACATGACCTAGGACCATAAGATTTTGCATGAAAGGAGGACTAGCAGCCGCGTTGCACGGTAGAATGTGAAAAGTGTTCATATGTAGTAAAAACCTGAGAAATCCGTCCATTTTCCTCATTTGTTATCGAATTGACTTCAAGCCAGATCGTCACATTTTCCATTCCTCTCTCTCAAACGGTTACATTTATCGTCTGCAAAGCTATGTCGCGTGCTGCGATATGCCGAAACACTAAAAGCACCATAGTAGAACAAAGAAGGAGCTTCTAAGTTGAAGTAATAGCCAGTAAGAAGTAGTACAATTCAAGTTTTAGTTGTCGATTATTCACTTTTTAGCCGGCTTTGGTGGCTTGGACAAGCGGTGGAACCTTAAGATGTTGCATGAAAGGAAGACTAGCAGCCGCGTTGCACGGTAGAATGTGAAAAGTGTTCATATTAGTAAAAACCTGAGAAATCCGTCCGTTTTCGTTATTTGTTATGGAATCGACTTAAAACCAGATCGTCTCATTGGCCACTTTTCTCTCTGAGATGGTTACATTTATCGTCTGCAAAGCTATGTCGCGTGCTGCGGTATGCGGAGACACTAAAAGCACCATAGTAGAACACAGATGAAGCTTCTAAGTTGAAGTAATAGCCAGTAAGGAGTAGTACAATTCAAGTTTTAGTTGTCGATTATTCACTTTTTAGCCGGCTTTGGTGGCTATGACATGACTTAGGACCATAAGATTTTGCATGAAAGGAGGACTAGCAGCCGCGTTGCACGGGAGAATGTGAAAAGTGTTCATATGTAGTAAAAACCTGAGAAATATGTCCGTTTTCGTCATTTGTTATTAATCGACTTCAAGCCAGATCGTCATATTGGCCGCTCTTCTCTCTGAAACGGTTACACTTATCGTCTGCAAAGCTATGTCGCGTGCTGCGGAATGCGGAGACACTAAAAGCTCCATAGTAGAACACAGAAGAAGCTTCTAAGTTGAAGTAATAGCCAGTAAGAAGTAGTAGAATTCAAGTTTTAGTTGTCGATTATTCACTTTTAGCCGGTTTTGGTGGCTTGGACATGAGGTTGAACCTTAAGATTTTGCATGAAAGGAGGACTAGCAGCCGCGTTGCACGAAAGAATGTGAAATGTGTTCATATGCAGTAAAAACCTGAGAAATCCGTCCGTTTTCGTCATTTGTTATCGAATCGACTTAAAGCCAGATCGTCATATTGGCCGCTCTTCTCTCTGAAACGGTTACATTTATCGTCTGCAAAGCTATGTCGCGTGATGCGGTATGCGGAAACACTAAAAGCACCATAGTAGAACACAGAAGAAGCTCCTATGTTGAAGTAATAGCCAGTAAGAAGTAGTACAATTCAAGTTTTAGTTGTCGATTATTCACTTTTTAGCCGGCTTTGGTGGCTTGGACATGAGGTTGAACCTTTAGATTTTGCATGAAAGGACGACTAGCAGCCGCGTTGCACGGGAGAATGTGAAAAGTGCTCATATGTAGTAAAAACCTGAGAAATCAGTCCGTTTTCGTCATTTGTTATCGAATCGACTTAAAGCCAGATCGTCACATTGGCCGCTCTTCTCTCTGAAACGGTTACACTTATCGTCTGCAAAGCTATGTCGCGTGCTGCGATATGCGGAAACACTAAAAGCACCATAGTACAACGCAGAAGAAGAATCTAAGTTGAAGTAATAGCCAGTAAGAAGTAGTACAATTCAAGTTTTAGTTGTCGATTATTCACTTTTAAGCCGACTTTGGTGGCTATGACAAGACCTAGGACCATAAGATTTTGCATGAAGGGAGGACTAGCAGCCGCGTTGCACGGGAGAATGTGAAAAGTGTACATATGTTGGAAAAACCTGAGAAATCCGTCCCTTTTCGTCATTTGTTATCGAATCGACTTCAAGCCAGATCGTCACATTGGCCGCTTTTCTCTCTGAGACGGTTACATTTATCGTCTGCAAAGCTATGTCGCGTGCTACGGTATGCCAAAACACTAAAAGCACCATAGTAGAACCCAGAAGAAGCTTCTAAGTTGAAGTAATAGCCAGTAAGGAGTAGTACAATTCAAGTTTTAGTTGTCGATTATTCACTTTTTAGTCGGCTTTGGTGGCTATGACATGACCTAGGACCATAAGATTTTGCATGAAAGGAGGACTAGCAGCCGCGTTGCACGGGAGAATGTGAAAAGTGTTCATATGTAGTAAAAACCTGAGAAATATGTCCGTTTTCGTCATTTGTTATCGAATCGACTTAAAGCCAGATCGTCTCATTGGCCCCTTTTCTCTCTGAGTCGGTTACATTTATCGTCTGCAAAGCTATGTCGCGTGCTGCGGTATGCGGAGACACTAAGAGCACCATAGTAGAACACAGAAGAAGATTCTAAGTTGAAGTAATAGCCAGTAAGAAGTAGTACAATTCAAGTTTTAGTTGTCGATTATTCACTTTTTAGCCGGCTTTGGTGGCTATGACATGACCTAGGACAATAAGATTTTGCATGAAAGGAGGACTAGCAGCCGCGTTGCACGGGAGAATGTGAAAAGTGTTCATATGTAGTAAAAAACTGAGAAATCCGTCCGTTTTCGTCATTTGTTATCGAATCGACTTAAAGCCAGATCGTCACATTGGTCTCTTTTCTCTCTGAAACGGTTATACTTATCGTCTGCAAAGCTATGTCGCGTGCTGCGGTATGCGGAGACACTAAAAGCTCCATAGTAGATTACAGAAGAAGCTTCTAAGTTGAAGTAATAGCCAGTAAGAAGTAGTACAATTCAAGTTTTAGTTGTCGATTATTCACTTTTTAGCCGGCTTTGGTGGCTTGGACATGACCTAGGACCTTAAGATTTTCCATGAAAGGAGGACTAGCAGCCGCGTTGCATGGGAGAATGTGAAAAGTGTTCATAAGTAGTAAAAACCTGAGAAATCCGTCCGTTTTCGTCATTTGTTATCGAATTGACTTCAAGCCAGATCGTCACATTGGCCATCCTTCTCTCACAAACGGTTACATTTATCGTCTGCAAAGCTATGTCGCGTGCTGCGATATGCCGAAACACTAAAAGCACCATAGTAGAACACAGAAGGAGCTTCTAAGTTGAAGTAATAGCCAGTAAGAAGTAGTACAATTCAAGTTTTAGTTGTCGATTATTCACTTTTAAGCCGACTTTGGTGGCTATGACATGACCTAGGACCATAAGATTTTGCATGAAAGGAGGACTAGCAGCCGCGTTGCACGGTAGAATGTGAAAAGTGTTCATATGTAGTAAAAACCTGAGAAATCCGTCCATTTTCGTCATTTGTTATCGAATTGACTTCAAGCCAGATCGTCACATTTTCCATTCCTCTCTCTCAAACGGTTACATTTATCGTCTGCAAAGCTATGTCGCGTGCTGCGATATGCCGAAACACTAAAAGCACCATAGTAGAACAAAGAAGGAGCTTCTAAGTTGAAGTAATAGCCAGTAAGAAGTAGTACAATTCAAGTTTTAGTTGTCGATTATTCACTTTTTAGCCGGCTTTGGTGGCTTGGACAAGCGGTGGAACCTTAAGATTTTGCATGAAAGGAAGACTAGCAGCCGCGTTGCACGGGAGAATGTGAAAAGTGTTCATATTAGTAAAAACCTGAGAAATCCGTCCGTTTTCGTTATTTGTTATGGAATCGACTTAAAACCAGATCGTCTCATTGGCCACTTTTCTCTCTGAGACGGTTACATTTATCGTCTGCAAAGCTATGTCGCGTGCTGCGGTATGCGGAGACACTAAAAGCACCATAGTAGAACACAGATGAAGCTTCTAAGTTGAAGTAATAGCCAGTAAGAAGTAGTACAATTCAAGTTTTAGTTGTCGATTATTCACTTTTTATCCGGCTTTGGTGGCTTGGACATGACCTAGGACCTTAAGATTTTGCATGAAAGGAGGACTAGCAGCCGCGTTGCACGGGAGAATGTGAAAAGTGTACATATGTTGGAAAAACCTGAGAAATCCGTCCCTTTTCGTCATTTGTTATCGAATCGACTTCAAGCCAGATCATCACATTGCCCGCTTTTCTCTCTGAGACGGTTACATTTATCGTCTGCAAAGCTATGTCGCGTGCTACGGTATGCCAAAACACTAAAAGCACCATAATAGAACCCAGAAGAAGCTTCTAAGTTGAAGTAATAGCCAGTAAGGAGTAGTACAATTCAAGTTTTAGTTGTCGATTATTCACTTTTTAGCCGGCTTTGGTGGCTATGACATGACCTAGGACCATAAGATTTTGCATGAAAGGAGGACTAGCAGCCGCGTTGCACGGGAGAATGTGAAAAGTGTTCATATGTAGTAAAAACCTGAGAAATATGTCCGTTTTCGTCATTTGTTATTAATCGACTTAAAGCCAGATCGTCATATTGGCCGCTCTTCTCTCTGAAACGGTTACACTTATCGTCTGCAAAGCTATGTCGCGTGCTGCGGAATGCGGAGACACTAAAAGCTCCATAGTAGAACACAGAAGAAGCTTCTATGTTGAAGTAATAGCCAGTAAGAAGTAGTAGAATTCAAGTTTTAGTTGTCGATTATTCACTTTTAGCCGGTTTTGGTGGCTTGGACATGAGGTTGAACCTTAAGATTTTGCATGAAAGGAGGACTAGCAGCCGCGTTGCACGAAAGAATGTGAAATGTGTTCATATGCAGTAAAAACCTGAGAAATCCGTCCGTTTTCGTCATTTGTTATCGAATCGACTTAAAGCCAGATCGTCATATTGGCCGCTCTTCTCTCTGAAACGGTTACATTTATCGTCTGCAAAGCTATGTCGCGTGATGCGGTATGCGGAAACACTAAAAGCACCATAGTAGAACACAGAAGGAGCTTCTAAGTTGAAGTAATAGCCAGTAAGAAGCAGTACAATTCAAGTTTTAGTTGTCGATTATTCGCTTTTTAGCCGACTTTATTGGCTTGGACATGCGGTGGAACCTTAAAACTTTGCATGAAAGGAAGACTAGCAGCCGCGTTGCACGGGAGAATGTGAAAAGTGTTCATATGTAGTAAAAAACTGAGAAATCCGTCCGTTTTCGTCATTTGTTATCGAATCGACTTAAAGCCAGATCGTCACATTGGTCTCTTTTCTCTCTGAAACGGTTACACTTATCGTCTGCAAAGCTATGTCGCGTGCTGCGGTATGCGGAGACACTAAAAGCACCATAGTAGAACACAGAAGAAGATTCTAAGTTGAAGTAATAGCCAGTAAGAAGTAGTAAAAATCAAGTTTTAGTTGTCGATTATTCACTTTTTAGCCGGCTTTAGTGGCTATGACATGACCTAGGACAATAAGATTTTGCATGAAAGGAGGACTAGCAGCCGCGTTGCACGGGAGAATGTGAAAAGTGTTCATATGTAGTAAAAAACTGAAAAATCCGTCCGTTTTTGTCATTTGTTATCGAATCGACTTAAAGCCAGATCGTCACATTGGTCTCTTTTCTCTCTGAAACGGTTACACTTATCGTCTGCAAAGCTATGTCGCGTGCTGCGGTATGCGGAGACACTAAAAGCTCCATAGTAGAACACAGAAGAAGCTTCTAAGTTGAAGTAATAGCCAGTAAGAAGTAGTACAATTCAAGTTTTAGTTGTCGATTATTCACTTTTTAGCCGGCTTTGGTGGCTTGGACATGACCTAGGACCTTAAGATTTTCCATGAAAGGAGGACTAGCAGCCGCGTTGCATGGGAGAATGTGAAAAGTGTTCATAAGTAGTAAAAACCTGAGAAATCCGTCCGTTTTCGTCATTTGTTATCGAATTGACTTCAAGCCAGATCGTCACATTGGCCATCCTTCTCTCACAAACGGTTACATTTATCGTCTGCAAAGCTATGTCGCGTGCTGCGATATGCCGAAACACTAAAAGCACCATAGTAGAACACAGAAGGAGCTTCTAAGTTGAAGTAATAGCCAGTAAGAAGTAGTACAATTCAAGTTTTAGATGTCGATTATTTTCTTTTTAGCCGGCTTTGGTGGCTTGGACATGCGGTGGAACCTTAAGATTTTGCATGAAAGGAAGACTAGCAGCCACGTTGCACGGGAGAATGTGAAAAGTGTTCATATGTAGTAAAAACCTGAGAAATCCGTCCGTTTTCGTCATTTGTTATCGAATCGACTTAAAGCCAGATCGTCTCATTGGCCCCTTTTCTCTCTGAGACGGTTACATTTATCGTCTGCAAAGCTATGTCGCGTGCTGCGGTATGCGGAGACACTAAAAGCACCATAGTAGAACACAGAAGAAGATTCTAAGTTGAAGTAATAGCCAGTAAGAAGTAGTACAATTCAAGTTTTAGTTGTCGATTATTCACTTTTTAGCCGGCTTTGGTGGCTTGGACATGACCTAGGACCTTAAGATTTTGCATGAAAGGAGGACCAGCAGCCGCGTTGCACGGTAGAATGTGAAAAGTGTTCATATGTTGGAAAAACCTGAGAAATGCGTCCGTTTTCGTCATTTGTTATCGAATCGACTTAAAGCCAGATCGTCACATCGGCCGCTTTTCTCTCTGAGACGGTTACATTTATCGTCTGCAAAGCTATGTCGCGTGCTGCGGTATGCGGAGACACTAAAAGCGCCATAGTAGAACACAGAAGAAGCTTCTAAGTTGAAGTAATAGCCAGTAAGAAGTAATACAATTCAAGTTTTAGTTGTCGATTATTCACATTTTTGCCGGCTTTGGTCGCTTGGACATGACCTAGGACCTTAAGATTTTGCATGAAAGGAAGACTAGCAGCCGCGTTGCACGGGAGAATGTGAAAAGTGTTCATATGTAGTAAAAACCTGAGAAAACCGTCCGTTTTCGACATTTGTTATCGAATCGTCTTAATGCCAGATTGTCATATTGGCCGCTCTTCTCTCTGAAACGGTTACACTTATCGTCTGCAAAGGTATGTCGCGTGCTGCGATATGCGGAAACACTAAAAGCACCATAGTACAACACAGAAGAAGCCTCTAAGTTGAAGTAATAGCCAGTAAGAAGTAGTACAATTCAAGTTTTAGTTGTCGATTATTCACTTTTTAGCCGGCTTTGGTGGCTTGGACATGGCCTAGGACCTTAGGATTTTGCATGAAAGGAGGACTAGCAGCCGCGTTGGACGGTAGAATGTGAAAAGTGTTCATATGCAGTAAAAACCTGAGAAATCCGTCCGTTTTCTTCATTTGTTATCGAATCGACTTAAAGCCAGATCGTCATATTGGCCATTCTTCTCTCTCAAACGGTTACATTTATCGTCTGCAAAGCTATGTCGCGTGCTACGGTATGCCAAAACACTAAAAGCACCATAGTAGAACCCAGAAGAAGCTTCTAAGTTGAAGTAGTAGCCAGTAACGAGTAGTACAATTCAAGTTTTAGTTGTCGATTATTCACTTTTAAGCCGACTTTGGTGGCTATGACATGACCTAGGACCATAAGATTTTGCATGAAAGGAGGACTAGCAGCCGCGTTGCACGGGAGAATGTGAAAAGTGTTCATATGTAGTAAAAACCTGAGAAATCCGTCCGTTTTCGTCATTAGTTATCGAATCGTATTAAAGCCAGATCGTCACATTGGTCTCTTTTCTCTCTGAAACGGTTACACTTATCGTCTGGAAAGCTATGACGCGTGCTGCGCTATGCGGAGACACTAAAAGCTCCACAGTAGAACACAGAAGAAGCTTCTAAGTTGAAGTAATAGCCAGTAAGAAGTAGTACAATTCAAGTTTTAGTTGTCGATTATTCACTTTTTAGCCGGCTTTGGTGGCTGGACATGACCTAGGACCTTAAGATTTTCCTTGAAAGGAGGACTAGCAGCCGCGTTGCACGGGAGAATGTGAAAGGTTTTCATATGTAGTAAAAACCTAAGAAATCCGTCCGTTTTCGCCATTTGTTCTCGAATCGCCTTAAAGCCAGATCGTCACATTGGCCGCTCTTCTCTCTGAAACAGTTACATTTATCGTCTACAAAGCTATGTCGCGTGCTGCGGTATGCGGAAACACTAAAAGCACCATAGTAGAACACAGAAGAAGCTTCTATGTTGAAGTAATAGCCAGTAAGATGTAGTACAATTGAAGTTTTAATTGTCGATTATTCACTTTTTTGCCGGCTTTGGTAGCTTGGACATGACCTAGGACCTTAAGATTTTGCATGAAAGGAGGACTAGCAGCCGCGTTGCACGGGAGAATGTGAAAAGTGTTCATAAGTAGTAAAATCCTGAGAAATCCGTCCATTTTCGTCATTTGTTATCGAATTGACTTGAAGCCAGATCGTCACATTTTCCATTCTTCTCTCCCAAACGGTTACATTTATCGTCTGCAAAGCTATGTCGCGTGCTGCGATATGCCGAAACACTAAAAGCACCATAGTAGAACACAGAAGGAGCTTCTAAGTTGAAGTAATAGCCAGTAAGAAGTAGTACAATTCAAGTTTTAGTTGTCGATTATTCACTTTTTAGCCGGCTTTGGTGGCTTGGACATGCGGTGGAACCTTAAGATTTTGCATGAAAGGAAGACTAGCAGCCGCGTAGCACGGGAGAATGTGAAAAGTGTTCATATTAGTAAAAACCTGAGAAATCCGTCCGTTTTCGTCATTTGTTATGGAATCGACTTAAAACCAGATCGTCTCATTGGCCCCTTTTCTCTCTGAGACGGTTACATTTATCGTCTGCAAAGCTATGTCGCGTGCTGCGCTATGCGGAGACACTAAAAGCACCATAGTAGAACACAGAAGAAGCTTCTAAGTTGAAGTAATAGCCAGTAAGATGTAGTACAATTCAAGTTTTAGTTGTCGATTATTCACTTTTTAGCCGGCTTTGGTGGCTTGGACATGACCTAGGACCTTAAGATTTTGCATGAAAGGAGGACTAGCAGCCGCGTTGCACGGGAGAATGTGAAAAGTGTACATATGTTGGAAAAACCTGAGAAATCCGTCCCTTTTCGTCATTTGTTATCGAATCGACTTCAAGCCAGATCGTCACATTGGCCGCGTTTCTCTCTGAGACGGTTACATTTATCGTCTGCAAAGCTATGTCGCGTGCTACGGTATGCCAAAACACTAAAAGCACCATAGTAGAACCCAGAAGAAGCTTCTAAGTTGAAGTA
Organism: Schistocerca gregaria; assembly: GCF_023897955.1. Lineage (NCBI taxonomy): Eukaryota > Metazoa > Arthropoda > Insecta > Orthoptera > Acrididae > Schistocerca > Schistocerca gregaria. The sequence goes on along the minus strand of NW_026061883.1, from coordinate 3,340,568 downwards.
ATAGCCAGTAAGGAGTAGTACAATTCAAGTTTTAGTTGTCGATTATTCACTTTTTAGCCGGCTTTGGTGGCTATGACATGACCTAGGACCATAAGATTTTGCATGAAAGGAGGACTAGCAGCCGCGTTGCACGGGAGAATGTGAAAAGTGTTCATATGTAGTAAAAACCTGAGAAATCCGTCCGTTTTCGTCATTTGTTATCGAATCGACTTAAAGCCACATCGTCTCATTGGCCCCTTTTCTCTCTGAGACGGTTACATTTATCGTCTGCAAAGCTATGTCGCGTGCTGCGGTATGCGGAGACACTAAAAGCACCATAGTAGAACACAGAAGAAGATTCTAAGTTGAAGTAATAGCCAGTAAGAAGTAGTACAATTCAAGTTTTAGTTGTCGATTATTCACTTTTTAGCCGGCTTTGGTGGCTTGGACATGACCTAGGACCTTACGATCTTGCATGAAAGGAGGACTAGCAGCCGCGTTGCATGGTAGAATGTGAAAAGTGTTCATATGTTGGAAAAACCTGAGAAATGCGTCCGTTTTCGTCATTTGTTATCGAATCGACTTAAAGCCAGATCGTCACATCGGCCGCTTTTCTCTCTGAGACGATTACATTTATCGTCTGCAAAGCTATGTCGTGTGCTGCGGAATGCGGAGACACTAAAAGCACCATAGTAGAACACAGAAGAAGCTTCTAAGTTGAAGTAATAGCCAGTAAGAAGTAATACAATTCAAGTTTTAGTTGTCGATTATTCACATTTTTGCCGGCTTTGGTCGCTTGGACATGACCTAGGACCTTAAGATTTTGCATGAAAGGAAGACTAGCAGCCGCGTTGCACGGGAGAATGTGAAAAGTGTTCATATGTAGTAAAAACCTGAGAAAACCGTCCGTTTTCGCCATTTGTTTTCGAATCGTCTTAATGCCAGATCGTCACATTGGCCGCTCTTCTCTCTGAAGCGGTTACATTTATCGTCTGCAACGCTATGTCGCGTGCTGCGGTATGCCGAAACACTAAAAGCACCATAGTAGAATACAGAAGAAGCTTCTAAGTTGAAGTAATAGCCAGTAAGAAGTAGTACAATTCAAGTTTTAGTTGTCGATTATTCACTTTTTAGCTGGCTTTGGTGGCTTGGACATGAGGTTGAACCTTAAGATTTTGCATCAAAGGACGACTAGCAGCCGCGTTGCACGGGAGAATGTGAAAAGTGCTCATATGTAGTAAAAACCTGAGAAATCAGTCCGTTTTCGTCATTTGTTATCGAATCGACTTAAAGCCAGATCGTCACATTGGCCGCTCTTCTCTCTGAAACGGTTACACTTATCGTCTGCAAAGCTATGTCGCGTGCTGCGATATGCGGAAACACTAAAAGCACCATAGTACAACACAGAAGAATCCTCTAAGTTGAAGTAATAGCCAGTAAGAAGTAGAACAATTCAAGTTTTAGTTGTCGATTATTCACTTTTTAGCCGGCTTTGGTGGCTTGGACATGTCCTAGGACCTTAGGATTTTGCATTAAAGGAGGACTAGCAGCCGCGTTGGACGGTAGAATGTGAAAAGTGTTCATATGCAGTAAAAACCTGAGAAATCCGTCCGTTTTCTTCATTTGTTATCGAATCGACTTAAAGCCAGATCGTCATATTGGCCATTCTTCTCTCTCAAACGGTTACATTTATCGTCTGCAAAGCTATGTCGCGTGCTACGGTATGCCAAAACACTAAAAGCACCATAGTAGAACCGAGAAGAAGCTTCTAAGTTGAAGTAATAGCCAGTAAGGAGTAGTACAATTCAAGTTTTAGCTGTCGATTATTCACTTTTTAGCCGGCTTTGGTGGCTATGACATGACCTAGGACCATAAGATTTGGCATGAAAGGAGGACTAGCAGCCGCGTTGCACGGGAGAATGTGAAAAGTGTTCATATGTAGTAAAAACCTGAGAAATGCGTCCGTTTTCGTCATTTGTTATCGAATCGACTTAAAGCCAGATCGTCACATTGGTCTCTTTTCTCTCTGAAACGGTTACACTTATCGTCTGGATAGTTATGTCGCGTGCTGCGGTATGCGGAGACACTAAAAGCTCCATAGCAGAACACAGAAGAAGCTTCTATGTTCAAGTAATAGTCAGTAAGAAGTAGTACAATTGAAGTTTTAATTGTCGATTATTCACTTTTTGCCGGCTTTGGTGGCTTGGACATGACCTAGGACCTTAAGATTTTGCATGAAAGGAGGACTAGCAGCCGCGTTGCACACGAGAATGTGAAAAGTGTTCATAAGTAGTAAAATCCTGAGAAATCCGTCCATTTTCGTCATTTGTTATCGAATTGACTTCAAGCCAGATCGTCACATTTTCCATTCTTCTCTCTCAAACGGTTAAATTTAGCGTCTGCAAAACTATGTCGCGTGCTGCGATATGCCGAAACACTAAAAGCACCATAGTAGAACACAGAAGGAGCTTCTAAGTTGAAGTAATAGCCAGTAAGAAGTAGTACAATTCAAGTTTTAGTTGTCGATTATTCACTTTTTAGCCGCCTTGGTGGCTTGGACATGACCTAGGACCTTAAGATTTTGCATGAAAGGAGGACTAGCAGCCGCGTTGCACGGGAGAATGTAAAAAGTGTTCATATGTAGTAAAAACCTGAGAAATACGTCCGTTTTCGTCACTTGCTATCGAATCGACTTAAAGCCAGATCGTCACATTGGCCGCTTTTCTCTTGGAGACGGTTACATTTATTGTCTGCAAAGCTATGTCGCGTACTGCGGTATGCGGAGACACTAAAAGCACCATAGTAGAACATAGAAGAAGCTTCTAAGTTGAAGTAATATTCAGTAAGAAGTAGTACAATTCAAGTTTTAGTTATCGATTATTCACTTTTTAGCCGGCTTTGGTGGCTTGGACATGACCTAGCGCCTTAAGATTTTGCATGAAAAGAGGTCTAGCAGCCGCGTTGCATGGGAGAATGTGAAAAGTGTTCATATGTAGTAAAAACCTGAGAAATCCGTCCGTTTTCGTCATTTGTTATCGAATCGACTTAAGCCAGATCGTCACATTGGCCGCTTTTCTCTCTGAGACGGTTACATTTATCGCCCGCAAAGCTGTGTCGCGTGCTGCGGTGTGTGGAGACACTAAAAGCACTATAGTAGAACACAGAAGAAGCTTCTAAGTTGAAATAATAGCCAGTAAGAAGTAGTACAATTCAAGTTTTAGTTGTCGATTATTCACTTTTTAGCCGGCCTTGGTGGCTTGGACATGACCTAGGACCTTAAGATTTTGCATGAAAGGAGGATTAGCAGCCGCGTTGCACGGTAGAATGTGAAAAGTGTTCATATGTAGTAAAACCCTGAGAAATCCGTCCGTTTTTGTCATTTGTTATCGAATCGACTTAAAGCCAGATCGTCACATTTTCCGCTTTACTCTCTGAGACGGTTACATTTGTTGTCTTCAAAGCTATGTCGCGAGCTGCGGTATGCGGAGACACTAAAAGCACCATAGTAGAACACAGAAGAAGCTTCTAAGTTGAAGTAATAGCCAGTAAGAAGTAGTACTATTCAAGTTTTAGTTGTCGAATATTCACTTTTTAGCCGGCTTTGGTGGCTTGGACATGGCCTAGGACCTTAAGATTTTGCATGCAAGGAGTACTTGCAGCCGCGTTGCACGGGAGAATGTGAAAAGTGTTCATATGTAGTAAAAACCTGAGAAATCCGTCCGTTTTCGTCATTTGTTATCGAATCGACTTAAAGCCAGATCGTCACATTTGCCGCTTTATTCTCTGAGTCGGTTATATTTATCGTCTGCAACGCTATGTCGCGTGCTGCGGTGTGCGGAGACACTAAAAGCACCATAGTAGAACACAGAAGAAGCTTCTATGTTGAAGTAATAGCCAGTAAGAAGTAGTACAATTCAAGTTTTAGTTGTCGATTATTCACTTTTTAGCCGGCTTTGGAGGCTTGGACATGTGGTGGAACCTTAAGATTTTGCATGAAAGGATGACTAGCAGCCGCGTTGCATGGGAGAATGTGAAAAGTGTTCATATGTAGTAAAAACCTGAGAAATCAGTCCGTTTTCGTCATTTGTTATCGAATCGGCTTAAAGCCAGATCGTCACATTGGCCGCCTTTCTCTCTGAGACGGTTACATTTATCGTCTGCAAAGCTATGTCGAGTGCTGCGGTATGCGGAAACACTAAAAGCACCATAGTAGAACACAGAAGAAGCTTCTAAGTTGAAGAAACAGCCAGTAAGATGTAGTACAATTCAAGTTTTAATTATCGATTATTCACTTTTTAGCCCGCTTTGGTGGCTTGGATATGACCTAGGACCTTAAGATTTTGCATGAAAGGAGGACTAGCAGCCGCGTTGCACGGGAGAATGTGAAAAGTGTTCATATGTAGTAAAAACCTGAGAAATCCTTCCGTTTCCGTCATTTGTTATCGAATCGACTTAAAGCCAGATCGTCACATAGGCCGCTTTTCTCTCTGAGACGGTTACATTTATCGTCTGCAAAGCTTATTCGCGTGCTGCGGTATGCGGAGACTCTAAAAGCACCATAGTAGAACACAGAAGAAGCTTCTAAATTGAAGCAATAGCCAGTAAGAAGTAGTACAATACAAGTTTTAGTTGTCGATTATTCACTTTTTAGCCGTCTTTGGTGGCTTGGACATGACCTAGATCCTTAAGATTTTGCATGAAAGGAGGACTAGCAGCCGCGTTCCACGGGAGAATGTGAAAAGTGTTCATATGTAGTAAAAACCTGAGAAATCCGTCCGTTTTCGTCATTTGTTATCGAATCGACTTAAAGCCAGATCGTCACATTGGCCGCTTTTCTCTCTGAGACGGTTACATTTATCGTCTGCAACGCTATGTCGCGTGCTGCGGTGTGCGGAGACACTAAAAGCACCATAGTAGAACACAGAAGAAGCTTCTATGTTGAAGTAATAGCCAGTAAGGAGTAGTACAATTCAAGTTTTAGCTGTCGATTATTCACATTTTAGCCGGCTTTGGTGGCTTGTACATGACCTAGGACCTTAAGATTTTGCATGCAAGGAGTACTTGCAGCCGCGTTGCACGGGAGAATGTGAAAAGTGTTCATATGTAGTAAAAACCTGAGAAATCCGTCCGTTTTCGTCATTTGTTATCGAATCGACTTAAAGCCAGATCGTCACATTGCCCGCTTTTCTCTCTGAAACGGTTACATTTATCGTCTGCAACGCTGTCTCGCGTGCTGCGGTGTGCGGAGACACTAAAAGCACCATAGTAGAACACAGAAGAAGCTTCTATGTTGAAGTAATAGCCAGTAAGAAGTAGTACAATTGAAGTTTTAGTTGTCGATTATTCAATTTTTGGCCGGCTTTGGTGGCTTGGACATTAGGTGGAACCTTAAGATTTTGCATGAAAGGAGTACTAGCAGCCGCGTTGCACGGGAGAATGTGAAAAGTGTTCATATGTAGTAAAAACCTGAGAAATCCGTCCGTTTTCGTAATTTGTTATCGAATCGACTTAAAGCCAGATCGTCACATTGGCCGCTCTACTCTCTGAAACGGTTACATTTATCGTCTGCAAAGCTATTTCGCGTGCTGCTGTATGCGGAAACACAAAAAGCACCATAGTAGAACACAGAAGAAGCTTCTAAGTTGAAGCAATAGCCAGTAAGAAGTAGTACAATTCAAGTTTTAGTTGTCGATTATTCACTTTTTAGCCGGCTTTGGTGGCTTGGACATGACCTAGGACCATACGATTTTGCATGAAAGGAGGACTAGCAGCCGCGTTGCACGGGAGAATGTGAAATGTGTTCATATGTAATAAAAACCTGAGAAATCCGTCCGTTTTCGTCATTTGTTATCGAATCGACTTAAAGCCATATCGTCAGATTGGCCGCTTTTCTCTCTGAGACGGTTACATTTATCGTCTGCAAAGCTATGTCGCGTGCTGCGGTATGCGGAGACACTAAAAGCACCATAGTAGAACACAGAAGGAGCTTCTAAGTTGAAGCAGTAGCCAGTAAGAAGTAGTACAATTCAAGTTTTAGTTGTCGATTACTCACTTTTTAGCCGGCTTTGGTGGATTGGATATTACCTAGGACGTTAAGATTTTGCATGAAAGGAGGACTGGCAGCCGCGTTGCACAAGAAAATGTGAAATGTGTTCATATGTGGTAAAAACCTGAGAAATCCGTCCGCTTTCGTCATTTGTTATCGAATCGACTTAAAGCCAGATCGTCACATTGGCCGCTTTTCTCTCTGAAACGGTTACATTTATCGTCTGCAAAGCTATGCCGCGTGCTGCGGTATGCGGAAACACTAAAAGCACCATAGTAGAACACAGAAGAAGCTTCTAACTTGAAGAAACAGAAAGTAAGAAGTAGTACAATTCAAGTTTTAGTTGTCGATTATTCACTTTATAGCCGGCTTTGGTGGCTTGGACATGACCTAGGACCTTAAGATTTTGCATGAAAGGAGGACTTTTAGCCGCGTTGCATGGGAGAATGTGAAAAGTGTTCATATGTAGTAAAAACCAGAGAAATCCGTCCGTTTTCGTCATTTGTTATCGAATCGACTTAAAGCCAGATCGTCACATTGGCCGTTCTTCTCTCTGAAACGGTTACATTTATCGTCTGAAATGCTATGTCGCGTGCTGCGGTATGCGGAAACAATAAAAGCACCATAGTAGAAAACAGAAGAAGCTTCTAAGTTGAAGAAACAGCCAGTAAGAAGTAGTACAATTCAAGTTTTAGTTGTCGATTATTCACTTTTTAGCCGGCTTTGGTGGATTGGATATTACCTAGGACGTTAAGATTTTGCATGAAAGGAGGACTAGCAGCCGCGTTGCACGGGAGAATGTGAAAAGTGTTCATATGTAGTAAAAACCTGAGAAATCCGTCCGTTTCCGTCATTTGTTATCGAATCGACTTAAAGCCAGATCGTCACATTGGCCGCTTTTCTCTCTGAGACGGTTACATTTATCGTCTGCAAAGCTAAGTCGCGTGCTGCGGTATGCGGAGACACTAAAAGCACCATAGTAGAACACAGAAGAAGCTTCTAAGTTGAAGCAACAGCCAGTAAGAAGTAGTACAATTCAAGTTGTAGTTGTCGATTATTCACTTTTTAGCCGGCTTTGGTGGCTTGGACACCACCTAGGACCTTAAGATTTTGCATGAAAGGAGGACTTGCAGCTGCGTTGCACGGGAGAATGTGAAAAGTGTTCATATGTAGTAAAAACCTGAGAAATCCGTCCGTTTTTGTCATTTGTTATCGAATCGACTTAAAGCCAGATCGTCACGTTGGCCGCTCTTCTCACTGAAACGGTTACATTTATCGTCTGCAAAGCTATGACGCGTGCTGCAGTATGCGGAAACACTAAAAGCACCATAGTAGAACACAGAAGAAGCTTCTAAGTTGAAGTAATAGCCAGTAAGAGGTAGTACAATTCAAGTTTTGGATGTCGATTATTCACTTTTTTGCCGGCTTTGGTGGCTATGACATGACCAAGGACCATAAGATTTTGCATGAAAGGAGGACTAGCAGCCGCGTTGTATGGGAGAATGTGAAAAGTGTTCATATGTAGTAAAAACCTGAGAAATCCGTCCGTTTTCGTCATTTGTTATCGAATCGACTTAAAGCCAGATCGTCACATTGGCAGCCTTTCTCTCTGAGACGGTTACATTTATCGTCTGCAAAGCTATGTCGCGTGCTGCGCTTTGCGGAAACACTAAAAGCACCATAGTAGAACACAGAAGAAGCTTCTAAGTTGAAGAGACAGCCAGTAAGATGTAGTACAATTCAAGTTTTAACTATCGATTATTCACTTTTTAGCCGGCTTTGGTGGCTTGGATATGACCTAGGACCTTAAGATTTTGCATGAAAGGAGGACTAGCAGCCGCGTTGTATGGGAGAATGTGAAAAGTGTTCATATGTAGTAAAAACCTGAGAAATCAGTCCGTTTTCGTCATTTGTTATCGAATCGACTTAAAGCCAGATCGTCACATTGGCCGAATTTCTCTCTGAGACAGTTACATTTATCGTCTGCAAAGCTATGTCGCGTGCTGCGGTATGCGGAGACACTTAAAGCACCATAGAAGAACACAGAAGAAGCTTCTAAGTTGACGTAATAGCCAGTAAGAAGTAGTACAATTCAAGTTTTAGCTGTCGTTTATTCACTTTTTAGCCGGCTATGGTGGCTTGGACATGACCTAGGACCTTAAGATTTTGCATGAAAGGAGGACTAGCAGCCGCGTTGCACGGGAGAATGTGAAATGTGTTCATATGTAGTAAAAACCTGATAAATCCGTCCGTTTTCGTCATTTGTTATCGAATCGACTTAAAGCTAGATCGTCACATTGGCCGCCCTTCACTCTGAAACGGTTACATTTATCGTCTACAAAGCTATGTCGCGTGATGCGGTATGCGGAAACACTAAAAGCACCATAGTAGAACACAGAAGAAGCTTCTATGTTGAAGTAATAGCCAGTAAGACGCTGTACAATTGAAGTTTTAGTTGTCGATTATTCACTCTTTAGCCGGCTTTGGTGGCTTGGACATGACCAAGGACCTTAAGATTTTGCATGAAAGGAGGACTAGCAGCCGCGTTCCATGGGATACTGTGAAAAGTGTTCATATGTAGTAAAAACCTTAGAAATCCGTCCGTTTTCGTCATTTGTTATCGAATCGACTTAAAGCAAGATCGTCACATTGGCAGCTTTTCTCTCTGAGACGGTTACATTTATGGTCTGCAAAGGTATGTCGCGTGCTGCGGTGTGCGGAGACACTAAAAGCACCATAGTAGAACACAGAAGAAGCTTCTAGGTTGAAGTAATAGCCAGTAAGAAGTAGTACAATTCAAGTTTTAGTTGTCGATTATTCACTTTTTAGCCGGCTTTGGTGGCTTGGACATGAACTAGGACCTTAAGATTTTGCATGAAAGGAGTACTTGCAGCCGCGTTGCACGGGAGAATGTGAAATATGTTCATATGTAGTAAAAACCTGAGAAATCCGTCCTTTTTCGTCATTTGTTATCGAATCGACTTGAAGCCAGATCGTCACATTGGCCGCTTTTCTCTCTGAGACGGTTACATTTATCGTCTGCCAAGGTATGTCGCGTGCTGCGGTATGCGGAGACACTAAAAGCACCATAGTAGAACACAGAAGAAGCTTCTAAGTTGAAGTAATAGCCAGTAAGACGTAGTATAATTCAAGTTTTAGTTATCGATTATTCACTTTTTAGCCGGCTTTGGTGGCTTTTACATGACCTAGGACCTTACGATTTTGCATGAAAGGAGGTCTAGCAGCCACGTTGCATGGGAGAATGTGTAAAGTGTTCATATGAAGTAAAAACCTGAGAAATCCGTCCGTTTTCGTCATTTGTTATCGAATCGACTTGAAGCCAGATCGTCACATTGGCCGCTTTTCTCTCTGAGACGGTTACATTTATCGTCTGCAAAGCTATGTCGCGTGCTGCGGTGTGCGGAGACACTAAAAGCACCATAGTAGAACACAGAAGAAGCATCTAAGTTGAAGAAATAGCCAGTAAGAGGTAGTAGAATTAGAGTTTTAGTTGTCGATTATTCACCTTTTAGCCGACTTTGTTGGCTTCTACATGACCTAGGACCTTAAGATTTTGCATGAAAGGAGGTCTAGCAGCCGCTTTGCATAGGAGAATGTGAAGAGTGTTCATATGTACTAAAATCCTGAGAAATCCGTCCGTTTTCGTCATTTGTTATCGAATCGACTTAAAGCCAGATCGTCACATTGGCCGTTCTTCTCTCTGAAACGGTTACATTTATCGTCTGCAATGCTATGTCGCGTGCTGCGGTATGCGGAAACTCTAAAAGCACCATAGTAGAAAACAGAAGAAGCTTCTAAGTTGAAGAAACAGCCAGTACGATGTAGTACAATTCAAGTTTTAATTATCGATTATTCACTTTTTAGCCGGCTTAGGTGGCTTGGATATGACCTAGGACCTTAAGATTTTGCATGAAAGGAGGACTAGCAGCCGCGTTGCACGGGAGAATGTGAAAAGTGTTCATATGTAGTAAAAACCTGAGAAATCCGTCCGTTTTTGTCATTTGTTATCGAATCGACTTACAGCCAGATCGTCACGTTGGCCGCTCTTCTCTCTGAAACGGTTACATTTATCGTCTGCAAAGCTATGACGCGTGCTGCAGTATGCGGAAACACTAAAAGCACCATAGTAGAACACAGAAGAAGCTTCTAAGTTGAAGTAATAGCCAGTAAGAGGTAGTACAATTCAAGTTTTGGATGTCGATTATTCACTTTTTTGCCGGCTTTGGTGGCTATGACATGACCTAGGACCATAAGATTTTGCATGAAAGGAGGACTAGCAGTCGCGTTGTATGGGAGAATGTGAAAAGTGTTCATATGTAGTAAAAACCTGAGAAATACGTCCGTTTTCGTCATTTGTTATCGAATCGACTTAAAGCCAGATCGTCACATTGGCAGCCTTTCTCTCTGAGACGGTTACATTTATCGTCTGCAAAGCTATGTCGCGTGCTGCGCTATGCGGAAACACTAAAAGCACCATAGTAGAACACAGAAGAAGCTTCTAAGTTGAAGAGACAGCCAGTAAGATGTAGTACAATTCAAGTTTTAACTATCGATTATTCACTTTTTAGCCGGCTTTGGTGGCTTGGATATGACCTAGGACCTTAAGATTTTGCATGAAAGGAGGACTAGCAGCCGCGTTGTATGGGAGAATGTGAAAAGTGTTCATATGTAGTAAAAACCTGAGAAATCAGTCCGTTTTCGTCATTTGTTAACGAATCGACTTAAAGCCAGATCGTCACATTGGCCGAATTTCTCTCTGAGACAGTTACATTTATCGTCTGCAAAGCTATGTCGCGTGCTGCGGTATGCGGAGACACTTAAAGCACCATAGAAGAACACAGAAGAAGCTTCTAAGTTGAAGTAATAGCCAGTAAGAAGTAGTACAATTCAAGTTTTAGCTGTCGTTTATTCACTTTTTAGCCGGCTATGGTGGCTTGGACATGACCTAGGACCTTAAGATTTTGCATGAAAGGAGTACTTGCAGCCGCGTTGCACGGGAGAATGTGAAATGTGTTCATATGTAGTAAAAACCTGATAAATCCGTCCGTTTTCGTCATTTGTTATCGAATCGACTTAAAGCTAGATCGTCACATTGGCCGCCCTTCTCTCTGAAACGGTTACATTTATCGTCTACAAAGCTATGTCGCGTGCTGCGGTATGCGGAAACACTAAAAGCACCATAGTAGAACACAGAAGAAGCTTCTATGTTGAAGTAATAGCCAGTAAGACGCTGTACAATTGAAGTTTTAGTTGTCGATTATTCACTCTTTAGCCGGCTTTGGTGGCTTGGACATGACCAAGGACCTTAAGATTTTGCATGAAAGGAGGACTAGCAGCCGCGTTCCATGGGATACTGTGAAAAGTGTTCATATGTAGTAAAAACCTTAGAAATCCGTCCGTTTTCGTCATTTGTTATCGAATCGACTTAAAGCAAGATCGTCACATTGGCAGCTTTTCTCTCTGAGACGGTTACATTTATCGTCTGCAAAGCTATGTCGCGTGCTGCGGTGTGCGGAGACACTAAAAGCACCATAGTAGAACACAGAAGAAGCTTCTAAGTTGAAGTAATAGCCAGTAAGAAGTAGTACAATTCAAGTTTTAGTTGTCGATTATTCACTTTTTAGCCGGCTTTGGTGGCTTGGACATGAACTAGGACCTTAAGATTTTGCATGAAAGGAGTACTTGCAGCCGCGTTGCACGGGAGAATGTGAAATATGTTCATATGTAGTAAAAACCTGAGAAATCCGTCCTTTTTCGTCATTTGTTATCGAATCGACTTGAAGCCAGATCGTCACATTGGCCGCTTTTCTCTCTGAGACGGTTACATTTATCGTCTGCCAAGGTATGTCGCGTGCTGCGGTATGCGGAGACACTAAAAGCACCATAGTAGAACACAGAAGAAGCTTCTAAGTTGAAGTAATAGCCAGTAAGACGTAGTACAATTCAAGTTTTAGTTATCGATTATTCACTTTTTAGCCGGCTTTGGTGGCTTTTACATGACCTAGGACCTTACGATTTTTCATGAAAGGAGGTCTAGCAGCCACGTTGCATGGGAGAATGTGTAAAGTGTTCATATGAAGTAAAAACCTGAGAAATCCGTCCGTTTTCGTCATTTGTTATCGAATCGACTTGAAGCCAGATCGTCACATTGGCCGCTTTTCTCTCTGAGACGGTTACATTTATCGTCTGCCAAGGTATGTCGCGTGCTGCGGTATGCGGAGACACTAAAAGCACCATAGTAGAACACAGAAGAAGCTTCTAAGTTGAAGTAATAGCCAGTAAGACGTAGTATAATTCAAGTTTTAGTTATCGATTATTCACTTTTTAGCCGGCTTTGGTGGCTTTTACATGACCTAGGACCTTACGATTTTGCATGAAAGGAGGTCTAGCAGCCACGTTGCATGGGAGAATGTGTAAAGTGTTCATATGAAGTAAAAACCTGAGAAATCCGTCCGTTTTCGTCATTTGTTATCGAATCGACTTGAAGCCAGATCGTCACATTGGCCGCTTTTCTCTCTGAGACGGTTACATTTATCGTCTGCAAAGCTATGTCGCGTGCTGCGGTGTGCGGAGACACTAAAAGCACCATAGTAGAACACAGAAGAAGCATCTAAGTTGAAGAAATAGCCAGTAAGAGGTAGTAGAATTAGAGTTTTAGTTGTCGATTATTCACCTTTTAGCCGACTTTGTTGGCTTCTACATGACCTAGGACCTTAAGATTTTGCATGAAAGGAGGTCTAGCAGCCGCTTTGCATAGGAGAATGTGAAGAGTGTTCATATGTACTAAAATCCTGAGAAATCCGTCCGTTTTCGTCATTTGTTATCGAATCGACTTAAAGCCAGATCGTCACATTGGCCGTTCTTCTCTCTGAAACGGTTACATTTATCGTCTGCAATGCTATGTCGCGTGCTGCGGTATGCGGAAACACTAAAAGCACCATAGTAGAAAACAGAAGAAGCTTCTAAGTTGAAGAAACAGCCAGTACGATGTAGTACAATTCAAGTTTTAATTATCGATTATTCACTTTTTAGCCGGCTTAGGTGGCTTGGATATGACCTAGGACCTTAAGATTTTGCATGAAAGGAGGACTAGCAGCCGCGTTGCACGGGAGAATGTGAAAAGTGTTCATATGTAGTAAAAACCTGAGAAATCCGTCCGTTTTTGTCATTTGTTATCGAATCGACTTAAAGCCAGATCGTCACGTTGGCCGCTCTTCTCTCTGAAACGGTTACATTTATCGTCTGCAAAGCTATGACGCGTGCTGCAGTATGCGGAAACACTAAAAGCACCATAGTAGAACACAGAAGAAGCTTCTAAGTTGAAGTAATAGCCAGTAAGAGGTAGTACAATTCAAGTTTTGGATGTCGATTATTCACTTTTTTGCCGGCTTTGGTGGCTATGACATGACCTAGGACCATAAGATTTTGCATGAAAGGATTACTAGCAGTCGCGTTGTATGGGAGAATGTGAAAAGTGTTCATATGTAGTAAAAACCTGAGAAATACGTCCGTTTTCGTCATTTGTTATCGAATCGACTTAAAGCCAGATCGTCACATTGGCAGCCTTTCTCTCTGAGACGGTTACATTTATCGTCTGCAAAGCTATGTCGCGTGCTGCGCTATGCGGAAACACTAAAAGCACCATAGTAGAACACAGAAGAAGCTTCTAAGTTGAAGAGACAGCCAGTAAGATGTAGTACAATTCAAGTTTTAACTATCGATTATTCACTTTTTAGCCGGCTTTGGTGGCTTGGATATGACCTAGGACCTTAAGATTTTGCATGAAAGGAGGACTAGCAGCCGCGTTGTATGGGAGAATGTGAAAAGTGTTCATATGTAGTAAAAACCTGAGAAATCAGTCCGTTTTCGTCATTTGTTAACGAATCGACTTAAAGCCAGATCGTCACATTGGCCGAATTTCTCTCTGAGACAGTTACATTTATCGTCTGCAAAGCTATGTCGCGTGCTGCGGTATGCGGAGACACTTAAAGCACCATAGAAGAACACAGAAGAAGCTTCTAAGTTGAAGTAATAGCCAGTAAGAAGTAGTACAATTCAAGTTTTAGCTGTCGTTTATTCACTTTTTAGCCGGCTATGGTGGCTTGGACATGACCTAGGACCTTAAGATTTTGCATGAAAGGAGTACTTGCAGCCGCGTTGCACGGGAGAATGTGAAATGTGTTCATATGTAGTAAAAACCTGATAAATCCGTCCGTTTTCGTCATTTGTTATCGAATCGACTTAAGGCTAGATCGTCACATTGGCCGCCCTTCTCTCTGAAACGGTTACATTTATCGTCTACAAAGCTATGTCGCGTGCTGCGGTATGCGGAAACACTAAAAGCACCATAGTAGAACACAGAAGAAGCTTCTATGTTGAAGTAATAGCCAGTAAGACGCTGTACAATTGAAGTTTTAGTTGTCGATTATTCACTCTTTAGCCGGCTTTGGTGGCTTGGACATGACCAAGGACCTTAAGATTTTGCATGAAAGGAGGACTAGCAGCCGCGTTCCATGGGATACTGTGAAAAGTGTTCATATGTAGTAAAAACCTTAGAAATCCGTCCGTTTTCGTCATTTGTTATCGAATCGACTTAAAGCAAGATCGTCACATTGGCAGCTTTTCTCTCTGAGACGGTTACATTTATCGTCTGCAAAGCTATGTCGCGTGCTGCGGTGTGCGGAGACACTAAAAGCACCATAGTAGAACACAGAAGAAGCTTCTAAGTTGAAGTAATAGCCAGTAAGAAGTAGTACAATTCAAGTTTTAGTTGTCGATTATTCACTTTTTAGCCGGCTTTGGTGGCTTGGACATGAACTAGGACCTTAAGATTTTGCATGAAAGGAGTACTTGCAGCCGCGTTGCACGGGAGAATGTGAAATATGTTCATATGTAGTAAAAACCTGAGAAATCCGTCCTTTTTCGTCATTTGTTATCGAATCGACTTGAAGCCAGATCGTCACATTGGCCGCTTTTCTCTCTGAGACGGTTACATTTATCGTCTGCAAAGCTATGTCGCGTGCTGCGGTGTGCGGAGACACTAAAAGCACCATAGTAGAACACAGAAGAAGCATCTAAGTTGAAGAAATAGCCAGTAAGAGGTAGTAGAATTAGAGTTTTAGTTGTCGATTATTCACCTTTTAGCCGACTTTGTTGGCTTCTACATGACCTAGGACCTTAAGATTTTGCATGAAAGGAGGTCTAGCAGCCGCTTTGCATAGGAGAATGTGAAGAGTGTTCATATGTACTAAAATCATGAGAAATCCGTCCGTTTTCGTCATTTGTTTTCGAATCGACTTAAAGCCAGATCGTCACATTGGCCGTTCTTCTCTCTGAAACGGTTACATTTATCGTCTGCAATGCTATGTCGCGTGCTGCGGTATGCGGAAACACTAAAAGCACCATTGTAGAAAACAGAAGAAGCTTCTAAGTTGAAGAAACAGCCAGTAAGATGTAGTACAATTCAAGTTTTAATTATCGATTATTCACTTTTTAGCCGGCTTTGGTGGCTTGGATATGACCTAGGACCTTACGATTTTGCATGAAAGGAGGACTAGCAGCCGCGTTGCACGGGAGAATGTGAAAAGTGTTCATATGTAGTAAAAAAGTGAGAAAACCGTCCGTTTCCGTCATTTGTTATCGAATCGACTTAAAGCCAGATCCTCACATTGGCCGCTTTTCTCTCTGAGACGGTTACATTTATCGTCTGCAAAGCTAAGTCGCGTGCTGCGGTATGCGGAGGCACTAAAAGCACCATAGTAGAACACAGAAGAAGCTTCTAAGTTGAAGCAATAGCCAGTAAGAAGTAGTACAATTCAAGTTTTAGTTGTCGATTATTCACTTTGTAGCCGGCTTTGGTGGCTTGGACACCACCTAGGACCTTAAGATTTTGCATGAAAGGAGGACTTGCAGCTGCGTTGCACGGGAGAATGTGAAAAGTGTTCATATGTAGTAAAAACCTGAGAAATCCGTCCGTTTTTGTCATTTGTTATCGAATCGACTTAAAGCCAGATCGTCACGTTGGCCGCTCTTCTCTCTGAAACGGTTACATTTATCGTCTGCAAAGCTATGACGCGTGCTGCAGTATGCGGAAACACTAAAAGCACCATAGTAGAACACAGAAGAAGCTTCTAAGTTGAAGTAATAGCCAGTAAGAGGTAGTACAATTCAAGTTTTGGATGTCGATTATTCACTTTTTTGCCGGCTTTGGTGGCTATGACATGACCTAGGACCATAAGATTTTGCATGAAAGGAGGACTAGCAGCCGCGTTGTATGGGAGAATGTGAAAAATGTTCATATGTAGTAAAAACCTGAGAAATCAGTCCGTTTTCGTCATTTGTTATCGAATCGACTTAAAGCCAGATCGTCACATTGGCCGCCTTTCTCTCTGAGACGGTTACATTTATCGTCTGCAAAGCTATGTCGCGTGCTGCGCTATGCGGAAACACTAAAAGCACCATAGTAGAACACAGAAGAAGCTTCTAAGTTGAAGAGACAGCCAGTAAGATGTAGTACAATTCAAGTTTTAACTATCGGTTATTCACTTTTTAGCCGGCTTTGGTGGCTTGGATATGACCTAGGACCTTAAGATTTTGCATGAAAGGAGGACTAGCAGCCGCGTTGTATGGGAGAATGTGAAAAGTGTTCATATGTAGTAAAAACCTGAGGAATCAGTCCGTTTTCGTCATTTGTTATCGAATCGACTTAAAGCCAGATCGTCACATTGGCCGAATTTCTCTCTGAGACAGTTACATTTATCGTCTGCAAAGCTATGTCGCGTGCTGCGGTATGCGGAGACACTTAAAGCACCATAGAAGAACACAGAAGAAGCTTCTAAGTTGAAGTAATAGCCAGTAAGAAGTAGTAGAATTCAAGTTTTAGCTGTCGATTATTCACTTTTTAGCCGGCTATGGTGGCTTGGATATGACCTAGGACCTTAAGATTTTGCATGAAAGGAGTACTTGCAGCCGCGTTGCACGGGAGAATGTGAAATGTGTTCATATGTAGTAAAAACCTGATAAATCCGTCCGTTTTCGTCATTTGTTATCGAATCGACTTAAAGCTAGATCGTCACATTGGCCGCCCTTCTCTCTGAAACGGTTACATTTATCGTCTACAAAGCTATGTCGCGTGCTGCGGTATGCGGAAACACTAAAAGCACCATAGTAGAACACAGAAGAAGCTTCTATGTTGAAGTAATAGCCAGTAAGACGCTGTACAATTGAAGTTTTAGTTGTCGATTATTCACTCTTTAGCCGGCTTTGGTGTCTTGGACATGACCAAGGACCTTAAGATTTTGCATGAAAGGAGTACTTGCAGCCGCGTTGCACGGGAGAATGTGAAATGTGTTCATATGTAGTAAAAACCTGATAAATCCGTCCGTTTTCGTCATTTGTTATCGAATCGACTTAAAGCTAGATCGTCACATTGGCAGCTTTTCTCTCTGAGACGGTTACATTTATCGTCTGCAAAGCTAAGTCGCGTGCTGCGGTATGCGGAGACACTAAAAGCACCATAGTAGAACACAGAAGAAGCTTCTAAGTTGAAGCAACAGCCAGTAAGAAGTAGTACAATTCAAGTTGTAGTTGTCGATTATTCACTTTTTAGCCGGCTTTGGTGGCTTGGACACCACCTAGGACCTTAAGATTTTGCATGAAAGGAGGACTTGCAGCTGCGTTGCACGGGAGAATGTGAAAAGTGTTCATATGTAGTAAAAACCTGAGAAATCCGTCCGTTTTTGTCATTTGTTATCGAATCGACTTAAAGCCAGATCGTCACGTTGGCCGCTCTTCTCTCTGAGACGGTTACATTTATCGTCTGCAAAGCTATGACGCGTGCTGCAGTATGCGGAAACACTAAAAGCACCATAGTAGAACACAGAAGAAGCTTCTAAGTTGAAGTAATAGCCAGTAAGAGGTAGTACAATTCAAGTTTTGGATGTCGATTATTCACTTTTTTGCCGGCTTTGGTGGCTATGACATGACCAAGGACCATAAGATTTTGCATGAAAGGAGGACTAGCAGCCGCGTTGTATGGGAGAATGTGAAAAGTGTTCATATGTAGTAAAAACCTGAGAAATCCGTCCGTTTTCGTCATTTGTTATCGAATCGACTTAAAGCTAGATCGTCACATTGGCCGCCCTTCTCTCTGAAACGGTTACATTTATCGTCCACAAAGCTATGTCGCGTGCTGCGGTATGCGGAAACACTAAAAGCACCATAGTAGAACACAGAAGAAGCTTCTATGTTGAAGTAATAGCCAGTAAGACGCTGTACAATTGAAGTTTTAGTTGTCGATTATTCACTCTTTAGCCGGCTTTGGTGTCTTGGACATGACCAAGGACCTTAAGATTTTGCATGAAAGGAGTACTTGCAGCCGCGTTGCACGGGAGAATGTGAAATGTGTTCATATGTAGTAAAAACCTGATAAATCCGTCCGTTTTCGTCATTTGTTATCGAATCGACTTAAAGCTAGATCGTCACATTGGCCGCTTTTCTCTCTGAGAAGGTTACATTTATCGTCTGCAAAGCTAAGTCGCGTGCTGCGGTATGCGGAGACACTAAAAGCACCATAGTAGAACACAGAAGAAGCTTCTAAGTTGAAGCAACAGCCAGTAAGAAGTAGTACAATTCAAGTTTTAGCTGTCGATTATTCACTTTTTAGCCGGCTATGGTGGCTTGGATATGACCTAGGACCTTAAGATTTTGCGTGAAAGGAGAACTTGCAGCCGCGTTGCACGGGAGAATGTGAAATGTGTTCATATGTAGTAAAAACCTGATAAATCCGTCCGTTTTCGTCATTTGTTATCGAATCGACTTAAAGCTAGATCGTCACATTGGCCGCCCTTCTCTCTGAAACGGTTACATTTATCGTCTACAAAGCTAAGTCGCGTGCTGCGGTATGCGGAGACACTAAAAGCACCATAGTAGAACACAGAAGAAGCTTCTAAGTTGAAGCAACAGCCAGTAAGAAGTAGTACAATTCAAGTTGTAGTTGTCGATTATTCACTTTTCAGCCGGCTTTGGTGGCTTGGACACCACCTAGGACCTTAAGATTTTGCATGAAAGGAGGACTTGCAGCTGCGTTGCACGGGAGAATGTGAAAAGTGTTCATATGTAGTAAAAACCTGAGAAATCCGTCCGTTTTTGTCATTTGTTATCGAATCGACTTAAAGCCAGATCGTCACGTTGGCCGCTCTTCTCTCTGAAACGGTTACATTTATCGTCTGCAAAGCTATGACGCGTGCTGCAGTATGCGGAAACACTAAAAGCACCATAGTAGAACACAGAAGAAGCTTCTAAGTTGAAGTAATAGCCAGTAAGAGGTAGTACAATTCAAGTTTTGGATGTCGATTATTCACTTTTTTGCCGGCTTTGGTGGCTATGACATGACCAAGGACCATAAGATTTTGCATGAAAGGAGGACTAGCAGCCGCGTTGAATGGGAGAATGTGAAAAGTGTTCATATGTAGTAAAAACCTGAGAAATCCGTCCGTTTTCGTCATTTGTTATCGAATCGACTTAAAGCCAGATCGTCACATTGGCAGCCTTTCTCTCTGAGACGGTTACATTTATCGTCTGCAAAGCTATGATGCGTGCTGCGCTATGCGGAAACACTAAAAGCACCATAGTAGAACACAGAAGAAGTTTCTAAGTTGAAGAGACAGCCAGTAAGATGTAGTACAATTCAAGTTTTAACTATCGATTATTCACTTTTTAGCCGGCTTTGGTGGCTTGGATATGACCTAGGACCTTAAGATTTTGCATGAAAGGAGGACTAGCAGCCGCGTTGTATGGGAGAATGTGAAAAGTGTTCATATGTAGTAAAAACCTGAGAAATCAGTCCGTTTTCGTCATTTGTTATCGAATCGACTTAAAGCCAGATCGTCACATTGGCCGAATTTCTCTCTGAGACAGTTACATTTATCGTCTGCAAAGCTATGTCGCGTGCTGCGGTATGCGGAGACACTTAAAGCACCATAGAAGAACACAGAAGAAGCTTCTAAGTTGAAGTAATAGCCAGTAAGAAGTAGTACAATTCAAGTTTTAGCTGTCGTT
This sequence comes from Schistocerca gregaria, assembly GCF_023897955.1. NCBI lineage: Eukaryota > Metazoa > Arthropoda > Insecta > Orthoptera > Acrididae > Schistocerca > Schistocerca gregaria. The sequence continues at coordinate 3,320,464 of NW_026061883.1, read as the reverse complement.
TATTCACTTTTTAGCCGGCTATGGTGGCTTGGACATGACCTAGGACCTTAAGATTTTGCATGAAAGGAGGACTAGCAGCCGCGTTGCACGGGAGAATGTGAAATGTGCTCATATGTAGTAAAAACCTGATAAATCCGTCCGTTTTCGTCATTTGTTATCGAATCGACTTAAAGCTAGATCGTCACATTGGCCGCCCTTCTCTCTGAAACGGTTACATTTATCGTCTACAAAGCTATGTCGCGTGCTGCGGTATGCGGAAACACTAAAAGCACCATAGTAGAACACAGAAGAAGCTTCTATGTTGAAGTAATAGCCAGTAAGACGCTGTACAATTGAAGTTTTAGTTGTCGATTATTCACTCTTTAGCCGGCTTTGGTGTCTTGGACATGACCAAGGACCTTAAGATTTTGCATGAAAGGAGTACTTGCAGCCGCGTTGCACGGGAGAATGTGAAATGTGTTCATATGTAGTAAAAACCTGATAAATCCGTCCGTTTTCGTCATTTGTTATCGAATCGACTTAAAGCTAGATCGTCACATTGGCCGCCCTTCTCTCTGAAACGGTTACATTAATCGTCTACAAAGCTATGTCGCGTGCTGCGGTATGCGGAAACACTAAAAGCACCATAGTAGAACACAGAAGAAGCTTCTATGTTGAAGTAATAGCCAGTAAGACGCTGTACAATTGAAGTTTTAGTTGTCGATTATTCACTCTTTAGCCGGCTTTGGTGTCTTCGACATGACCAAGGACCTTAAGATTTTGCATGAAAGGAGTACTTGCAGCCGCGTTGCACGGGAGAATGTGAAATGTGTTCATATGTAGTAAAAACCTGATAAATCCGTCCGTTTTCGTCATTTGTTATCGAATCGACTTAAAGCTAGATCGTCACATTGGCAGCTTTTCTCTCTGAGACGGTTACATTTATCGTCTGCAAAGCTAAGTCGCGTGCTGCGGTATGCGGAGACACTAAAAGCACCATAGCAGAACACAGAAGAAGCTTCTAAGTTGAAGCAACAGCCAGTAAGAAGTAGTACAATTCAAGTTGTAGTTGTCGATTATTCACTTTTTAGCCGGCTTTGGTGGCTTGGACACCACCTAGGACCTTAAGATTTTGCATGAAAGGAGGACTTGCAGCTGCGTTGCACGGGAGAATGTGAAAAGTGTTCATATGTAGTAAAAACCTGAGAAATCCGTCCGTTTTTGTCATTTGTTATCGAATCGACTTAAAGCCAGATCGTCACGTTGGCCGCTCTTCTCTCTGAGACGGTTACATTTATCGTCTGCAAAGCTATGACGCGTGCTGCAGTATGCGGAAACACTAAAAGCACCATAGTAGAACACAGAAGAAGCTTCTAAGTTGAAGTAATAGCCAGTAAGAGGTAGTACAATTCAAGTTTTGGATGTCGATTATTCACTTTTTTGCCGGCTTTGGTGGCTATGACATGACCAAGGACCATAAGATTTTGCATGAAAGGAGGACTAGCAGCCGCGTTGTATGGGAGAATGTGAAAAGTGTTCATATGTAGTAAAAACCTGAGAAATCCGTCCGTTTTCGTCATTTGTTATCGAATCGACTTAAAGCCAGATCGTCACATTGGCAGCCTTTCTCTCTGAGACGGTTACATTTATCGTCTGCAAAGCTATGTCGCGTGCTGCGCTATGCGGAAACACTAAAAGCACCATAGTAGAACACAGAAGAAGCTTCTAAGTTGAAGAGACAGCCAGTAAGATGTAGTACAATTCAAGTTTTAACTATCGATTATTCACTTTTTAGCCGGCTTTGGTGGCTTGGATATGACCTAGGACCTTAAGATTTTGCATGAAAGGAGGACTAGCAGCCGCGTTGTATGGGAGAATGTGAAAAGTGTTCATATGTAGTAAAAACCTGAGAAATCAGTCCGTTTTCGTCATTTGTTATCGAATCGACTTAAAGCCAGATCGTCACATTGGCCGAATTTCTCTCTGAGACAGTTACATTTATCGTCTGCAAAGCTATGTCGCGTGCTGCGGTATGCGGAGACACTTAAAGCACCATAGAAGAACACAGAAGAAGCTTCTAAATTGAAGTAATAGCCAGTAAGAAGTAGTACAATTCAAGTTTTAGCTGTCGTTTATTCACTTTTTAGCCGGCTATGGTGGCTTGGACATGACCTAGGACCTTAAGATTTTGCATGAAAGGAGGACTAGCAGCCGCGTTGCACGGGAGAATGTGAAATGTGTTCATATGTAGTAAAAACCTGATAAATCCGTCCGTTTTCGTCATTTGTTATCGAATCGACTTAAAGCTAGATCGTCACATTGGCCGCCCTTCTCTCTGAAACGGTTACATTTATCGTCTACAAAGCTATGTCGCGTGCTGCGGTATGCGGAAACACTAAAAGCACCATAGTAGAACACAGAAGAAGCTTCTATGTTGAAGTAATAGCCAGTAAGACGCTGTACAATTGAAGTTTTAGTTGTCGATTATTCACTCTTTAGCCGGCTTTGGTGTCTTGGACATGACCAAGGACCTTAAGATTTTGCATGAAAGGAGTACTTGCAGCCGCGTTGCACGGGAGAATGTGAAATGTGTTCATATGTAGTAAAAACCTGATAAATCCGTCCGTTTTCGTCATTTGTTATCGAATCGACTTAAAGCTAGATCGTCACATTGGCCGCTTTTCTCTCTGAGACGGTTACATTTATCGTCTGCAAAGCTAAGTCGCGTGCTGCGGTATGCGGAGACACTAAAAGCACCATAGTAGAACACAGAAGAAGCTTCTAAGTTGAAGCAACAGCCAGTAAGAAGTAGTACAATTCAAGTTTTAGCTGTCGATTATTCACTTTTTAGCCGGCTATGGTGGCTTGGATATGACTTAGGACCTTAAGATTTTGCGTGAAAGGAGAACTTGCAGCCGCGTTGCACGGGAGAATGTGAAATGTGTTCATATGTAGTAAAAACCTGATAAATCCGTCCGTTTTCGTCATTTGTTATCGAATCGACTTAAAGCTAGATCGTCACATTGGCCGCCCTTCTCTCTGAAACGGTTACATTTATCGTCTACAAAGCTATGTCGCGTGCAGCGGTATGCGGAAACACTAAAAGCACCATAGTAGAACACAGAAGAAGCTTCTATGTTGAAGTAATAGCCAGTAAGACGCTGTACAATTGAAGTTTTAGTTGTCGATTATTCACTCTTGAGCCGGCTTTGGTGTCTTGGACATGACCAAGGACCTTAAGATTTTGCATGAAAGGAGTACTTGCAGCCGCGTTGCACGGGAGAATGTGAAATGTGTTCATATGTAGTAAAAACCTGATAAATCCGTCCGTTTTCGTCATTTGTTATCGAATCGACTTAAAGCTAGATCGTCACATTGGCCGCTTTTCTCTCTGAGACGGTTACATTTATCGTCTGCAAAGCTAAGTCGCGTGCTGCGGTATGCGGAGACACTAAAAGCACCATAGTAGAACACTGAAGAAGCTTCTAAGTTGAAGCAACAGCCAGTAAGAAGTAGTACAATTCAAGTTGTAGTTGTCGATTATTCACTTTTTAGCCGGCTTTGGTGGCTTGGACACCACCTAGGACCTTAAGATTTTGCATGAAAGGAGGACTTGCAGCTGCGTTGCACGGGAGAATGTGAAAAGTGTTCATATGTAGTAAAAACCTGAGAAATCCGTCCGTTTTTGTCATTTGTTATCGAATCGACTTAAAGCCAGATCGTCACGTTGGCCGCTCTTCTCTCTGAAACGGTTACATTTATCGTCTGCAAAGCTATGACGCGTGCTGCAGTATGCGGAAACACTAAAAGCACCATAGTAGAACACAGAAGAAGCTTCTAAGTTGAAGTAATAGCCAGTAAGAGGTAGTACAATTCAAGTTTTGGATGTCGATTATTCACTTTTTTGCCGGCTTTGGTGGCTATGACATGACCAAGGACCATAAGATTTTGCATGAAAGGAGGACTAGCAGCCGCGTTGTATGGGAGAATGTGAAAAGTGTTCATATGTAGTAAAAACCTGAGAAATCCGTCCGTTTTCGTCATTTGTTATCGAATCGACTTAAAGCCAGATCGTCACATTGGCAGCCTTTCTCTCTGAGACGGTTACATTTATCGTCTGCAAAGCTATGATGCGTGCTGCGCTATGCGGAAACACTAAAAGCACCATAGTAGAACACAGAAGAAGTTTCTAAGTTGAAGAGACAGCCAGTAAGATGTAGTACAATTCAAGTTTTAACTATCGATTATTCACTTTTTAGCCGGCTTTGGTGGCTTGGATATGACCTAGGACCTTAAGATTTTGCATGAAAGGAGGACTAGCAGCCGCGTTGTATGGGAGAATGTGAAAAGTGTTCATATGTAGTAAAAACCTGAGAAATCAGTCCGTTTTCGTCATTTGTTATCGAATCGACTTAAAGCCAGATCGTCACATGGGCCGAATTTCTCTCTGAGACAGTTACATTTATCGTCTGCAAAGCTATGTCGCGTGCTGCGGTATGCGGAGACACTTAAAGCACCATAGAAGAACACAGAAGAAGCTTCTATGTTGAAGTAATAGCCAGTAAGAAGTAGTACAATTCAAGTTTTAGCTGTCGTTTATTCACTTTTTAGCCGGCTATGGTGGCTTGGACATGACCTAGGACCTTAAGATTTTGCATGAAAGGAGGACTAGCAGCCGCGTTGCACGGGAGAATGTGAAATGTGTTCATATGTAGTAAAAACCTGATAAATCCGTCCGTTTTCGTCATTTGTTATCGAATCGACTTAAAGCTAGATCGTCACATTGGCCGCCCTTCTCTCTGAAACGGTTACATTTATCGTCTACAAAGCTATGTCGCGTGCTGCGGTATGCGGAAACACTAAAAGCACCATAGTAGAACACAGAAGAAGCTTCTATGTTGAAGTAATAGCCAGTAAGACGCTGTACAATTGAAGTTTTAGTTGTCGATTATTCACTCTTTAGCCGGCTTTGGTGTCTTGGACATGACCAAGGACCTTAAGATTTTGCATGAAAGGAGTACTTGCAGCCGCGTTGCACGGGAGAATGTGAAATGTGTTCATATGTAGTAAAAACCTGATAAATCCGTCCGTTTTCGTCATTTGTTATCGAATCGACTTAAAGCTAGATCGTCACATTGGCCGCTTTTCTCTCTGAGACGGTTACATTTATCGTCTGCAAAGCTAAGTCGCGTGCTGCGGTATGCGGAGACACTAAAAGCACCATAGTAGAACACAGAAGAAGCTTCTAAGTTGAAGCAACAGCCAGTAAGAAGTAGTACCACTCAAGTTGTAGTTGTCGATTATTCACTTTTTAGCCGGCTTTGGTGGCTTGGACACCACCTAGGACCTTAAGATTTTGCATGAAAGGAGGACTTGCAGCTGCGTTGCACGGGAGAATGTGAAAAGTGTTCATATGTAGTAAAAACCTGAGAAATCCGTCCGTTTTTGTCATTTGTTATCGAATCGACTTAAAGCCAGATCGTCACGTTGGCCGCTCTTCTCTCTGAAACGGTTACATTTATCGTCTGCCATGCTATGACGCGTGCTGCAGTATGCGGAAACACTAAAAGCACCATAGTAGAACACAGAAGAAGCTTCTAAGTTGAAGTAATAGCCAGTAAGAGGTAGTACAATTCAAGTTTTGGATGTCGATTATTCACTTTTTTGCCGGCTTTGGTGGCTATGACATGACCAAGGACCATAAGATTTTGCATGAAAGGAGGACTAGCAGCCGCGTTGTATGGGAGAATGTGAAAAGTGTTCATATGTAGTAAAAACCTGAGAAATCCGTCCGTTTTCGTCATTTGTTATCGAATCGACTTAAAGCCAGATCGTCACATTGGCAGCCTTTCTCTCTGAGACGGTTACATTTATCGTCTGCAAAGCTATGTCGCGTGCTGCGCTATGCGGAAACACTAAAAGCACCATAGTAGAACACAGAAGAAGCTTCTAAGTTGAAGAGACAGCCAGTAAGATGTAGTACAATTCAAGTTTTAACTATCGATTATTCACTTTTTAGCCGGCTTTGGTGGCTTGGATATGACCTAGGACCTTAAGATTTTGCATGAAAGGAGGACTAGCAGCCGCGTTCCATGGGATACTGTGAAAAGTGTTCATATGTAGTAAAAACCTTAGAAATCCGTCCGTTTTCGTCATTTGTTATCGAATCGACTTAAAGCAAGATCGTCACATTGGCAGCTTTTCTCTCTGAGACGGTTACATTTATGGTCTGCAAAGCTATGTCGCGTGCTGCGGTGTGCGGAGACACTAAAAGCACCATAGTAGAACACAGAAGAAGCTTCTAAGTTGAAGTAATAGCCAGTAAGAAGTAGTACAATTCAAGTTTTAGTTGTCGATTATTCACTTTTTAGCCGGCTTTGGTGGCTTGGACATGAACTAGGACCTTAAGATTTTGCATGAAAGGAGTACTTGCAGCCGCGTTGCACGGGAGAATGTGAAATATGTTCATATGTAGTAAAAACCTGAGAAATCCGTCCTTTTTCGTCATTTGTTATCGAATCGACTTGAAGCCAGATCGTCACATTGGCCGCTTTTCTCTCTGAGACGTTTACATTTATCGTCTGCCAAGGTATGTCGCGTGCTGCGGTATGCGGAGACACTAAAAGCACCATAGTAGAACACAGAAGAAGCTTCTAAGTTGAAGTAATAGCCAGTAAGACGTAGTATAATTCAAGTTTTAGTTATCGATTATTCACTTTTTAGCCGGCTTTGGTGGCTTTTACATGACCTAGGACCTTACGATTTTGCATGAAAGGAGGTCTAGCAGCCACGTTTCATGGGAGAATGTGTAAAGTGTTCATATGAAGTAAAAACCTAAGAAATCCGTCCGTTTTCGTCATTTGTTATCGAATCGACTTGAAGCCAGATCGTCACATTGGCCGCTTTTCTCTCTGAGACGGTTACATTTATCGTCTGCAAAGCTATGTCGCGTGCTGCGGTGTGCGGAGACACTAAAAGCACCATAGTAGAACACAGAAGAAGCATCTAAGTTGAAGAAATAGCCAGTAAGAGGTAGTAGAATTAGAGTTTTAGTTGTCGATTATTCACCTTTCAGCCGACTTTGTTGGCTTCTACATGACCTAGGACCTTAAGATTTTGCATGAAAGGAGGTCTAGCAGCCGCTTTGCATAGGAGAATGTGAAGAGTGTTCATATGTACTAAAATCCTGAGAAATCCGTCCGTTTTCGTCAGTTGTTATCGAATCGACTTAAAGCCAGATCTTCACATTGGCCGTTCTTCTCTCTGAAACGGTTACATTTATCGTCTGCAATGCTATGTCGCGTGCTGCGGTATGCGGAAACACTAAAAGCACCATAGTAGAAAACAGAAGAAGCTTCTAAGTTGAAGAAACAGCCAGTACGATGTAGTACAATTCAAGTTTTAATTATCGATTATTCACTTTTTAGCCGGCTTAGGTGGCTTGGATATGACCTAGGACCTTAAGATTTTGCATGAAAGGAGGACTAGCAGCCGCGTTGCACGGGAGAATGTGAAAAGTGTTCATATGTAGTAAAAACCTGAGAAAACCGTCTGTTTCCGTCATTTGTTATCGAATCGACTTAAAGCCAGATCGTCACATTGGCCGCTTTTCTCTCTGAGACGGTTACATTTATCGTCTGCAAAGCTAAGTCGCGTGCTGCGGTATGCGGAGACACTAAAAGCACCATAGTAGAACACAGAAGAAGCTTCTAAGTTGAAGCAATAGCCAGTAAGAAGTAGTACAATTCAAGTTGTAGTTGTCGATTATTCACTTTTTAGCCGGCTTTGGTGGCTTGGACACCACCTAGGACCTTAAGATTTTGCATGAAAGGAGGACTTGCAGCTGCGTTGCACGGGAGAATGTGAAAAGTTTTCATATGTAGTAAAAACCTGAGAAATCCGTCCGTTTTTGTCATTTGTTATCGAATCGACTTAAAGCCAGATCGTCACGTTGGCCGCTCTTCTCTCTGAAACGGTTACATTTATAGTCTGCAAAGCTATGACGCGTGCTGCAGTATGCGGAAACACTAAAAGCACCATAGTAGAACACAGAAGAAGCTTCTAAGTTGAAGTAATAGCCAGTAAGAGGTAGTACAATTCAAGTTTTGGATGTCGATTATTCACTTTTTTGCCGGCTTTGGTGGCTATGACATCAGCTAGGACCATAAGATTTTGCATGAAAGGAGGACTAGCAGTCGCGTTGTATGGGAGAATGTGAAAAGTGTTCATATGTAGTAAAAACCTGAGAAATACGTCCGTTTTCGTCATTTGTTATCGAATCGACTTAAAGCCAGATCGTCACATTGGCAGCCTTTCTCTCTGAGACGGTTACATTTATCGTCTGCGAAGCTATGTCGCGTGCTGCGCTATGCGGAAACACTAAAAGCACCATAGTAGAACACAGAAGAAGCTTCTAAGTTGAAGAGACAGCCAGTAAGATGTAGTACAATTCAAGTTTTAACTATCGATTATTCACTTTTTAGCCGGCTTTGGTGGCTTGGATATGACCTAGGACCTTAAGATTTTGCATGAAAGGAGGACTAGCAGCCGCGTTGTATGGGAGAATGTGAAAAGTGTTCATATGTAGTAAAAACCTGAGAAATCAGTCCGTTTTCGTCATTTGTTATCGAATCGACTTAAAGCCAGATCGTCACATTGGCCGAATTTCTCTCTGAGACAGTTACATTTATCGTCTGCAAAGCTATGTCGCGTGCTGCGGTATGCGGAGACACTTAAAGCACCATAGAAGAACACAGAAGAAGCTTCTAAGTTGAAGTAATAGCCAGTAAGAAGTAGTACAATTCAAGTTTTAGCTGTCGTTTATTCACTTTTTAGCCGGCTATGGTGGCTTGGACATGACCTAGGACCTTAAGATTTTGCATGAAAGGATTACTTGCAGCCGCGTTGCACGGGAGAATGTGAAATGTGTTCATATGTAGTAAAAACCTGATAAATCCGTCCGTTTTCGTCATTTGTTATCGAATCGACTTAAAGCTAGATCGTCACATTGGCCGCCCTTCTCTCTGAAACGGTTACATTTATCGTCTACAAAGCTATGTCGCGTGCTGCGGTATGCGGAAACACTAAAAGCACCATAGTAGAACACAGAAGAAGCTTCTATGTTGAAGTAATAGCCAGTAAGACGCTGTACAATTGAAGTTTTAGTTGTCGATTATTCACTCTTTAGCCGGCTTTGGTGGCTTGGACATGACCAAGGACCTTAAGATTTTGCATGAAAGGAGGACTAGCAGCCGCGTTCCATGGGATACTGTGAAAAGTGTTCATATGTAGTAAAAACCTTAGAAATCCGTCCGTTTTCGTCATTTGTTATCGAATCGACTTAAAGCAAGATCGTCACATTGGCCGCTTTTCTCTCTGAGACGGTTACATTTATCGTCTGCAAAGCTATGTCGCGTGCTGCGGTATGCGGAAACACTAAAAGCACCATAGTAGAAAACAGAAGAAGCTTATAAGTTGAAGAAACAGCCAGTACGATGTAGTACAATTCAAGTTTTAATTATCGATTATTCACTTTTTAGCCGGCTTAGGTGGCTTGGATATGACCTAGGACCTTAAGATTTTGCATGAAAGGAGGACTAGCAGCCGCGTTGCACGGGAGAATGTGAAAAGTGTTCATATGTAGTAAAAACCTGAGAAAACCGTCTGTTTCCGTCATTTGTTATCGAATCGACTTAAAGCCAGATCGTCACATTGGCCGCTTTTCTCTCTGAGACGGTTACATTTATCGTCTGCAAAGCTAAGTCGCGTGCTGCGGTATGCGGAGACACTAAAAGCACCATAGTAGAACACAGAAGAAGCTTCTAAGTTGAAGCAATAGCCAGTAAGAAGTAGTACAATTCAAGTTGTAGTTGTCGATTATTCACTTTTTAGCCGGCTTTGGTGGCTTGGACACCACCTAGGACCTTAAGATTTTGCATGAAAGGAGGACTTGCAGCTGCGTTGCACGGGAGAATGTGAAAAGTTTTCATATGTAGTAAAAACCTGAGAAATCCGTCCGTTTTTGTCATTTGTTATCGAATCGACTTAAAGCCAGATCGTCACGTTGGCCGCTCTTCTCTCTGAAACGGTTACATTTATCGTCTGCAAAGCTATGACGCGTGCTGCAGTATGCGGAAACACTAAAAGCACCATAGTAGAACACAGAAGAAGCTTCTAAGTTGAAGTAATAGCCAGTAAGAGGTAGTACAATTCAAGTTTTGGATGTCGATTATTCACTTTTTTGCCGGCTTTGGTGGCTATGACATCAGCTAGGACCATAAGATTTTGCATGAAAGGAGGACTAGCAGTCGCGTTGTATGGGAGAATGTGAAAAGTGTTCATATGTAGTAAAAACCTGAGAAATACGTCCGTTTTCGTCATTTGTTATCGAATCGACTTAAAGCCAGATCGTCACATTGGCAGCCTTTCTCTCTGAGACGGTTACATTTATCGTCTGCGAAGCTATGTCGCGTGCTGCGCTATGCGGAAACACTAAAAGCACCATAGTAGAACACAGAAGAAGCTTCTAAGTTGAAGAGACAGCCAGTAAGATGTAGTACAATTCAAGTTTTAACTATCGATTATTCACTTTTTAGCCGGCTTTGGTGGCTTGGATATGACCTAGGACCTTAAGATTTTGCATGAAAGGAGGACTAGCAGCCGCGTTGTATGGGTGAATGTGAAAAGTGTTCATATGTAGTAAAAACCTGAGAAATCAGTCCGTTTTCGTCATTTGTTATCGAATCGACTTAAAGCCAGTTCGTCACATTGGCCGAATTTCTCTCTGAGACAGTTACATTTATCGTCTGCAAAGCTATGTCGCGTGCTGCGGTATGCGGAGACACTTAAAGCACCATAGAAGAACACAGAAGAAGCTTCTAAGTTGAAGTAATAGCCAGTAAGAAGTAGTACAATTCAAGTTTTAGCTGTCGTTTATTCACTTTTTAGCCGGCTATGGTGGCTTGGACATGACCTAGGACCTTAAGATTTTGCATGAAAGGAGTACTTGCAGCCGCGTTGCACGGGAGAATGTGAAATGTGTTCATATGTAGTAAAAACCTGATAAATCCGTCCGTTTTCGTCATTTGTTATCGAATCGACTTAAAGCTAGATCGTCACATTGGCCGCCCTTCTCTCTGAAACGGTTACATTTATCGTCTACAAAGCTATGTCGCGTGCTGCGGTATGCGGAAACACTAAAAGCACCATAGTAGAACACAGAAGAAGCTTCTATGTTGAAGTAATAGCCAGTAAGACGCTGTACAATTGAAGTTTTAGTTGTCGATTATTCACTCTTTAGCCGGCTTTGGTGGCTTGGACATGACCAAGGACCTTAAGATTTTGCATGAAAGGAGGACTAGCAGCCGCGTTCCATGGGATACTGTGAAAAGTGTTCATATGTAGTAAAAACCTTAGAAATCCGTCCGTTTTCGTCATTTGTTATCGAATCGACTTAAAGCAAGATCGTCACATTGGCCGCTTTTCTCTCTGAGACGGTTACATTTATCGTCTGCAAAGCTATGTCGCGTGCTGCGGTGTGCGGAGACACTAAAAGCACCATAGTAGAACACAGAAGAAGCTTCTAAGTTGAAGTAATAGCCAGTAAGAAGTAGTACAATTCAAGTTTTAGTTGTCGATTATTCATTTTTTAGCCGGCTTTGGTGGCTTGGACATGAACTAGGACCTTAAGATTTTGCATGAAAGGAGTACTTGCAGCCGCGTTGCACGGGAGAATGTGAAATATGTTCATATGTAGTAAAAACCTGAGAAATCCGTCCTTTTTCGTCATTTGTTATCGAATCGACTTGAAGCCAGATCGTCACATTGGCCGCTTTTCTCTCTGAGACGGTTACTTTTATCTTCTGCCAAGGTATGTCGCGTGCTGCGGTATGCGGAGACACTAAAAGCACCATAGTAGAACACAGAAGAAGCTTCTAAGTTGAAGTAATAGCCAGTAAGACGTAGTACAATTCAAGTTTTAGTTATCGATTATTCACTTTTTAGCCGGCTTTGGTGGCTTTTACATGACCTAGGACCTTACGATTTTGCATGAAAATAGGTCTAGCAGCCACGTTGCATGGGAGAATGTGTAAAGTGTTCATATGAAGTAAAAACCTGAGAAATCCGTCCGTTTTCGTCATTTGTTATCGAATCGACTTGAAGCCAGATCGTCACATTGGCCGCTTTTCTCTCTGAGACGGTTACATTTATCCTCTGCAAAGCTATGTCGCGTGCTGCGGTGTGCGGAGACACTAAAAGCACCATAGTAGAACACAGAAGAAGCATCTAAGTTGAAGAAATAGCCAGTAAGAGGTAGTAGAATTAGAGTTTTAGTTGTCGATTATTCACCTTTTAGCCGACTTTGTTGGCTTCTACATGACCTAGGACCTTAAGATTTTGCATGAAAGGAGGTCTAGCAGCCGCTTTGCATAGGAGAATGTGAAGAGTGTTCATATGTACTAAAATCCTGAGAAATCCGTCCGTTTTCGTCATTTGTTTTCGAATCGACTTAAAGCCAGATCGTCACATTGACCATTCTTCTCTCTGAAACGGTTACATTTATCGTCTGCAATGCTATGTCGCGTGCTGCGGTGTGCGGAAACACTAAAAGCACCATTGTAGAAAACAGAAGAAGCTTCTAAGTTGAAGAAACAGCAAGTAAGATGTAGTACAATTCAAGTTTTAATTATCGATTATTCACTTTTTAGCCGGCTTTGGTGGCTTGGATATGACCTAGGACCTTACGATTTTGCATGAATGGAGGACTAGCAGCCGCGTTGCACGGGAGAATGTGAAAAGTGTTCATATGTAGTAAAAACCTGAGAAAACCGTCCGTTTCCGTCATTTGTTATCGAATCGACTTAAAGCCAGATCCTCACATTGGCCGCTTTTCTCTCTGAGACGGTTACATTTATCGTCTGCAAAGCTAAGTCGCGTGCTGCGGTATGCGGAGACACTAAAAGCACCATAGTAGAACACAGAAGAAGCTTCTAAGTTGAAGCAATAGCCAGTAAGAAGTAGTACAATTCAAGTTTTAGTTGTCGATTATTCACTTTGTAGCCGGCTTTGGTGGCTTGGACACCACCTAGGACCTTAAGATTTTGCATGAAAGGAGGACTTGCAGCTGCGTTGCACGGGAGAATGTGAAAAGTGTTCATATGTAGTAAAAACCTGAGAAATCCGTCCGTTTTTGTCATTTGTTATCGAATCGACTTAAAGCCAGATCGTCACGTTGGCCGCTCTTCTCTCTGAAACGGTTACATTTATCGTCTGCAAAGCTATGACGTGTGCTGCAGTATGCGGAAACACTAAAAGCACCATAGTAGAACACAGAAGAAGCTTCTAAGTTGAAGTAATAGCCAGTAAGAGGTAGTTCAATTCAAGTTTTGGATGTCGATTATTCACTTTTTTGCCGGCTTTGGTGGCTATGACATGACCTAGGACCATAAGATTTTGCATGAAAGGAGGACTAGCAGCCGCGTTGTATGGGAGAATGTGAAAAGTGTTCATATGTAGTAAAAACCTGAGAAATCAGTCCGTTTTCGTCATTTGTTATCGAATCGACTTAAAGCCAGATCGTCACATTGGCCGCCTTTCTCTCTGAGACGGTTACATTTATCGTCTGCAAAGCTATGTCGCGTGCTGCGCTATGCGGAAACACTAAAAGCACCATAGTAGAACACAGAAGAAGCTTCTAAGTTGAAGAGACAGCCAGTAAGATGTAGTACAATTCAAGTTTTAACTATCGATTATTCACTTTTTAGCCGGCTTTGGTGGCTTGGATATGACCTAGGACCTTAAGATTTTGCATGAAAGGAGGACTAGCAGCCGCGTTGTATGGAGAATGAGAAAAGTGTTCATATGTAGTAAAAACCTGAGGAATCAGTCCGTTTTCGTTATTTGTTATCGAATCGACTTAAAGCCAGATCGTCACATTGGCCGAATTTCTCTCTGAGACAGTTACATTTATCGTCTGCAAAGCTATGTCGCGTGCTGCGGTATGCGGAGACACTTAAAGCACCATAGAAGAACACAGAAGAAGCTTCTAAGTTGAAGTAATAGCCAGTAAGAAGTAGTACAATTCAAGTTTTAGCTGTCGATTATTCACTTTTTAGCCGGCTATGGTGGCTTGGATATGACCTAGGACCTTAAGATTTTGCATGAAAGGAGTACTTGCAGCCGCGTTGCACGGGAGAAAGTGAAATGTGTTCATATGTAGTAAAAACCTGATAAATCCGTCCGTTTTCGTCATTTGTTATCGAATCGACTTAAAGCTAGATCGTCACATTGGCCGCCCTTCTCTCTGAAACGGTTACATTTATCGTCTACAAAGCTATGTCGCGTGCTGCGGTGTGCGGAGACACTAAAAGCACCATAGTAGAACACAGAAGAAGCTTCTAAGTTGAAGTAATAGCCAGTAAGAAGTAGAACCATTCAAGTTTTAGTTGTCGATTATTCACTTTTTAGCCGGCTTTGGTAGCTTTTACATGACCTAGGACCTTAAGATTTTGCATGAAATGAGGTCTAGCAGCCGCGTTGCATGGGAGAATGTGAAAAGTGTTCATATGTAGTAAAAACCTGAGAAATCCGTCCGTTTTCGTCATTTGTTATCGAATCGACTTAAAGCCAGATCGTCACATTGGCCGCTCTACTCTCTGAAACGGTTACACTTATCGTCTGCAAAGCTATGTCGCGTGCTGCGGTATGCCGAAACACTAAAAGCACCATAGTAGAACATAGAAGAAACTTCTAAGTTGAAGTAATAGCCAGTAAGAAATAGTACAATTTAAGTTTTAGTTGTCGATGATTCTCATTTTAGCCCGCTTTGGTGGCTTGGACATGACCTAGGACCTTAAGATTTTGCATGAAATTAGGACTAGCAGCCGCGTTGGACGGGAGAATGTGAAAAGTGTTCATATGTAGTAAAAACCTGAGAACTCCGTCCGTTTTCGTCATTTGTTATCGAATGACTTAAAGCCAGATCGTCACATTGGCCGCTCTTCTCTCTGAAACGGTTACATTTATCGTCTGCAAAGCTATGTCGCGTGCTGCGGTATGTTGAAACACTAAAAGCACCATAGTAGAACACAGAAGAAGCTTCTAAGTTGAAGTAATAGCCAGTAAGAAGTACTACAATTCAAGTTTTAGTTGTCGATTATTCACTTTTTAGCCGGCTTTGGTGGCTTGGACATGACCTAGGACCTTAAGATTTTGCATGAAAGGAGTACTTGCTGCCGCGTTGCACGGGAGAATGTGAAATGTGTTCATATGTAGTAAAAACCTGGGAAATCCGTCCGTTTTCGTCATTTGTTATCGAATCGACTTAAAGCCAGATCGTCACATTGGCCGCTCCACTCTCTGCAACGGTTCATTTATCGTCTGCAAAGCTATGTCGCGCGCTGCAGTATGCGGAAACGCTAAAAGCACCATAGTAGAACACAGAAGAAGCTTCTAAGTTGAAGTAATAGCCAGTAAGAGGTAGTACAATTCAAGTTTTAGTTGTCGATTATTCACTTTTTAGCCGGCTTTGGTGGCTTGGACATGACCTAGGACGTTAAGATTTTGCATGAAAGGAGGACTGGCAGCCGCGTTGCACGGGAGAATGTGAAAAGTGTTCATATGTAGTAAAAACCTGAGAAATCCGTCCGTTTTCGTCATCTGTGATCGAATCGCCTTAAAGCCAGTTGGTCACATTGGCCGCTCTACTCTCTGAAACGCTTACACTTATCGTCTGCAAAGCTATGTCGCGTGCTGCGGTATGCCGAAACACTAAAAGCACCATAGTAGAACACAGAAGAAGCTTCTAAGTTGAAGTAATAGCCAGTAAGAAGTAGTACAATTTAAGTTTTAGTTGTCGATTATTCACATTTTAGCCGGCTTTGGTGGCTTGGACATGACCTAGGACCTTAAGATTTTGCATGAAAGGAGGACTAGCAGCCGCGTTGGACGGGAGAATGTGAAAAGTGTTCATATATAGTAAAAACCTGAGAAATCCGTCCGTTTTCGTCATTTGTTATCGAATCGACTTAAAGCCAGATCGTCACATTGGCCGCTCTTCTCTCTGAAACGGTTACATTTATCGTCTGCAAAGCTATGTCGCGTGCTGCGGTATGCTGAAACACTAAAAGCACCATAGTAGAACACAGAAGAAGCTTCTCAGTTGAAGTAATAGCCAGTAAGAAGTAGTACGATTCAAGTTTTAGTTATCGATTATTCACTTTTTAGCCGGCTTTGGTGGCTTTTACATGACCTAGGACCTTAAGATTTTGCATGAAAGGAGGTCTAGCAGCCGCGTTGCATGGGAGAATGTGAAAAGTGTTCATATGTAGTAAAAACCTGAGGAATCAGTCCGTTTTCGTCATTTGTTATCGAATCGACTTAAAGCCAGATCGTCACATTGGCCGAATTTCTCTCTGAGACAGTTACATTTATCGTCTGCAAAGCTATGTCGCGTGCTGCGGTATGCGGAGACACTTAAAGCACCATAGAAGAACACAGAAGAAGCTTCTAAGTTGAAGTAATAGCCAGTAAGAAGTAGTACAATTCAAGTTTCAGCTGTCGATTATTCACTTTTTAGCCGGCTATGGTGGCTTGGACATGACCTAGGACCTTAAGATTTTGCATGAAAGGAGTACTTGCAGCCGCGTTGCACGGGAGAATGTGAAATGTGTTCATATGTAGTAAAAACCTGATAAATCCGTCCGTTTTCATCATTTGTTATCGAATCGACTTAAAGCTAGATCGTCACATTGGCCGCCCTTCTCTCTGAAACGGTTACATTTATCGTCTACAAAGCTATGTCGCGTGCTGCGGTATGCGGAAACACTAAAAGCACCATAGTAGAACACAGAAGAAGCTTCTATGTTGAAGTAATAGCCAGTAAGACGCTGTACAATTGAAGTTTTAGTTGTCGATTATTCACTCTTTAGCCGGCTTTGGTGTCTTGGACATGACCAAGGACCTTAAGATTTTGCATGAAAGGAGGACTAGCAGCCGCGTTCCATGCGATACTGTGAAAAGTGTTCATATGTAGTAAAAACCTTAGAAATCCGTCCGTTTTCGTCATTTGTTATCGAATCGACTTAAAGCAAGATCGTCACATTGGCAGATTTTCTCTCTGAGACGGTTACATTTATCGTCTGCAAAGCTATGTCGCGTGCTGCGGTGTGCGGAGACACTAAAAGCACCATAGTAGAACACAGAAGAAGCTTCTAAGTTGAAGTAATAGCCAGTAAGAAGTAGAACCATTCAAGTTTTAGTTGTCGATTATTCACTTTTTAGCCGACTTTGGTGGCTTGGACATGAACTAGGACCTTAAGATTTTGCATGAAAGGAGTACTTGCAGCCGCGTTGCACGGGAGAATGTGAAATATGTTCATATGTAGTAAAAACCTGAGAAATCTGTCCTTTTTCGTCATTTGTTATCGAATCGACTTGAAGCCAGATCGTCACATTGGCCGCTTTTCTCTCTGAGACGGTTACATTTATCGTCTGCCAAGGTATGTCGCGTGCTGCGGTATGCGGAGACACTAAAAGCACCATAGTAGAACACAGAAGAAGCTTCTAAGTTGAAGTAATAGCCAGTAAGACGTAGTACAATTCAAGTTTTAGTTGTCGATCATTCACTTTTTAGCTGGCTTTGGTGGCTTCGACATGACCTAGGACCTTAAGATTTTGCATGAAAGGAGGACTAGCAGCCGCGTTGCATGGGAGAATGTGAAAAGTGTTCATATGTAGTAAAAACCACAGAAATCCGTCCGTTTTCGTCATTTGTTATCGAATCGACTTAAAGCCAGATCGTCACATTGGCCGCTTTTCTCTATAAGACTGTTACATTTATCGTCTGCAAAGCTATGTAGCGTGCTGCCGTCTGCGGAGACCCTAAAAGCACCATAGGAGAACACAGAAGAAGATTCTAAGTTGAAGTAATAGCCAGTAAGAAGTAGTACAATTGAAGTTTTAATTGTCGATTATTCACTTTTTAGCGGGCTATGGTGGCTCGGACATGACCTAGGACATTAAGATTTTGCATGAAAGGAGGACTAGCAGCCGCGTTGCACTGGAGAATGTAAAAAGTGTTCATATGTGGTAAAATCCTGAGAAATCCGTCCGTTTTCGTCATTTGTTATCGATTCGACTTAAAGCCAGATCGTCACATTGGCCGCTCTTCTCTCTGAAACGGTTACATTTATCGTCTACAGAGCTGTGTCGCGTGCTGCGGTATGCGGAAACACTAAAAGCACCATAGTAGAGCACAGAAGAAGCTTCTAAGTTGAGGTAATAGCCAGTAAGAAGTAGTACAATTGAAGTTTTAGTTGTCGATCATTCACTTTTTAGCTGGCTTTGGTGGCTTCGACATGACCTAGGACCTTAAGATTTTGCATGAAAGGAGGACTAGCAGCCGCGTTGCATGGGAGAATGTGAAAAGTGTTCATATGTAGTAAAAACCACAGAAATCCGTCCGTTTTCGTCATTTGTTATCGAATCGACTTAAAGCCAGATCGTCACATTGGTCGCTTTTCGCTCTGAGACGGTTACATTTATCGTCTGCAAAGCTATGTCACGTGCTGCGGTATGCGGAAACACTAAAAGCACCATAGTAGAACACAGAAGAAGCTTCTATGTTGAAGTAATAGCCAGTAAGAAGTAGTACAATTGAAGTTTTAGTTGTCGATTATTCACTTTGTAGCCGGCTTTGGTGGCTTGGACATGACCGATGACCTTAAGATTTTGCATGAAAGGAGGACTAGCAGCCGCGTTGCATGGGAGAATGTGAAAAGTGTTCATATGTAGTAAAAACCTGAGAAATCCGTCTGTTTTCTTCATTTGTTATCGAATCGACTTATAGCCTGATCGTCACATTGGCCGCTTTTCTCTCTGAGACGGTTACATTTATCGTCTGCAAAGCTATGTGGCGTGCTGCGGTATGCGGAGACACTAAAAGCACCTTAGTAGAACACAGAAGAAGCTTCTAAGTTGAAGTAATAGCCAGTAAGAGGTATTAAAATTCAAGTTTTAGTTATCGATTATTGACTTTTCAGCCGGCTTTGGTAGCTTGGACATGACCTAGGACCTTAAGATTTTGCATGAAAGGGGGTCTAGCGGCCGTGTTGCATGGGAGAATGTGAAAAGTGTTCATATGTAGTAAAAACCTGAGAAATCCGTCCGTTTTCGTCATTTGTTATCGAATCGACTTAAAGCCAGATCGTCACATTGGCCGCTTTTCTCTCTGAGACGGTTACATTTATCGTCTGCAAAGCTATGTCGCGTGCTGCGGTGTGCGGAGACACTAAAAGCACCATAGTAGAACACAGAAGAAGCTTCTAAGTTGAAGTAATAGCCAGTAAGAAGTAGTAGAATTCAAGTTTTAGTTGTCGATTATTCACTTTTTAGCCGGCTTTGGTAGCTTTTACATGACCTAGGACCTTAAGATTTTGCATGAAAGGAGGTCTAGCAGCCGCGTTGCATGGGAGAATGTGAAAAGTGTTCATATGTAGTAAAAACCTGAGAAATCCGTCCGTTTTCGTCATTTGTTATCGAATCGACTTAAAGCCAGATCGTCACATTGGCCGCTCTACTCTCTGAAACGGTTACACTTATCGTCTGCAAAGCTATGTCGCGTGCTGCGGTATGCCGAAACACTAAAAGCACCATAGTAGAACACAGAAGAAGCTTCTAAGTTGAAGTAATAGCCAGTAAGAAGTACTACAATTCAAGTTTTAGTTGTCGATTATTCACTTTTTAGCCGGCTTTGGTGGCTTGGACATGACCTAGGACCTTAAGATTTTGCATGAAAGGAGTACTTGCAGCCGCGTTGCACGGGAGAATGTGAAATGTGTTCATATGTAGTAAAAACCTGGGAAATCCGTCCGTTTTCGTCATTTGTTATCGAATCGACTTAAAGCCAGATCGTCACATTGGCCGCTCCACTCTCTGCAACGGTTCATTTATCGCCTACAAAGCTATGTCGCGTGCTGCGGTATGCGGAAACACTAAAAGCACCATAGTAGAACACAGAAGAAGCTTCTATGTAGAAGTAATAGCCAGTAAGACGCTGTACAATTGAAGTTTTAGTTGTCGATTATTCACTCTTTAGCCGGCTTTGGTGTCTTGGACATGACCAAGGACCTTAAGATTTTGCATGAAAGGAGGACTAGCAGCCGCGTTCCATGCGATACTGTGAAAAGTGTTCATATGTAGTAAAAACCTTAGAAATCCGTCCGTTTTCGTCATTTGTTATCGAATCGACTTAAAGCAAGAGCGTCACATTGGCAGATTTTCTCTCTGAGACGGTTACATTTATCGTCTGCAAAGCTATGTCGCGTGCTGCGGTGTGCGGAGACACTAAAAGCACCATAGTAGAACACAGAAGAAGCTTCTAAGTTGAAGTAATAGCCAGTAAGAAGTAGAACCATTCAAGTTTTAGTTGTCGATTATTCACTTTTTAGCCGACTTTGGTGGCTTGGACATGAACTAGGACCTTAAGATTTTGCATGAAAGGAGTACTTGCAGCCGCGTTGCACGGGAGAATGTGAAATATGTTCATATGTAGTAAAAACCTGAGAAATCTGTCCTTTTTCGTCATTTGTTATCGAATCGACTTGAAGCCAGATCGTCACATTGGCCGCTTTTCTCTCTGAGACGGTTACATTTATCGTCTGCCAAGGTATGTCGCGTGCTGCGGTATGCGGAGACACTAAAAGCACCATAGTAGAACACAGAAGAAGCTTCTAAGTTGAAGTAATAGCCAGTAAGACGTAGTACAATTCAAGTTTTAGTTGTCGATCATTCACTTTTTAGCTGGCTTTGGTGGCTTCGACATGACCTAGGACCTTAACATTTTGCATGAAAGGAGGACTAGCAGCCGCGTTGCATGGGAGAATGTGAAAAGTGTTCATATGTAGTAAAAACCACAGAAATCCGTCCGTTTTCGTCATTTGTTATCGAATCGACTTAAAGCCAGATCGTCACATTGGCCGCTTTTCTCTATGAGACTGTTACATTTATCGTCTGCAAAGCTATGTAGCGTGCTGCCGTCTGCGGAGACCCTAAAAGCACCATAGGAGAACACTGAAGAAGATTCTAAGTTGAAGTAATAGCCAGTAAGAAGTAGTACAATTGAAGTTTTAATTGTCGATTATTCACTTTTTAGCCGGCTATGGTGGCTCGGACATGACCTAGGACATTAAGATTTTGCATGAAAGGAGGACTAGCAGCCGCGTTGCACTGGAGAATGTAAAAAGTGTTCATATGTGGTAAAATCCTGAGAAATCCGTCCGTTTTCGTCATTTGTTATCGATTCGACTTAAAGCCAGATCGTCACATTGGCCGCTCTTCTCTCTGAAACGGTTACATTTATCGTCTACAGAGCTGTGTCGCGTGCTGCGGTATGCGGAAACACTAAAAGCACCATAGTAGAGCACAGAAGAAGCTTCTAAGTTGAAGTAATAGCCAGTAAGAAGTAGTACAATTGAAGTTTTAGTTGTCGATCATTCACTTTTTAGCTGGCTTTGGTGGCTTCGACATGACCTAGGACCTTAAGATTTTGCATGAAAGGAGGACTAGCAGCCGCGTTGCATGGGAGAATGTGAAAAGTGTTCATATGTAGTAAAAACCTGAGAAATCCGTCCGTTTTCGTCATTTGTTATCGAATCGACTTAAAGCCAGATCGTCACATTGGTCGCTTTTCGCTCTGAGACGGTTACATTTATCGTCTGCAAAGCTATGTCACGTGCTGCGGTATGCGGAAACACTAAAAGCACCATAGTAGAACACAGAAGAAGCTTCTATGTTGAAGTAATAGCCAGTAAGAAGTAGTACAATTGAAGTTTTAGTTGTCGATTATTCACTTTGTAGCCGGCTTTGGTGGCTTGGACATGACCGATGACCTTAAGATTTTGCATGAAAGGAGGACTAGCAGCCGCGTTGCATGGGAGAATGTGAAAAGTGTTCATATGTAGTAAAAACCTGAGAAATCCGTCCGTTTTCGTCATTTGTTATCGAATCGACTTAAAGCCAGATCGTCACATTGGCCGCTTTTCTCTCTGAGACGGTTACATTTATCGTCTGCAAAGCTATGTGGCGTGCTGCGGTATGCGGAAACACTAAAAGCACCATAGTAGAACACAGAAGAAGCTTCTATGTTGAAGTAATAGCCAGTAAGAAGTAGTACAATTGAAGTTTTAGTTGTCGATTATTCACTTTGTAGCCGGCTTTGGTGGCTTGGACATGACCGATGACCTTAAGATTTTGCATGAAAGGAGGACTAGCAGCCGCGTTGCATGGGAGAATGTGAAAAGTGTTCATATGTAGTAAAAACCTGAGAAATCCGTCCGTTTTCGTCATTTGTTATCGAATCGACTTATAGCCTGATCGTCACATTGGCCGCTTTTCTCTCTGAGACGGTTACATTTATCGTCTGCAAAGCTATGTGGCGTGCTGCGGTATGCGGAGACACTAAAAGCACCTTAGTAGAACACAGAAGAAGCTTCTAAGTTGAAGTAATAGCCAGTAAGAAGTATTAAAATTCAAGTTTTAGTTATCGATTATTGACTTTTCAGCCGGCTTTGGTAGCTTGGACATGACCTAGGACCTTAAGATTTTGCATGAAAGGGGGTCTAGCGGCCGTGTTGCATGGGAGAATGTGAAAAGTGTTCATATGTAGTAAAAACCTGAGAAATCCGTCCGTTTTCGTCATTTGTTATCGAATCGACTTAAAGCCAGATCGTCACATTGGCCGCTTTTCTCTCTGAGACGGTTACATTTATCGTCTGCAAAGCTATGTCGCGTGCTGCGGTGTGCGGAGACACTAAAAGCACCATAGTAGAACACAGAAGAAGCTTCTAAGTTGAAGTAATAGCCAGTAAGAAGTTATACGATTCAAGTTTTAGTAGTCGATTATTCACATTTTAGCCGGCTTTGGTGGCTTGGACATGACCTAGGACGTTAAGATTTTGCATGAAAGGAGGACTAGCAGCCGCGTTGCACGGGAGAATGTGAAAAGTGTTCATATGTAGTAAAAACTTGCGAAATCCATCCGTTTTCGTCATTTGTTATCGAATCGATTTAAAGCCAGATCGTCACAGTGGCCGCTCTTCTCTCTGAGACGGTTACATTTATCGTCTGCAAAGCTATGTCGCGTGCTGCGGTGTGCGGAGACACTAAAAGCACCATAGTAGAACACAGAAGAAGCTTCTAAGTTGAAGTAATAGTTAGTAAGAAGTAGTACAATTCAAGTTTTAGTTATCGATTATTCACTTTTCAGCCGGCTTTGGTGGCTTGGACTTGACCTAGGACCTTAAGATTTTGCATGAAAGGAGGACTAGCAGCCGCGTTGCACGGGAGAATGTGAAAAGTGTTCATATGTAGTAAAAACCTGCGAAATCCGTCCGTTTTCGTCATTTGTTATCAAATCGACTTGAAGCCAGATAGTCACATTGGCCGCTCTTCTCTCTGAAACGGTTACATTTATCGTCTGCAAAGCTATGTCGCGTGCTGCTGTAAGCGGAGACACTAAAAGCACCATAGTACAACACAGAAGAAGCTTCTAAGTTGAAGTAATAGTTAGTAAGAAGTAATACAATTCAAGTTTTAGTTGTCGATTTTTTACATTTTAGCCGTCTCTGGTGACTTGGACATGACCTAGGACCTTAAGATTTTGCATGAAAGGAGGACTAGCAGCCGCGTTGCATGGGAGAATGTGAAAAGTGTTCATATGTAGTAAAAACCTGAGAAATGTGTCCGTTTTCGTCATTTGTTATCGAATCGACTTAAAGCCAGATCGTCACATTGGCCGCTGTTCTCTCTGAGACGGTTATATTTATCGTCTGCAAAGCTATGTCGCGTGCTGCGATATGCGGTAACACTAAAAGCACCATAGTAGAACACAGAAGAAGCTTCTATGTTGAAGAAATAGCCAGTAAGAAGTAGTACAATTCAACTTTTAGTTGTCGATTATTCACTTTTTAGATGACTTTGGTGGCTTGGACATGACCTAGGACCTTAAGATTTTGCATGAAAGGAGGACTGGCAGCCGCGTTGCACAGGAGAATGTGAAAAGTGTTCATATGTAGTAAAAACCTGAGAAACCCGTCCGTTTTCGTCATTTGTTATCGAAACGACTTAAAGCCAGATCGTCACATTGGCCGCTTTTCTCTCTGAGAAGGTTACATTTATTGTCTGCATAGCTATGTCGCGTGCTGCGGTATGCGGAGACACTAAAAGCACCATAGTAGAACGCAGAAGAAGCTTCTAAGTTGAAGTAATAGCCAGTAAGAAGTAATGCAATTCAAGTTTTAGTTGTCGATTATTCACATTTTAGCCGGCTTTGGTGGCTTGGACGTGACCTAGCACCTTAAGATTTTGCATGAAAGGGGGACTAGCAGCCGCGTTGCTCGGGAGAATGTGAAAACTGTTCATATGTAGTAAAAACCTGAGAAATCCGTCAGTTTTCGTCATTTGTTATCGAATCGACTTAAAGCCAGATCGTCAATTTGGCCGCTTTTCTCTCTGAGACGGTTACATTTATCGTCTGCAAAGCTATGTCGCATGCTGCGGTATGCGGAGACACTAAAACCACCATAGTAGAATACAGAAGAAGCTTCTAAGTTGAAGTAATAGCCAGTAAGAAGTAATACAATTCAAGTTTTAGTTATCGATTATTCACTTTTTAGCCGGCTTTGGC
Organism: Schistocerca gregaria; assembly: GCF_023897955.1. Classification (NCBI taxonomy): domain Eukaryota; kingdom Metazoa; phylum Arthropoda; class Insecta; order Orthoptera; family Acrididae; genus Schistocerca; species Schistocerca gregaria. The sequence continues at coordinate 3,295,803 of NW_026061883.1, read as the reverse complement.
GGCTTTTACATGACCTAGGACCTTAAGATTTTGCATGAAAGGAGGTCTAGCAGCCGCGTTCTATGGGAGAATGTGAAAAGTGTTCATATGTAGTAAAAACCTGAGAAATCCGTCCGTTTTCGTCATTTTTTATCGAATCGACTTAAAGCCAGATCGTCACATTGGCCGCTTTTCTCTCTGAGACGGTTACATTTATCGTCTGCAAAGCTATGTCGCGTGCTGCGGTCTGCGGAGACACTAAAAGCACCATAGTAGAACACAGAAGAAGCTTCTAAGGTGAAGTAATAGCCAGTAAGAAGTAGTACAATTCAAGTTTTAGTTGTCGATTATTCACTTTTTAGCCGGCTTTGGTGGCTTGGAGATGACCTAGGACCTTAAGAATTTGCATGAAAGGAGTACTTGCAGCCGCGTTGCACGGGAGAATGTGAAATGTGTTCATATGTAGTAAAAACCTGAGAAATCCGTCCGTTTTCGTCATTTGTTATCGAATCGACTTAAAGCCAGATCGTCACATTGGCCGCCTTTCTCTCTGAGAAGGTTACATTTATCATCTGCAAAACTATGTCGCGTGCTGCGGTATGCGGAGACACTAAAAGCACCATAGTAGAACGCAGAAGAAGCTTCTAAGTTGAAGTAATAGCCAGTAAGAAGTAATGCAATTCAAGTTTTAGTTGTCGATTATTCACATTTTAGCCGGCTTTGGTGGCTTGGACGTGACCTAGCACCTTAAGATTTTGCATGAAAGGAGGACTAGCAGCCGCGTTGCTCGGGAGAATGTGAAAACTGTTCATATGTAGTAAAAACATGAGAAATCCGTCAGTTTTCGTCATTTGTTATCGAATCGACTTAAAGCCAGATCGTCAATTTGGCCGCTTTTCTCTCTGAGACGGTTACATTTATCGTCTGCAAAGCTATGTCGCATGCTGCGGTATGCGGAGACACTAAAAGCACCATAGTAGAATACAGAGGAAGCTTCTAAGTTGAAGTAATAGCCAGTAAGAAGTAATACAATTCAAGTTTTAGTTATCGATTATTCACTTTTTAGCCGGCTTTGGCGGCTTTTACATGACCTAGGACCTTAAGATTTCGCATGAAAGGAGGTCTAGCAGCCGCGTTGTATGGGAGAATGTGAAAAGTGTTCATATGTAGTAAAAACCTGAGAAATCCGTCCGTTTTCGTCATTTTTTATCGAATCGACTTAAAGCCAGATCGTCACATTGGCCGCTTTTCTCTCTGAGACGGTTACATTTATCGTCTGCAAAGCTATGTCGCGTGCTGCGGTCTGCGGAGACACTAAAAGCACCATAGGAGAACACAGAAGAAGCTTTTAAGTTGAAGTAAAAGAAAGTAAGAAGTAGCACAATTGAAGTTTTAGTTGTCGTTTATTCACTTTTTAGCCGGCTTTGGTGGCCTGGACATGACCTAGGACCTTAAGATTTTGCATGAAAGGAGGACTAGCAGCCGAGTTGCATGGCAGAATGTGAAAAGTGTTCATATGTAGTAAAAACCTAGGAAATCCGTCCGTTTTCGTCATTTGTTATCGAATCGACTTAAAGCCAGATCGTCACATTGGCCGCCTTTCTCACTGAGAAGGTTACATTTATCGTCTGCAAAGCTATGTCGCGTGCTGCGGTCTGCAGAAACACTAAAAGCACCATAGTAGAACACAGAAGAAGCTTCTAAGTTAAAGTAATAGCCAGTAAGAAGTAGTACAATTCAACTTTTAGTTGTCGATTATTCACTTTTTAGATGACTTTGGTGGCTTGGACATGACCTAGGACCTTAAGATTTTGCATGAAAGGAGGACTGGCAGCCGCGTTGCACGGGAGAATGTGAAAAGTGTTCATATGTAGTAAAAACCTGAGAAACCCGTCCGTTTTCGTCATTTGTTATCGAATCGACTTAAAGCCAGATCGTCACATTGGCCGCTTTTCTCTCTGAGAAGGTTACATTTATTGTCTGCATAGCTATGTCGCATGCTGCGGTATGCGGAGACACTAAAAGCACCATAGTAGAACACAGAAGAAGCTTCTAAGTTGAAGTAATAGCCAGTAAGAAGTAGTACAATTCAACTTTTAGTTGTCGATTATTCACTTTTTAGCCGACTTTGGTGGCTTGGACATGACCAAGGACCTTAAGAATTTGCATGAAAGGAGTACTTGCAGCCGCGTTGCACGGGAGAATGTGAAATGTGTTCATATGTAGTAAAAACCTGAGAAATCCGTCCGTTTTCGTCATTTGTTATCGAATCGACTTAAAGCCAGATCGTCAAATTGGCCGCCTTTCTCTCTGAGAAGGTTACATTTATTGTCTGCAAAGCTATGTCGCGTGCTGCGGTATGCGGAGACACTAAAAGCACCATAGAAGAACACAGAAGATGCTTCTAAGTTGAAGTAATAGCCAGTAAGAAGTAGTACAATTCAAGTTTTAGTTGGTGATGATTCACTTTTTAGCCGGCTTTGGTGGCTCGGACATGACCTAGGACGTTCAGATTTTGCATGAAAGGAGGACTAGCATCCGCGTTGCATGGGAGAATGTGAAAAGTGTTCATATGTAGTAAAAACCTCAGAAATCCGTCCGTTTTCGTCATTTGTTATCGAATCGACTTAAAGCCAGATCGTCATATTGGCCGCTTTTCTCTCTGAGACGGTTACATTTATCGTCTGCAAAGCTATGTCGCGTGCTGCGGTATGCGGAGACACTAAACGCACCACAGTAGAACACAGAAGAAGCCTCTAAGTTGAAGTAATAGCCAGTAAGAAGTAGTACAATTGAAGTTTTAGTTGTCGATTATTCACTTTTTAGATGACTTTGGTGGCTTGGACATGACCTAGGACCTTAAGATTTTGCATGAAAGGAGGACTGGCAGCCGCGTTGCACGGGAGAATGTGAAAAGTGTTCATATGTAGTAAAAACCTGAGAAACCCGTCCGTTTTCGTCATTTGTTATCGAATCGACTTAAAGCCAGATCGTCACATTGGCCGCTTTTCTCTCTGAGAAAGTTACATTTATTGTCTGCATAGCTATGTCGCATGCTGCGGTATGCGGAGACACTAAAAGCACCATAGTAGAACACAGAAGAAGCTTCTAAGTTGAAGTAATAGCCAGTAAGAAGTAGTACAATTCAACTTTTAGTTGTCGATTATTCACTTTTTAGCCGGCTTTGGTGGCTTGGACATGACCAAGGACCTTAAGAATTTGCATGAAAGGAGTACTTGCAGCCGCGTTGCACGGGAGAATGTTAAATGTGTTCATATGTAGTAAAAACCTGAGAAATCCGTCCGTTTTCGTCATTTGTTATCGAATCGACTTAAAGCCAGATCGTCACATTGGCCGCCTTTCTCTCTGAGAAGGTTACATTTATTGTCTGCAAAGCTATGTCGCGTGCTGCGGTATGCGGAGACACTAAAAGCACCATAGAAGAACACAGAAGATGCTTCTAAGTTGAAGTAATAGCCAGTAAGAAGTAGTACAATTCAAGTTTTAGTTGGTGATTATTCACTTTTTAGCCGGCTTTGGTGGCTTGGACATGACCTAGGACGTTAAGATTTTGCATGAAAGGAGGACTAGCATCCGCGTTGCATGGGAGAATGTGAAAAGTGTTCATATGTAGTAAAAACCTGAGAAATCCGTCCGTCTTCGTCATTTGTTATCGAATCGACTTAAAGCCAGATCGTCAAATTGGCCGCTTTTCTCTCTGAGACGGTTACATTTATCGTCTGCAAAGCTATGTCGCGTGCTGCGGTATGCGGAGACACTAAACGCACCATAGTAGAACACTGAAGAAGCTTCTAAGTTGAAGCAATAGCCAGAAAGAAGTAGTACAATTGAAGTTTTAGTTGTCGATTATTCACTTTTTAGCCGGCTTTGGTGGCTTGGACATGACCTAGGACCATAAGATTTTGCATGAAAGGAGGACTAACACCCGCGTTGCACGTGAGAATGTGAAAAGTGTTCATATGTAGTAAAAACCTGAGAAATCCGTCCGTTTTCGTCATTTGTTATCGAATCGACTTAAAGCCAGATCGTCACATTGTCCCCTCTTCTCCCTGAAACGGTTACATTTATTGTCTGCAAAGCTATGTCGCGTGCTGCGGTATGCGGAGACACTAAAAGCACCATAGAAGAACACAGAAGATGCTTCTAAGTTGAAGTAATAGCCAGTAAGAAGTAGTACAATTCAAGTTTTAGTTGGTGATGATTCACTTTTTAGCCGGCTTTGGTGGCTCGGACATGACCTAGGACGTTAAGATTTTGCATGAAAGGAGGACTAGCATCCGCGTTGCATGGGAGAATCTGAAAAGTGTTCATATGTAGTAAAAACCACAGAAATCCGTCCGTTTTCGTCATTTGTTATCGAATCGACTTAAAGCCAGATCGTCAAATTGGCCGCTTTTCTCTCTGAGACGGTTACATTTATCGTCTGCAAAGCTATGTCGCGTGCTGCGGTATGCGGAGACACTAAACGCACCATAGTAGAACACAGAAGAAGCCTCTAAGTTGAAGTAATAGCCAGTAAGAGTTAGTACAATTCAAGTTTTAGTTGTCGATTATTCACTTTTTAGATGACTTTGGTGGCTTGGACATGACCTAGGACCTTAAGATTTTGCATGAAAGGAGGACTGGCAGCCGCGTTGCACGGGAGAATGTGAAAAGTGTTCATATGTAGTAAAAACCTGAGAAACCCGTCCGTTTTCGTCATTTGTTATCGAATCGACTTAAAGCCAGATCGTCACATTGGCCGCTTTTCTCTCTGAGAAGGTTACATTTATTGTCTGCATAGCTATGTCGCATGCTGCGGTATGCGGAGACACTAAAAGCACCATAGTAGAACACAGAAGAAGCTTCTAAGTTGAAGTAATAGCCAGTAAGAAGTAGTACAATTCAACTTTTAGTTGTCGATTATTCACTTTTTAGCCGGCTTTGGTGGCTTGGACATGACCAAGGACCTTAAGAATTTGCATGAAAGGAGTACTTGCAGCCGCGTTGCACGGGAGAATGTTAAATGTGTTCATATGTAGTAAAAACCTGAGAAATCCGTCCGTTTTCGTCATTTGTTATCGAATCGACTTAAAGCCAGATCGTCACATTGGCCGCCTTTCTCTCTGAGAAGGTTACATTTATTGTCTGCAAAGCTATGTCGCGTGCTGCGGTATGCGGAGACACTAAAAGCACCATAGAAGAACACAGAAGATGCTTCTAAGTTGAAGTAATAGCCAGTAAGAAGTAGTACAATTCAAGTTTTAGTTGGTGATTATTCACTTTTTAGTCGGCTTTGGTGGCTTGGACATGACCTAGGACGTTAAGATTTTGCATGAAAGGAGGACTAGCATCCGCGTTGCATGGGAGAATGTGAAAAGTGTTCATATGTAGTAAAAACCTGAGAAATATGTCCGTCTTCGTCATTTGTTATCGAATCGACTTAAAGCCAGATCGTCAAATTGGCCGCTTTTCTCTCTGAGACGGTTACATTTATCGTCTGCAAAGCTATGTCGCGTGCTGCGGTATGCGGAGACACTAAACGCACCATAGTAGAACACTGAAGAAGCTTCTAAGTTGAAGCAATAGCCAGAAAGAAGTAGTACAATTGAAGTTTTAGTTGTCAATTATTCACTTTTTAGCCGGCTTTGGTGGCTTGGACATGACCTAGGACCATAAGATTTTGCATGAAAGGAGGACTAACAGCCGCGTTGCACGGGAGAATGTGAAAAGTGTTCATATGTAGTAAAAACCTGAGAAATCCGTCCGTTTTCGTCATTTGTTATCGAATCGACTTAAAGGCAGATCGTCACACTGGCCCCTTTTCTCTCTGAGACGGTTACATTTATCGTCTGCAACGCTATGTCGCGTGCTGCGGTATGCGGAGACACTAAAAGCACCATAGTAGAACACAGAAGAAGCTTCTAAGTTGAAGTAATAGCCAGTAAGAAGTAATACAATTCAAGTTTTAGTTGTCGATTATTCACATTTTAGCAGGCTTTGGTGGCTTGGACATGACCTAGGACCTTAAGATTTTGCATGAAAGGTGGACTAGCAGCCGCGTTGCACGGGAGAATGTGAAAAGTGTTCATATGTAGTAAAAACCTGAGAAATCCGTCCGTTTTCGTCATCTGTGATCGAATCGCCTTAAAGCCAGTTGGTCACATTGGCCGCTCTACTCTCTGAAAGGCTTACACTTATCGTCTGCAAAGCTATGTCGCGTGCTGCGGTATGCCGAAACACTAAAAGCACCATAGTAGAACACAGAAGAAGCTTCTAAGTTGAAGTAATAGCCAGTAAGAAGTAGTACAATTTAAGTTTTAGTTGTCGATTATTCACATTTTAACCGGCTTTGGTGGCTTGGACATGACCTAGGACCTTACGATTTTGCATGAAAGGAGGACTAGCAGCCGCGTTGGACGGGAGAATGTGAAAAGTGTTCATATGTAGTAAAAACCTGAGAAATCCGTCCGTTTTCGTCATTTGTTATCGAATCGACTTAAAGCCAGATCGTCACATTGGCCGCTTTTCTCTCTGAGACGGTTACATTTATCGTCTGCAAAGCTATGTGGCGTGCTGCGGTATGCGGAGACACTAAAAGCACCTTAGTAGAACACAGAAGAAGCTTCTAAGTTGAAGTAATAGCCAGTAAGAAGTATTAAAATTCAAGTTTTAGTTATCGATTATTGACTTTTCAGCCGGCTTTGGTAGCTTGGACATGACCTAGGACCTTAAGATTTTGCATGAAAGGGGGTCTAGCGGCCGTGTTGCATGGGAGAATGTGAAAAGTGTTCATATGTAGTAAAAACCTGAGAAATCCGTCCGTTTTCGTCATTTGTTATCGAATCGACTTAAAGCCAGATCGTCACATTGGCCGCTTTTCTCTCTGAGACGGTTACATTTATCGTCTGCAAAGCTATGTCGCGTGCTGCGGTGTGCGGAGACACTAAAAGCACCATAGTAGAACACAGAAGAAGCTTCTAAGTTGAAGTAATAGCCAGTAAGAAGTTATACGATTCAAGTTTTAGTAGTCGATTATTCACATTTTAGCCGGCTTTGGTGGCTTGGACATGACCTAGGACGTTAAGATTTTGCATGAAAGGAGGACTAGCAGCCGCGTTGCACGGGAGAATGTGAAAAGTGTTCATATGTAGTAAAAACTTGCGAAATCCATCCGTTTTCGTCATTTGTTATCGAATCGATTTAAAGCCAGATCGTCACAGTGGCCGCTCTTCTCTCTGAGACGGTTACATTTATCGTCTGCAAAGCTATGTCGCGTGCTGCGGTGTGCGGAGACACTAAAAGCACCATAGTAGAACACAGAAGAAGCTTCTAAGTTGAAGTAATAGTTAGTAAGAAGTAGTACAATTCAAGTTTTAGTTATCGATTATTCACTTTTCAGCCGGCTTTGGTGGCTTGGACTTGACCTAGGACCTTAAGATTTTGCATGAAAGGAGGACTAGCAGCCGCGTTGCACGGGAGAATGTGAAAAGTGTTCATATGTAGTAAAAACCTGCGAAATCCGTCCGTTTTCGTCATTTGTTATCAAATCGACTTGAAGCCAGATAGTCACATTGGCCGCTCTTCTCTCTGAAACGGTTACATTTATCGTCTGCAAAGCTATGTCGCGTGCTGCTGTAAGCGGAGACACTAAAAGCACCATAGTACAACACAGAAGAAGCTTCTAAGTTGAAGTAATAGTTAGTAAGAAGTAATACAATTCAAGTTTTAGTTGTCGATTTTTTACATTTTAGCCGTCTCTGGTGACTTGGACATGACCTAGGACCTTAAGATTTTGCATGAAAGGAGGACTAGCAGCCGCGTTGCATGGGAGAATGTGAAAAGTGTTCATATGTAGTAAAAACCTGAGAAATGTGTCCGTTTTCGTCATTTGTTATCGAATCGACTTAAAGCCAGATCGTCACATTGGCCGCTGTTCTCTCTGAGACGGTTATATTTATCGTCTGCAAAGCTATGTCGCGTGCTGCGATATGCGGTAACACTAAAAGCACCATAGTAGAACACAGAAGAAGCTTCTATGTTGAAGAAATAGCCAGTAAGAAGTAGTACAATTCAACTTTTAGTTGTCGATTATTCACTTTTTAGATGACTTTGGTGGCTTGGACATGACCTAGGACCTTAAGATTTTGCATGAAAGGAGGACTGGCAGCCGCGTTGCACAGGAGAATGTGAAAAGTGTTCATATGTAGTAAAAACCTGAGAAACCCGTCCGTTTTCGTCATTTGTTATCGAAACGACTTAAAGCCAGATCGTCACATTGGCCGCTTTTCTCTCTGAGAAGGTTACATTTATTGTCTGCATAGCTATGTCGCGTGCTGCGGTATGCGGAGACACTAAAAGCACCATAGTAGAACGCAGAAGAAGCTTCTAAGTTGAAGTAATAGCCAGTAAGAAGTAATGCAATTCAAGTTTTAGTTGTCGATTATTCACATTTTAGCCGGCTTTGGTGGCTTGGACGTGACCTAGCACCTTAAGATTTTGCATGAAAGGGGGACTAGCAGCCGCGTTGCTCGGGAGAATGTGAAAACTGTTCATATGTAGTAAAAACCTGAGAAATCCGTCAGTTTTCGTCATTTGTTATCGAATCGACTTAAAGCCAGATCGTCAATTTGGCCGCTTTTCTCTCTGAGACGGTTACATTTATCGTCTGCAAAGCTATGTCGCATGCTGCGGTATGCGGAGACACTAAAACCACCATAGTAGAATACAGAAGAAGCTTCTAAGTTGAAGTAATAGCCAGTAAGAAGTAATACAATTCAAGTTTTAGTTATCGATTATTCACTTTTTAGCCGGCTTTGGCGGCTTTTACATGACCTAGGACCTTAAGATTTTGCATGAAAGGAGGTCTAGCAGCCGCGTTCTATGGGAGAATGTGAAAAGTGTTCATATGTAGTAAAAACCTGAGAAATCCGTCCGTTTTCGTCATTTTTTATCGAATCGACTTAAAGCCAGATCGTCACATTGGCCGCTTTTCTCTCTGAGACGGTTACATTTATCGTCTGCAAAGCTATGTCGCGTGCTGCGGTCTGCGGAGACACTAAAAGCACCATAGTAGAACACAGAAGAAGCTTCTAAGGTGAAGTAATAGCCAGTAAGAAGTAGTACAATTCAAGTTTTAGTTGTCGATTATTCACTTTTTAGCCGGCTTTGGTGGCTTGGAGATGACCTAGGACCTTAAGAATTTGCATGAAAGGAGTACTTGCAGCCGCGTTGCACGGGAGAATGTGAAATGTGTTCATATGTAGTAAAAACCTGAGAAATCCGTCCGTTTTCGTCATTTGTTATCGAATCGACTTAAAGCCAGATCGTCACATTGGCCGCCTTTCTCTCTGAGAAGGTTACATTTATCATCTGCAAAACTATGTCGCGTGCTGCGGTATGCGGAGACACTAAAAGCACCATAGTAGAACGCAGAAGAAGCTTCTAAGTTGAAGTAATAGCCAGTAAGAAGTAATGCAATTCAAGTTTTAGTTGTCGATTATTCACATTTTAGCCGGCTTTGGTGGCTTGGACGTGACCTAGCACCTTAAGATTTTGCATGAAAGGAGGACTAGCAGCCGCGTTGCTCGGGAGAATGTGAAAACTGTTCATATGTAGTAAAAACATGAGAAATCCGTCAGTTTTCGTCATTTGTTATCGAATCGACTTAAAGCCAGATCGTCAATTTGGCCGCTTTTCTCTCTGAGACGGTTACATTTATCGTCTGCAAAGCTATGTCGCATGCTGCGGTATGCGGAGACACTAAAAGCACCATAGTAGAATACAGAGGAAGCTTCTAAGTTGAAGTAATAGCCAGTAAGAAGTAATACAATTCAAGTTTTAGTTATCGATTATTCACTTTTTAGCCGGCTTTGGCGGCTTTTACATGACCTAGGACCTTAAGATTTCGCATGAAAGGAGGTCTAGCAGCCGCGTTCTATGGGAGAATGTGAAAAGTGTTCATATGTAGTAAAAACCTGAGAAATCCGTCCGTTTTCGTCATTTTTTATCGAATCGACTTAAAGCCAGATCGTCACATTGGCCGCTTTTCTCTCTGAGACGGTTACATTTATCGTCTGCAAAGCTATGTCGCGTGCTGCGGTCTGCGGAGACACTAAAAGCACCATAGGAGAACACAGAAGAAGCTTTTAAGTTGAAGTAAAAGAAAGTAAGAAGTAGCACAATTGAAGTTTTAGTTGTCGTTTATTCACTTTTTAGCCGGCTTTGGTGGCCTGGACATGACCTAGGACCTTAAGATTTTGCATGAAAGGAGGACTAGCAGCCGAGTTGCATGGCAGAATGTGAAAAGTGTTCATATGTAGTAAAATCCTAGGAAATCCGTCCGTTTTCGTCATTTGTTATCGAATCGACTTAAAGCCAGATCGTCACATTGGCCGCCTTTCTCACTGAGAAGGTTACATTTATCGTCTGCAAAGCTATGTCGCGTGCTGCGGTCTGCAGAAACACTAAAAGCACCATAGTAGAACACAGAAGAAGCTTCTAAGTTAAAGTAATAGCCAGTAAGAAGTAGTACAATTCAACTTTTAGTTGTCGATTATTCACTTTTTAGATGACTTTGGTGGCTTGGACATGACCTAGGACCTTAAGATTTTGCATGAAAGGAGGACTGGCAGCCGCGTTGCACGGGAGAATGTGAAAAGTGTTCATATGTAGTAAAAACCTGAGAAACCCGTCCGTTTTCGTCATTTGTTATCGAATCGACTTAAAGCCAGATCGTCACATTGGCCGCTTTTCTCTCTGAGAAGGTTACATTTATTGTCTGCATAGCTATGTCGCATGCTGCGGTATGCGGAGACACTAAAAGCACCATAGTAGAACACAGAAGAAGCTTCTAAGTTGAAGTAATAGCCAGTAAGAAGTAGTACAATTCAACTTTTAGTTGTCGATTATTCACTTTTTAGCCGACTTTGGTGGCTTGGACATGACCAAGGACCTTAAGAATTTGCATGAAAGGAGTACTTGCAGCCGCGTTGCACGGGAGAATGTGAAATGTGTTCATATGTAGTAAAAACCTGAGAAATCCGTCCGTTTTCGTCATTTGTTATCGAATCGACTTAAAGCCAGATCGTCAAATTGGCCGCCTTTCTCTCTGAGAAGGTTACATTTATTGTCTGCAAAGCTATGTCGCGTGCTGCGGTATGCGGAGACACTAAAAGCACCATAGAAGAACACAGAAGATGCTTCTAAGTTGAAGTAATAGCCAGTAAGAAGTAGTACAATTCAAGTTTTAGTTGGTGATGATTCACTTTTTAGCCGGCTTTGGTGGCTCGGACATGACCTAGGACGTTCAGATTTTGCATGAAAGGAGGACTAGCATCCGCGTTGCATGGGAGAATGTGAAAAGTGTTCATATGTAGTAAAAACCTCAGAAATCCGTCCGTTTTCGTCATTTGTTATCGAATCGACTTAAAGCCAGATCGTCATATTGGCCGCTTTTCTCTCTGAGACGGTTACATTTATCGTCTGCAAAGCTATGTCGCGTGCTGCGGTATGCGGAGACACTAAACGCACCACAGTAGAACACAGAAGAAGCCTCTAAGTTGAAGTAATAGCCAGTAAGAAGTAGTACAATTGAAGTTTTAGTTGTCGATTATTCACTTTTTAGATGACTTTGGTGGCTTGGACATGACCTAGGACCTTAAGATTTTGCATGAAAGGAGGACTGGCAGCCGCGTTGCACGGGAAAATGTGAAAAGTGTTCATATGTAGTAAAAACCTGAGAAACCCGTCCGTTTTCGTCATTTGTTATCGAATCGACTTAAAGCCAGATCGTCACATTGGCCGCTTTTCTCTCTGAGAAAGTTACATTTATTGTCTGCATAGCTATGTCGCATGCTGCGGTATGCGGAGACACTAAAAGCACCATAGTAGAACACAGAAGAAGCTTCTAAGTTGAAGTAATAGCCAGTAAGAAGTAGTACAATTCAACTTTTAGTTGTCGATTATTCACTTTTTAGCCGGCTTTGGTGGCTTGGACATGACCAAGGACCTTAAGAATTTGCATGAAAGGAGTACTTGCAGCCGCGTTGCACGGGAGAATGTTAAATGTGTTCATATGTAGTAAAAACCTGAGAAATCCGTCCGTTTTCGTCATTTGTTATCGAATCGACTTAAAGCCAGATCGTCACATTGGCCGCCTTTCTCTCTGAGAAGGTTACATTTATTGTCTGCAAAGCTATGTCGCGTGCTGCGGTATGCGGAGACACTAAAAGCACCATAGAAGAACACAGAAGATGCTTCTAAGTTGAAGTAATAGCCAGTAAGAAGTAGTACAATTCAAGTTTTAGTTGGTGATTATTCACTTTTTAGCCGGCTTTGGTGGCTTGGACATGACCTAGGACGTTAAGATTTTGCATGAAAGGAGGACTAGCATCCGCGTTGCATGGGAGAATGTGAAAAGTGTTCATATGTAGTAAAAACCTGAGAAATCCGTCCGTCTTCGTCATTTGTTATCGAATCGACTTAAAGCCAGATCGTCAAATTGGCCGCTTTTCTCTCTGAGACGGTTACATTTATCGTCTGCAAAGCTATGTCGCGTGCTGCGGTATGCGGAGACACTAAACGCACCATAGTAGAACACTGAAGAAGCTTCTAAGTTGAAGCAATAGCCAGAAAGAAGTAGTACAATTGAAGTTTTAGTTGTCGATTATTCACTTTTTAGCCGGCTTTGGTGGCTTGGACATGACCTAGGACCATAAGATTTTGCATGAAAGGAGGACTAACACCCGCGTTGCACGTGAGAATGTGAAAAGTGTTCATATGTAGTAAAAACCTGAGAAATCCGTCCGTTTTCGTCATTTGTTATCGAATCGACTTAAAGCCAGATCGTCACATTGTCCCCTCTTCTCCCTGAAACGGTTACATTTATTGTCTGCAAAGCTATGTCGCGTGCTGCGGTATGCGGAGACACTAAAAGCACCATAGAAGAACACAGAAGATGCTTCTAAGTTGAAGTAATAGCCAGTAAGAAGTAGTACAATTCAAGTTTTAGTTGGTGATGATTCACTTTTTAGCCGGCTTTGGTGGCTCGGACATGACCTAGGACGTTAAGATTTTGCATGAAAGGAGGACTAGCATCCGCGTTGCATGGGAGAATCTGAAAAGTGTTCATATGTAGTAAAAACCACAGAAATCCGTCCGTTTTCGTCATTTGTTATCGAATCGACTTAAAGCCAGATCGTCAAATTGGCCGCTTTTCTCTCTGAGACGGTTACATTTATCGTCTGCAAAGCTATGTCGCGTGCTGCGGTATGCGGAGACACTAAACGCACCATAGTAGAACACAGAAGAAGCCTCTAAGTTGAAGTAATAGCCAGTAAGAGTTAGTACAATTCAAGTTTTAGTTGTCGATTATTCACTTTTTAGATGACTTTGGTGGCTTGGACATGACCTAGGACCTTAAGATTTTGCATGAAAGGAGGACTGGCAGCCGCGTTGCACGGGAGAATGTGAAAAGTGTTCATATGTAGTAAAAACCTGAGAAACCCGTCCGTTTTCGTCATTTGTTATCGAATCGACTTAAAGCCAGATCGTCACATTGGCCGCTTTTCTCTCTGAGAAGGTTACATTTATTGTCTGCATAGCTATGTCGCATGCTGCGGTATGCGGAGACACTAAAAGCACCATAGTAGAACACAGAAGAAGCTTCTAAGTTGAAGTAATAGCCAGTAAGAAGTAGTACAATTCAACTTTTAGTTGTCGATTATTCACTTTTTAGCCGGCTTTGGTGGCTTGGACATGACCAAGGACCTTAAGAATTTGCATGAAAGGAGTACTTGCAGCCGCGTTGCACGGGAGAATGTTAAATGTGTTCATATGTAGTAAAAACCTGAGAAATCCGTCCGTTTTCGTCATTTGTTATCGAATCGACTTAAAGCCAGATCGTCACATTGGCCGCCTTTCTCTCTGAGAAGGTTACATTTATTGTCTGCAAAGCTATGTCGCGTGCTGCGGTATGCGGAGACACTAAAAGCACCATAGAAGAACACAGAAGATGCTTCTAAGTTGAAGTAATAGCCAGTAAGAAGTAGTACAATTCAAGTTTTAGTTGGTGATTATTCACTTTTTAGTCGGCTTTGGTGGCTTGGACATGACCTAGGACGTTAAGATTTTGCATGAAAGGAGGACTAGCATCCGCGTTGCATGGGAGAATGTGAAAAGTGTTCATATGTAGTAAAAACCTGAGAAATATGTCCGTCTTCGTCATTTGTTATCGAATCGACTTAAAGCCAGATCGTCAAATTGGCCGCTTTTCTCTCTGAGACGGTTACATTTATCGTCTGCAAAGCTATGTCGCGTGCTGCGGTATGCGGAGACACTAAACGCACCATAGTAGAACACTGAAGAAGCTTCTAAGTTGAAGCAATAGCCAGAAAGAAGTAGTACAATTGAAGTTTTAGTTGTCAATTATTCACTTTTTAGCCGGCTTTGGTGGCTTGGACATGACCTAGGACCATAAGATTTTGCATGAAAGGAGGACTAACAGCCGCGTTGCACGGGAGAATGTGAAAAGTGTTCATATGTAGTAAAAACCTGAGAAATCCGTCCGTTTTCGTCATTTGTTATCGAATCGACTTAAAGGCAGATCGTCACACTGGCCCCTTTTCTCTCTGAGACGGTTACATTTATCGTCTGCAACGCTATGTCGCGTGCTGCGGTATGCGGAGACACTAAAAGCACCATAGTAGAACACAGAAGAAGCTTCTAAGTTGAAGTAATAGCCAGTAAGAAGTAATACAATTCAAGTTTTAGTTGTCGATTATTCACATTTTAGCAGGCTTTGGTGGCTTGGACATGACCTAGGACCTTAAGATTTTGCATGAAAGGTGGACTAGCAGCCGCGTTGCACGGGAGAATGTGAAAAGTGTTCATATGTAGTAAAAACCTGAGAAATCCGTCCGTTTTCGTCATCTGTGATCGAATCGCCTTAAAGCCAGTTGGTCACATTGGCCGCTCTACTCTCTGAAAGGCTTACACTTATCGTCTGCAAAGCTATGTCGCGTGCTGCGGTATGCCGAAACACTAAAAGCACCATAGTAGAACACAGAAGAAGCTTCTAAGTTGAAGTAATAGCCAGTAAGAAGTAGTACAATTTAAGTTTTAGTTGTCGATTATTCACATTTTAACCGGCTTTGGTGGCTTGGACATGACCTAGGACCTTACGATTTTGCATGAAAGGAGGACTAGCAGCCGCGTTGGACGGGAGAATGTGAAAAGTGTTCATATGTAGTAAAAACCTGAGAAATCCGTCCGTTTTCGTCATTTGTTATCGAATCGACTTAAAGCCAGATCGTCACATTGGCCGCTCTTCTCTCTGAAACGGTTACATTTATCGTCTGCAAAGCTATGTCGCGTGCTGCGGTATGCTGAAACACTAAAAGCACCATAGTAGAACACAGAAGAAGCTTCTCAGTTGAAGTAATAGCCAGTAAGAAGTAGTACGATTCAAGTTTTAGTTATCGATTATTCACTTTTTAGCCGGCTTTGGTGGCTTTTACATGACCTAGGACCTTAAGATTTTGCATGAAAGGAGGTCTAGCAGCCGCGTTGCATGGGAGAATGTGAAAAGTGTTCATATGAAGTAAAAAACCTGAGAAATCCGTCCGTTTTCGTCATTTGTTATCGAATCGACTTAAAGCCAGATCGTCACATTGGCCGCTTTTCTCTCTGAGACGGTTACATTTATCGTCTGCAAAGATATGTCGCGTGCTGCGGTATGCGGAGACACTGAAAGTACCATAGTAGAACACAGAAGAAGCTTCTAAGTTGAAGTAATAGCCAGTAAGAAGTTATACGATTCAAGTTTTAGTAGTCGATTATTCACATTTTAGCCGGCTTTGGTGGCTTGGACATGACCTAGGACGTTAAGATTTTGCATGAAAGGAGGACTAGCAGCCGCGTTGCACGGGAGAATGTGAAAAGTGTTCATATGTAGTAAAAACTTGCGAAATCCATCCGTTTTCGTCATTTGTTATCGAATCGATTTAAAGCCAGATCGTCACAGTGCCCGCTCTTCTCTCTGAAACGGTTACATTTATCGTCTGCAAAGCTATGTCGCGTGCTGCGGTGTGCGGAGACACTAAAAGCACCATAGTAGAACACAGAAGAAGCTTCTAAGTTGAAGTAATAGTTAGTAAGAAGTAGTACAATTCAAGTTTTAGTTATCGATTATTCACTTTTCAGCCGGCTTTGGTGGCTTGGACTTGACCTAGGACCTTAAGATTTTGCATGAAAGGAGGTCTAGCAGCCGCGTTGCATGGGAGAATGTGAAAAGTGTTCATATGTAGTAAAAACCTGAGAAACCCGTCGGTTTTCGTCATTTGTTATCGAATCGACTTAAAGCCAGATCGTCGCATTGGCCGCTTTTCTCTCTGAGACGGTTACATTTATCGTCTGCAAAGCTACGTCGCATGCTGCGGTGTGCGGAGACTCTAAAAGCACCATAGTAGAGCACAGAAGAAGCTTCCAAGTTGGAGTAATAGCCAGTAAGAAGTAGTACAATTCAAGTTTTAATTATCGATTATTCACTTTTTAGCCGGCTTTGGTGGCTTTTACATGACCTAGGACCTTAAGATTTTGCATGAAAGGAGGACTAGCAGCCGCGTTGCACGGGAGAATGTGAAAAGTGTTCATATGTAGTAAAAACCTGCGAAATCCGTCCGTTTTCGTCATTTGTTATCAAATCGACTTGAAGCCAGATCGTCACATTGGCCGCTCTTCTCTCTGAAACGGTTACATTTATCGTCTGCAAAGCTATGTCGCGTGCTGCTGTAAGCGGAGATACTAAAAGCACCATAGTACAACACAGAAGAAGCTTCTAAGTTGAAGTAATAGTTAGTAAGAAGTAATACAATTCAAGTTTTAGTTGTGGATTTTTTACATTTTAGCCGTCTCTGGTGACTTGGACATGACCTAGGACCTTAAGATTTTGCATGAAAGGAGGACTAGCAGCCGCGTTGCATGGGAGAATATGAAAAGTGTTCATATGTAGTAAAAACCTGAGAAATGTGTCCGTTTTCGTCATTTGTTATCGAATCGACTTAAAGCCAGATCGTCACATTGGCCGCTGTTCTCTCTGAGACGGTTATATTTATCGTCTGCAAAGCTATGTCGCGTGCTGCGATATGCGGTAACACTAAAAGCACCATAGTAGAACACAGAAGAAGCTTCTATGTTGAAGAAATAGCCAGTAAGAACTAGTACAATTCAACTTTTAGTTGTCGATTATTCACTTTTTAGATGACTTTGGTGGCTTGGACATGACCTAGGACCTTAAGATTTTGCATGAAAGGAGGACTGGCAGCCGCGTTGCACAGGAGAATGTGAAAAGTGTTCATATGTAGTAAAAACCTGAGAAACCCGTCCGTTTTCGTCATTTGTTATCGAAACGACTTAAAGCCAGATCGTCACATTGGCCGCTTTTCTCTCTGAGAAGGTTACATTTATTGTCTGCATAGCTATGTCGCGTGCTGCGGTATGCGGAGACACTAAAAGCACCATAGTAGAACACAGAAGAAGCTTCTAAGTTGAAGTAATAGCCAGTAAGAAGTAGTACAATTCAAGTTTTAGTTGTCGATTATTCACTTTTTAGCCGGCTTTGGTGGCTTGGAGATGACCTAGGACCTTAAGAATTTGCATGAAAGGAGTACTTGCAGCCGCGTTGCACGGAAGAATGTGAAATGTGTTCATATGTAGTAAAAACCTGAGAAATCCGTCCGTTTTCGTCATTTGTTATCGAATCGACTTAAAGCCAGATCGTCACATTGGCCGCCTTTCTCTCTGAGAAGGTTACATTTATCATCTGCAAAATTATGTCGCGTGCTGCGGTATGCGGAGACACTAAAAGCACCATAGTAGAACGCAGAAGAAGCTTCTAAGTTGAAGTAATAGCCAGTAAGAAGTAATACAATTCAAGTTTTAGTTGTCGATTATTCACATTTTAGCCGGCTTTGGTGGCTTAAACGTGACCTAGCACCTTAAGATTTTGCATGAAAGGAGGACTAGCAGCCGCGTTGCTCGGGAGAATGTGAAAACTGTTCATATGTAGTAAAAACCTGAGAAATCCGTCAGTTTTCGTCATTTTTTATCGAATCGACTTAAAGCCAGATCGTCAATTTGGCCGCTTTTCTCTCTGAGACGGTTACATTTATCGTCTGCAAAGCTATGTCGCATGCTGCGGTATGCGGAGACACTAAAAGCACCATAGTAGAATACAGAAGAAGCTTCTAAGTTGAAGTAATAGCCAGTAAGAAGTAGTGCAATTCAAGTTTTAGTTATCGATTATTCACTTTTTAGCCGGCTTTGGCGGCTTTTACATGACCTAGGACCTTAAGATTTTGCATGAAAGGAGGTCTAGCAGCCGCGTTGTATGGGAGAATGTGAAAAGTGTTCATATGTAGTAAAAACCTGAGAAATCCGTCCGTTTTCGTCATTTTTTATCGAATCGACTTAAAGCCAGATCGTCACATTGGCCGCTTTTCTCTCTGAGACGGTTACATTTATCGTCTGCAAAGCTATGTCGCGTGCTGCGGTATGCGGAGACACTAAAAGCACCATAGGAGAACACAGAAGAAGCTTTTAAGTTGAAGTAAAAGAAAGTAAGAAGTAGCACAATTGAAGTTTTAGTTGTCGTTTATTCACTTTTTAGCCGGCTTTGGTGGCCTGGACATGACCTAGGACCTTAAGATTTTGCATGAAAGGAGGACTAGCAGCCGAGTTGCATGGCAGAATGTGAAAAGTGTTCATATGTAGTAAAAACCTAGGAAATCCGTCCGTTTTCGTCATTTGTTATCGAATCGACTTAAAGCCAGATCGTCACATTGGCCGCCTTTCTCACTGAGAAGGTTACATTTATCATCTGCAAAACTATGTCGCGTGCTGCGGTATGCGGAGACACTAAAAGCACCATAGTAGAACGCAGAAGAAGCTTCTAAGTTGAAGTAATAGCCAGTAAGAAGTAATACAATTCAAGTTTTAGTTGTCGATTATTCACATTTTAGCCGGCTTTGGTGGCTTGGACATGACCTAGCACCTTAAGATTTTGCATGAAAGGAGGACTAGTAGCCGCGTTGCTCGGGAGAATGTGAAAACTGTTCATATGTAGTAAAAACCTGAGAAATCCGTCAGTTTTCGTCATTTGTAATCGAATCGACTTAAAGCCAGATCGTCAATTTGGCCGCTTTTCTCTCTGAGACGGTTACATTTATCGTCTGCAAAGCTATGTCGCATGCTGCGGTATGCGGAGACACTAAAAGCACCATAGTAGAATACAGAAGAAGCTTCTAAGTTGAAGTAATAGCCAGTAAGAAGTAGTGCAATTCAAGTTTTAGTTATCGATTATTCACTTTTTAGCCGGCTTTGGCGGCTTTTACATGACCTAGGACCTTAAGATTTTGCATGAAAGGAGGTCTAGCAGCCGCGTTGTATGGGAGAAAGTGAAAAGTGTTCATATGTAGTAAAAACCTGAGAAATCCGTCCGTTTTCGTCATTTTTTATCGAATCGACTTAAAGCCAGATCGTCACATTGGCCGCTTTTCTCTCTGAGACGGTTACATTTATCGTCTGCAAAGCTATGTCGCGTGCTGCGGTCTGCGGAGACACTAAAAGCACCATAGGAGAACACAGAAGAAGCTTTTAAGTTGAAGTAAAAGAAAGTAAGAAGTAGCACAATTGAAGTTTTAGTTGTCGTTTATTCACTTTTTAGCCGGCTTTGGTGGCCTGGACATGACCTAGGACCTTAAGATTTTGCATGAAAGGAGGACTAGCAGCCGAGTTGCATGGCAGAATGTGAAAAGTGTTCATATGTAGTAAAAACCTAGGAAATCCGTCCGTTTTCGTCATTTGTTATCGAATCGACTTAAAGCCAGATCGTCACATTGGCCGCCTTTCTCACTGAGAAGGTTACATTTATCATCTGCAAAACTATGTCGCGTGCTGCGGTATGCGGAGACACTAAAAGCACCATAGTAGAACGCAGAAGAAGCTTCTAAGTTGAAGTAATAGCCAGTAAGAAGTAATACAATTCAAGTTTTAGTTGTCGATTATTCACATTTTAGCCGGCTTTGGTGGCTTGGACATGACCTAGCACCTTAAGATTTTGCATGAAAGGAGGACTAGTAGCCGCGTTGCTCGGGAGAATGTGAAAACTGTTGATATGTAGTAAAAACCTGAGAAATCCGTCAGTTTTCGTCATTTGTAATCGAATCGACTTAAAGCCAGATCGTCAATTTGGCCGCTTTTCTCTCTGAGACGGTTACATTTATCGTCTGCAAAGCTATGTCGCATGCTGCGGTATGCGGAGACACTAAAAGCACCATAGTAGAATACAGAAGAAGCTTCTAAGTTGAAGTAATAGCCAGTAAGAAGTAGTGCAATTCAAGTTTTAGTTATCGATTATTCACTTTATAGCCGGCTTTGGCGGCTTTTACATGACCTAGGACCTTAAGATTTTGCATGAAAGGAGGTCTAGCAGCCGCGTTGTATGGGAGAAAGTGAAAAGTGTTCATATGTAGTAAAAACCTGAGAAATCCGTCCGTTTTCGTCATTTTTTATCGAATCGACTTAAAGCCAGATCGTCACATTGGCCGCTTTTCTCTCTGAGACGGCTACATTTATCGTCTGCAAAGCTATGTCGCGTGCTGCGGTCTGCGGAGACACTAAAAGCACCATAGGAGAACACAGAAGAAGCTTTTAAGTTGAAGTAAAAGAAAGTAAGAAGTAGCACAATTGAAGTTTTAGTTGTCGTTTATTCACTTTTTAGCCGGCTTTGGTGGCCTGGACATGACCTAGGACCTTAAGAATTTGCATGAAAGGAGGACTAGCAGCCGAGTTGCATTGCAGAATGTGAAAAGTGTTCATATGTAGTAAAAACCTAGGAAATCCGTCCGTTTTCGTCATTTGTTATCGAATCGACTTAAAGCCAGATCGTCACATTGGCCGCCTTTCTCACTGAGAAGGTTACATTTATTGTCTGCAAAGCTATGTCGCGTGCTGCAGTATGCGGAGACACTAAAAGCACCATAGAAGAACACAGATGATGCTTCTAAGTTGAAGTAATAGCCAGTAAGATGTAGTACAATTAAAGTTTTAGTTGTCGATTATTCACTTTTTAGCCGGCTTTGGTGGCTTGGACATCACCTAGGACGTTAAGATTATGCATGAAAGGAGGACTTGCAGCCGCGTTGCACGGGAGAATGTGAAAAGTGTTCATATGTGGTAAAAACCTGAGAAATGCTTGCGTTTTCGTCATTTGTTATCGAATCGACTTAAAGCCAGATCGTCACATTGGCCGCTTTTCTCTCTGAGACGGTTACATTTATCGTCTGCAAAGCTATGTCGTGTGCTGCGGTATGCGGAGACACTAAAAGCACCATAGTAGAACACAGAAGAAGCTTCTAAGTTGAAGTAATAGCCAGTAAGGAGTAGTACAATTGAAGTTTTAGTTGTCGATTATTAACTTTTTAGCCGGCTTTGGTGGATTGGACATGACCTAGGACCTTAAGATTTTGCATGAAAGGAGGACTAGCAGCCGCGTTGCACGGGAGAATGTGAAAAGTGTTCATATGTAGCAAAAACCTGAGAATTCCGTCAGTTTTCGACATTTGGTATCGAATCGACTTAAAGCCAGATCGTCACATTGGCTGCTCTTCTCTCTGAAACGGTTACATTTATCGTCTACAAAGCTATGTCGCGTGCTGCGTTATGCAGAAACACTAAAAGCACCATAGTAGAACACAGAAGAAGCTTCTATGTTGAAGTAATAGCCAGTAAGAAGTAGTACAATTGAAGTTTTAGTTGTCGATTATTCACTTTTTAGCCGGCTTTGGTGGCGTGGACATGAGGTGGAACCATAAGATTTTGCATGAAAGGAGGACTGGCAGCCGCGTTGCACGGGAGAATGTGAAAAGTGTTCATATGTAGTAAAAACCTGAGAAACCCGTCCGTTTTCGTCATTTGTTATCGAATCGACTTAAAGCCAGATGGTCACATTGGCCGCTTTTCTCTCTGAGAAGGTTACATTTATTGTCTGCATAGCTTTGTCGCATGCTGCGGTATGCGGAGACACTAAAAGCACCATAGTAGAACACAGAAGAAGCTTCTAAGTTGAAGTAATAGCCAGTAAGAAGTAGTACAATTCAACTTTTAGTTGTCGATTATTCACTTTTTAGCCGGCTTTGGTGGCTTGGACATGACCAAGGACCTTAATAATTTGCATGAAAGGAGTACTTGCAGCCGCGTTGCACGGGAGAATGTGAAATGTGTTCATATGTAGTAAAAACCTGAGAAATCCGTCCGTTTTCGTCATTTGTTATCGAATCGACTTAAAGCCAGATCGTCACATTGTCCGCCTTTCTCTCTGAGAAGGTTACATTTATTGTCTGCAAAGCTATGTCGCGTGCTGCGGTATGCGGAGACACTAAAAGCACCATAGAAGAACACAGAAGATGCTTCTAAGTTGAAGTAATAGCCAGTAAGAAGTAGTACAATTCAAGTTTTAGTTGGTGATTATTCACTTTTTAGCCGGCTTTGGTGGCTTGGACATGACCTAGGACGTTAAGATTTTGCATGAAAGGAGGACTAGCATCCGCGTTGCATGGGAGAATGTGAAAAGTGTTCATATGTAGTAAAAACCTGAGAAATCAGTCCGTTTTCGTCATTTGTTATCGAATCGACTTAAAGCCAGATCGTCAAATTGGCCGCTTTTCTCTCTGAGACGGTTACATTTATCGTCTGCAAAGCTATGTCGCGTGCTGCGGTATGCGGAGACACTAAACGCACCATAGTAGAACACAGAAGAAGCTTCTAAGTTGAAGTAATAGCCAGTAATAAGTAGTACAATTCAAGTTTTAGTTGTCGATTATTCACTTTTTAGCCGGCATTGGTAGCTCGGACATCACCTAGGACGTTAAGATTTTGCATGAAAGGAGGACTGGCAGCCGCGTTGCACGGGGGAATATAAAAAGTGTTCATATGTAGTAAAAACCTGAGAAATCCCTCCGTTTTCGTCATTTGTTATCGAATCGACTTAAAGCCAGATCGTCACATTGGCCGCCTTTCTCTCTGAGAAGGTTACATTTATTGTCTGCAAAGCTATTTCGCGTGCTGCGGTATGCGGAGACACTAAAAGCACCATAGAAGAACACAGAAGATGCTTCTAAGTTTAAGTAATAGCCAGTAAGAAGTAGTACACTTCAAGTTTTAGTTGGTGATTATTCACTTTTTAGCCGGCTTTGGTGGCTTCGACATGACCTAGGACCTTAAGATTTTGCATGAAAGGAGGACTAGCATCCGCGTTGCATGGGAGAATGTGAAAAGTGTTTATATGTAGTAAAAACCTGAGAAATCCGTCCGTTTTCGTCATTTGTTATCGAATCGAATTAAAGCCACATAGTCACATTGGCCGCTTTTCTCTCTGAGACTGTTACATTTATCGTCTGCAAAGCTGTGTCGCGTGCTGCGGTCTGCGGAGACACTAAAAGCACCATAGGAGAACACAGAAGAAGCTTCTAAGTTGAAGTAATAGCCAGTAAGAAGTAGTACAATTTAAGTTTTAGTTGTCGATTATTCACATTTTAGCCGGCTTTGGTGGCTTGGACATGACCTAGGACCATAAGATTTTGCATGAAAGGAGGACTAGTTGCCGCGTTGCATGGGAGTAAGTGAAAAGAGTTCATATGTAGTAAAAACCTGAGAAATCCGTCCGTTTTCGTCATTTGTTATCGAATCGACTTAAAGCCAGTTCGTCACATTGGCCGCTTTTCTCTCTGAGACGGTTACATTTATCGTCTGCAAAGCTATGTCGCGTGCTGCGGTATGCGGAAACACTAAAAGCACCATAGTAGAACACAGAAGAAGCTTCTAAGTTGAAGTAATAGCCAGTAAGAAGTAGTACAATTCAAGTTTTAGTTGTCGATTATTCACTTTTTAGCCGGCTTTGGTGGCTTGGACCTGACCTAGGACCATAAGATTTTGCATGAAAGGAGGACTAGCAGCCGCGTTGCACGGGAGAATGTGAAAAGTGTTCATATGTAGTAAAAGCCTAAGAAATCCGTCCGTTTTCGTCATTTGTTATCGAATCGACTTAAAGCCAGATCGTCACATTGGCCCCTCTTCTCTCTGAAACGGTTACATTTATCGTCTGCAAAGCTATGTCGCGTGCTGCAGTATGCGGAAACCCTAAAAGCACCATAGTAGAACACAGAAGAAGCTTCTAAGTTGAAGTAATAGCCAGTAAGAAGTATTTCAATTCAAATTTAGTTGTCGATTATTCACTTTTTAGCCGGCTTTGGTGGCTTGGACATGAGCTAGGACCTTAAGATTTTGCATGAAAGGAGGACTAGCAGCCGCGTTGCACGGGAGAATGTGAAAAGTGTTCATATGTAGTAAAAACCTGAGAAATCCGTCCGTTTTCGTCATTTGTTATCGAATCGACTTAAAGCCAGATCGTCACATTGGCCCCTCTTCTCTCTGAAACGGTTACATTTATCGTCTGCAAAGCTATGTCGCGTGCTGCGGTATGCTGAAACACTAAGTGCACCATAGTAGAACACAGAAGAAGCTTCTATGTTGATGTGATAGCCAGTAAGAAGTAGTACAATTAAAGTTTTAGTTGTCGATTATTCACTTTTTAGCCGGCTTTGGTGGCTTTTACATGACCTAGGACCTTAAGATTTTGCATGAAAGGAGGTCTAGCAGCCGCGTTGCACGGGAGAATGTGAAAAGTGTTCATATGTAGTAAAAACCTGAGAAATCCGTCCATTTTCGTCATTTGTTATCGAATCGACTTAAAGCCAGATCGTCACATTGGCCGCTTTTCTCTCTGAGACTGTTACATTTATCTTCTGCAAAGCTATGTCACGTGCTGCGGTCTGCGGAGACACTAAAAGCACCATAGGAGAACACAGAAGAAGCTTCTAAGTTGAAGTAATAGCCAGTAAGAAGTAGTACAATTTAAGTTTTAGTTGTCGATTATTCACATTTTAGCCGGCTTTGGTGGCTTGGACATGACCTAGGACCATAAGATTTTGCATGAAAGGAGGACTAGTTGCCGCGTTGCATGGGAGAAAGTGAAAAGAGTTCATATGTAGTAAAAACCTGAGAAATCCGTCCGTTTTCGTCATTTGTTATCGAATCGACTTAAATCCAGTTCGTCACATTGGCCGCTTTTCTCTCTGAGACGGTTACATTTATCGTCTGCAAAGCTATGTCGCGTGCTGCGGTATGCGGAGACACTAAAAGCACCATAGTAGAACACAGAAGAAGCTTCTAAGTTGAAGTAATAGCCAGTAAGAAGTAGTACAATTCAAGTTTTAGTTGTCGATTATTCACTTTTTAGCCGGCTTTGGTGGCTTGGACATGACCTAGGACCATAAGATTTTGCATGAAAGGAGGACTAGCAGCCGCGTTGCACGGGAGAATGTGAAAAGTGTTCATATGTAGTAAAAGCCTGGGAAATCCGTCCGTTTTCGTCATTTGTTATCGAATCGACTTAAAGCCAGATCGTCACATTGGCCCCTCTTCTCTCTGAGACTGTTACATTTATCGTCTGCAAAGCTATGTCGCGTGCTGCAGTATGCGGAAACCCTAAAAGCACCATAGTAGAACACAGAAGAAGCTTCTAAGTTGAAGTAATAGCCAGTAAGAAGTATTTCAATTCAAATTTAGTTGTCGATTATTCACTTTTTAGCCGGCTTTGGTGGCTTGGACATGACCTAGGACCTTAAGATTTTGCATGAAAGGAGGACTAGCAGCCGCGTTGCTCGGGAGAATGTGAAAAGTGTTCATATGTAGTAAAAACCTGAGAAATCCGTCCGTTTTCGTCATTTGTTATCGAATCGACTTAAAGCCAGATCGTCACATTGGCCCCTCTTTTTTTGAAACGGTTACATTTATCGTCTGCAAAGCTATGTCGCGTGCTGCGGTATGCTGAAACACTAAGAGCACCATAGTAGAACACAGAAGAAGCTTCTATGTTGATGTGATAGCCAGTAAGAAGTAGTACAATTAAAGTTTTAGTTGACGATTATTCACTTTTTAGCCGGCTTTGGTGGCTTTTACATGACCTAGGACCTTAAGATTTTGCATGAAAGGAGGTCTAGCAGCAGCGTTGCACGGGAGAATGTGAAAAGTGTTCATATGTAGTAAAAACCTGAGAAATCCGTCCGTTTTCGTCATTTGTTATCGAATCGACTTAAAGCCAGATCGTCACATTGGCCGCTTTTCTCTCTGAGACTGTTACATTTATCTTCTGCAAAGCTATGTCACGTGCTGCGGTCTGCGGAGACACTAAAAGCACCATAGGAGAACACAGAAGAAGCTACTAAGTTGAAGTAATAGAAAGTAACAAGTAGTACAATTGAAGTTTTAGTTGTCGATTATTCACTTTTTAGCCGGCTTTGGTGGCTTGGACATGACCTAGGACCTTAAGATTTTGCATGAAAGGAGGACTAGCAGCCGCGTTGCATGGCAGAATGTGAAAAGTGTTCATATGTAGTAAAAACCAGAGAAATGCGTCCGTTTTCGTCATTTGTTATCGAATTGACTTGAAGCCAGATCGTCACATTGGCCGCTTTTCTCTCTGAGACGGTTACATTTATCGTCTGCAAAGCTATGTCGCGTGCTGCGGTATGCGGAGACACTAAAAGCACCATAGTAGAACACAGAAGAAGCTTCTAAGTTGAAGTAATAGCCAGTAAGAAGTAGTAAAATTGAAGTTTTAGTTGTCGATTATTCACTTTTTAGCCGGCTTTGGTGGCTTGGACATGACCTGGGACCATAAGATTTTACATGAAAAGAGGACTGGCAGCCGCGTTGCACGGGAGAATGTGAAAAGTGTTCATATGTGGTAAAAACCTGATATATCCGTCCGTTTTCGTCATTTGTTATCGAATCGACTTAAAGGCAGATCGTGACATTGGCCGCTTTTCTCTCTGAGACGGTTACATTTATCGTCTGCAACGCTATGTCGCGTGCTGCGGTATGCGGAGACACTAAAAACACCATAGTAGAACACAGAAGAAGCTTCTAAGTTGAAGTAATAGCCAGTAAGAAGAAATACAATTCAAGTTTTAGTTGTCGATTATTCACATTTTAGCCGGCTTTGGTGGCTTGGACATGACCTAGGACCTTAACATTTTGCCTGAAAGGAGGACTAGCAGCCGCGTTGCACGGGAGAATGTGAAAAGTGTTCATATGTAGTAAAAACCTGAGAAATCCGTCCGTTTTCGTCATTTGTTATCGAATCGACTTAAAGCCAGATCGTCACATTGGCCGCTCTTCTCTCTGAAACGGTTACATTTATCGTCTGCAAAGCTATGTAGCGTGCTGCGGTATGCGGAGACACTAAAAGCACCATAGTAGAACACAGAAGGAACTTCAAAGTTGAAGTAATAGCCAGTAAGAAGTAGTACAATTCAAGTTTTAGTTGTCGATTATTCACTTTTTAGCCGGCTTTGGTGGCTTGGATATGACCTAGGACCATAAGATTTTGCATGAAAGGAGGACTAGCAGACGCGTTGCACGGGAGAATGTGAAAAGTGTTCATATGTAGTAAAAACCTGAGAAATCCGTCCGTTTTCGTCATTTGTTATCGAATCGACTTAAAGCCACATAGTCACATTGGCCGCTCTACTCTCTGAAACGGTTACATTTATCGTCTGCAAAGCTATGTCGCGTGCTGCAGTATGCGGAAACACTAAAAGCACCATAGTAGAACACTGAAGAAGCTTCTATGTTGAAGTAATAGCCAGTAAGAAGTAGTGCAATTGAAGTTTTAGTTGTCGATTATTCACATTTTAGCCGGCTTTGGTGGCTTGGACATGAGGTGGAACCATAAAATTTTGCATGAAAGGAAGACTAGCAGCCACGTTGCACCGAAGAATGTGAAAAGTGTTCATATGTAGTAAAAACCTGAGAAATCCATCGTTTTCGTCATTTGTTATCAAATCGTCTTAAAGCCAGATCGTCACATTGGCTGCTTTTCTCTCTGAGACGGTTACATTTATCGTCTGCAAATCTATGTCGCCTGCTGTGGTATGCGGAGACACTAAAAGCACCATAGTAGAACACTGAAGAAGCTTCTAAGTTGAAGCAATAGCCAGTAAGAAGTAGTACAATTGAAGTTTTAGTTGTCGATTATTCACTTTTTAGCCGGCTTTGGTGGCTTGGACATGACCTAGGATAATAAGATTTTGCATGAAAGGAGGACTAACAGCCGCGTTGCACGGGAGAATGTGAAAAGTGTTCATATGTAGTAAAAACCTGAGAAATCCGTCCGTTTTCGTCATTTGTTATCGAATCGTCTTAAAGCCAGATCGTCACATTGGCCGCTTTTCTCTCTGAGACGGTTACATTTATCGTCTGCAAAGCTATGTCGCGTGCTGCGGTATGCGGAGACACTAAAAGCACCATAGTAGAACACTGAAGAAGCTTCTAAGTTGAAGCAATAGCCAGAAAGAAGTAGTACAATTGAAGTTTTAGTTGTCGATTATTCACTTTTTAGCCGGCTTTGGTGGCTTGGACATGACCTAGGATAATAAGATTTTGCATGAAAGGAGGACTTACAGCCGCGTTGCACGGGAGAATGTGAAAAGTGTTCATATGTAGTAAAAACCTGAGAAATCCGTCCGTTTTCGTCATTTGTTATCGAATCGTCTTAAAGCCAGATCGTCACATTGGCCGCTTTTCTCTCTGAGACGGTTACATTTATTGTCTGCAAAGCTATGTCGCGTGCTGCGGTATGCGGAGACACTAAAAGCACCATAGTAGAACACTGAAGAAGCTTCTAAGTTGAAGCAATAGCCAGAAAGAAGTAGTACAATTGAAGTTTTAGTTGTCGATTATTCACTTTTTAGCCGGCTTTGGTGGCTTGGACATGACCTAGGACCATAAGATTTTGCATGAAAGGAGGACTAACAGCCGCGTTGCACGGGAGAATGTGAAAAGTGGTCATATGTAGTAAAAACCTGAGAAATGCGTCCGTTTTCGTCATTTGTTATCGAATCGAATTAAAGCCACATAGTCACATTGGCTGCTTTTCTCTCTGAGACTGTTACATTTATCGTCTGCAAAGCTGTGTCGCGTGCTGCGGTCTGCGGAGACACTAAAAGCACCATAGGAGAACACAGAAGAAGCTTCTAAGTTGAAGTAATAGCCAGTAAGAAGTAGTACAATTTGAGTTTTAGTTGTCGATTATTCACATTTTAGCCGGCTTTGGTGGCTTGGACATGACCTAGGACCATAAGATTTTGCATGAAAGGAGGACTAGCAGCCGCGTTGCACGCGAGAATGTGAAAAGTGTTCATATGTAGTAAAAGCCTGAGAAATCCGTCCGTTTTCGTCATTTGTTATCGATTCGACTTAAAGCCAGATCGTCACATTGGCCCCTCTTCTCTCTGAAACGGTTACATTTATCGTCTGCAAAGCTATGTCGCGTGCTGCAGTATGCGGAAACCCTAAAAGCACCATAGTAGAACACAGAAGAAGCTTCTAAGTTGAAGTAATAGCCAGTAAGAAGTATTTCAATTCAAATTTAGTTGTCGATTATTCACTTTTTAGCCGGCTTTGGTGGCTTGGACATGACCTAGGACCTTAAGATTTTGCATGAAAGGAGGACTAGCAGCCGCGTTGCACGGGAGAATGTGAAAAGTGTTCATATGTAGTAAAAACCTGAGAAATCCGTCCGTTTTCGTCATTTGTTATCGAATCGACTTAAAGCCAGATCGTCACATTGGCCCCTCTTCTCTCTGAAACGGTTACATTTATCGTCTGCAAAGCTATGTCGCGTGCTGCGGTGTGCGGAAACACTAAGAGCACCATAGTAGAACACAGAAGAAGCTTCTATGTTGATGTGATAGCCAGTAAGAAGTAGTACAATTAAAGTTTTAGTTGTCGATTATTCACTTTTTAGCCGGCTTTGGTGGCTTTTACATGACCTAGGACCTTAAGATTTTGCATGAAAGGAGGTCTAGCAGCCGCGTTGCACGGGAGAATGTGAAAAGTGTTCATATGTAGTAAAAACCTGAGAAATCCGTCCGTTTTCGTCATTTGTTATCGAATCGACTTAAAGCCAGATCGTCACATTGGCCGCTTTTCTCTCTGAGACTGTTACATTTATCTTCTGCAAAGCTATGTCACGTGCTGCGGTCTGCGGAGACACTAAAAGCACCATAGGAGAACACAGAAGAAGCTTCTAAGTTGAAGTAATAGAAAGTAAGAAGTAGTACAATTGAAGTTTTAGTTGTCGATTATTCACTTTTTAGCCGGCTTTGGTGGCTTGGACATGACCTAGGACCTTAAGATTTTGCAAGAAAGGAGGACTAGCAGCCGCGTTGCATGGCAGAATGTGAAAAGTGTTCATATGTAGTAAAAACAAGAGAAATGCGTCCGTTTTCGTCATTTGTTATCGAATTGACTTGAAGCCAGATCGTCACATTGGCCGCTTTTCTCTCTGAGACGGTTACATTTATCGTCTGCAAAGCCATGTCGCGTGCTGCGGTATGCGGAGACACTAAAAGCACTATAGTAGAACACAGAAGAAGCTTCTAAGTTGAAGTAATAGCCAGTAAGAAGTAGTAAAATTGAAGTTTTAGTTGTCGATTATTCACTTTTTAGCCGGCTTTGGTGGCTTGGACATGACCTGGGACCGTAAGATTTTACATGAAAAGAGGACTGGCAGCCGCGTTGCACGGGAGAATGTGAAAAGTATGCATATGTGGTAAAAACCTGATATATCCGTCCGTTTTCGTCATTTGTTATCGAATCGACTTAAAGGCAGATCGTCACATTGGCCGCTTTTCTCTCTGAGACGGTTACATTTATCGTTTGCAACGCTATGTCGCGTGTGCGGTATGCGGAGACACTAAAAACACCATAGTAGAACACAGAAGAAGCTTCTAAGTTGAAGTAATAGCCAGTAAGAAGAAATACAATTCAAGTTTTAGTTGTCGATTATTCCCTTTTTAGCCGGCTTTGGTGGCTTGGACATGACCTAGGATAATAAGATTTTGCATGAAAGGAGGACTAACAGCCGCGTTGCACGGGAGAATGTGAAAAGTGTTCATATGTAGTAAAAACCTGAGAAATCCGTCCGTTTTCGTCATTTGTTATCGAATCGTCTTAAAGCCAGATCGTCACATTGGCCGCTTTTCTCTCTGAGACGGTTACATTTATCGTCTGCAAAGCTATGTCGCGTGCTGCGGTATGCGGAGACACTAAAAGCACCATAGTAGAACACTGAAGAAGCTTCTAAGTTGAAGCAATAGCCAGAACGAAGTAGTACAATTGAAGTTCTAGTTGTCGATTATTCACTTTTTAGCCGGCTTTGGTGGCTTGGCCATGACCTAGGACCATAAGATTTTGCATGAAAGGAGGACTAACAGCCGCGTTGCACGGGAGAATGTGAAAAGTGTTCATATGTAGTAAAAACCTGAGAAATCCGTCCGTTTTCGTCACTTGTTATCGAATCGACTTAAAGCCAGATCGTCACATTGGCCGCTTTTCTCTCTGGGACGGTTACATTTATCGTCTGCAAAGCTATGTCGCGTGCTGCGGTATGCGGAGACACTAAAAGCACCATAGTAGAAGACAGAAGAAACTTCAAAGTTGAATCAATAGCCAGTAAGAAGTAGTACAATTCAAGTTTTGGTTGTCGATTATTCACTTTTTAGCCGGCTTTGGTGGCTTATATATGACCTAGGACCATAAGATTTTACATGAAAGGACGACTAGCAGACGCGTTGCACGGGAGAATGTGAAAAGTGTTCATATGTAGTAAAAACCTGAGAAATCCGTCCGTTTTCAACATTTGTTATCGAATCGACTTAAAGCCACATAGTCACATTGGCCGCTCTACTCTCTGAAACGGTTACATTTATCGTCTGCAAAGCTATGTCGCGTGCTGCAGTATGCGGAAACACTAAAAGCACCATAGTAGAACACAGAAGAAGCTTCTAAGTTGAAGTAATAGCCAGTAAGAAGTATTTCAATTCAAATTTAGTTGTCGATTATTCACTATTTAGCCGGCTTTGGTGGCTTGGACATGACCTAGGACCATAAGATTTTGCATGAAAGGAGGACTAGCAGCCGCGTTGCACGGGAGAATGTGAAAAGTGTTCATATGTAGTAAAAACCTGAGAAATCCGTCCGTTTTCGTCATTTGTTATCGAATCGACTTAAAGTCAGATCGTCACATTGGCCCCTCTTCTCTCTGAAACGGTTATATTTATCGTCTACAAAGCTATGTCGCGTGCTGCGGTATGCGGAAACACTAAAAGCACCATAGTAGAACACAGAAGAAGCTTCTAAGTTGAAGTAATAGCCAGTAAGAAGTAGTACAATTCATGTTTTAGTTGTCGATTATTCACTTTTTAGCCGGCTTTGGTGGCTTGGACATGACCTGGGACCTTACGATTTTGCATGAAAGGAGGACTAGCAGCCGCGTTGCATGGGAGAATGTGAAAAGTGTTCATATGTAGTAAAAACCTGAGAAATCCGTCCGTTTTCGTCATTTGTTATCGAATCGACTTAAAGCCAGATCGTCACATTTGTCGCCTTTCTCTCTGAGAAGGTTACACTTATTGTCTGCAAAGCTATTTCGCGTGCTGCAGTATGCGGAGACACTAAAAGCACCATAGAAGAACACAGAAGATGCTTCTAAGTTGAAGTAATAGCCAGTAAGAAGTAGTACAATTGAAGTTTTAGTTGTCGATTATTCACTTTTTAGCCGGCTTTGGTGGCTTGGACATGACCTAGGACCTTAAGATTTTGCATGAAAGGAGGACTAGCAGCCGCGTTGCACGGGAGAATGTGAAAAGTGTTCATATGTAGTAAAAACCTGAGAAATCCGTCCGTTTTCGTCATTTGTTATCGAATCGACTTAAAGCCAGATCGTCATATTGGCCGCTCTTCTCTCTGAAACGGTTACATTTATCGTCTACAAAGCTATGTCGCGTGCTGCGTTATGCGGAAACACTAAAAGCACCATAGTAGAACACTGAAGAAGCTTCTATGTTGATGTAATAGCCAGTAAGAAGTAGTACAAATGAAGTTTTAGTTGTCGATTATTCACTTTTTAGCCGGCTTTGGTTGCTTGGACATGAGGTGGAACCATAAAATTTTGCATGAAAGGAAAACTAGCAGCCACGTTGCACCGGAGAATGTGAAAAGTGTTCATATGTAGTAAAAACCTGAGAAATCCGTCCGTTTTCGTCATTTGTTATCGAATCGTCTTAAAGCCAGATCGTCACATTGGCTGCTATTCTTTCTGAGGCGGTTACATTTATCGTCTGCAAATCTATGTCGCGTGCTGCGGTATGCGGAGACACTAAAAGCACCATAGTAGAACACTGAAGAAGCTTCTATGTTGAAGTAATAGCCAGTAAGAAGTAGTACAATTCAAGTTTTAGTTGTCGATTATTCACTTTTTAGCCGGCTTTGGTGGCTTGGACATGACCTAGGACCTTACGATTTTGCATGAAAGGAGGACTAGCAGCCGCGTCTCACGGGAGAATGTGAAAAGTGTTCATATGTAGTAAAAACCTGAGAAATCCGTCCGTTTTCGTCATTTGTTATCGAATCGACTTAAAGCCAGATCGTGACATTGGCCCCTCTTCTCTCTGAAACGGTTACATTTATCGTCTGCAAAGCTATGTCGCGTGCTGCGGTATGCGGAAACACTAAAAGCACCATAGTAGAACACAGAAGAAGCTTCAATGTTGAAGTAATAGCCAGTAAGAAGTAGTACAATTAAAGTTTTAGTTGTCGATTATTCACTTTTTAGCCGGCTTTTTTGGCTTTTACATGACCTAGGACCTTAAGATTTTGCATGAAAGGAGGTCTAGCAGCCGCGTTTCACGGGAGAATGTGAAAAGTGTTCATATGTAGTAAAAACCTGAGAAATCCGTCCGTTTTCGTCATTTGTTATCGAATCGACTTAAAGCCAGATCGTCACATTGGCCGCTTTTCTGTCTGAGACGGTTACATTTATCGTCTGCAAAGCTATGTCGCGTGCTGCGGTATGCGGAGACACTAAAAGCACCATAGTAGAACACAGAAGAAGCTTCTAAGTTGAAGTAATAGCCAGTAAGAAGTAGTACAATTCAAGTTTTAGTTGTCGATTATTCACTTTTTAGCCGGCTTTGGTGGCTTGGACATGACCTGGGACCATAAGATTTTACATGAAAA
Source organism: Schistocerca gregaria (assembly GCF_023897955.1). NCBI lineage: Eukaryota > Metazoa > Arthropoda > Insecta > Orthoptera > Acrididae > Schistocerca > Schistocerca gregaria. The sequence continues at coordinate 3,261,624 of NW_026061883.1, read as the reverse complement.
GAGGACTGGCAGCCGCGTTGCACGGGAGAATGTGAAAAGTGTTCATATGTGGTAAAAACCTGATAAATCCGTCCGTTTTCGTCATTTGTTTTTGAATCGACTTAAAGGCAGATCGTCACATTGGCCGCTTTTCTCTCTGAGACGGTTACATTTATCGTCTGCAACGCTATGTCGCGTGCTGCGTTATGTGAAAACACTAAAAGCACAATAGTAGAACACTGAAGAAGCTTCTATGTTGAAGTAATAGCCAGTAAGAAGTAGTACAATTGAAATTTTAGTTGTCGATTATTCACTTTTTAGCCGGCTTTGGTGGCTTGGACATGAGGTGGAACCATAAAATTTTGCATGAAAGGAAGACTAGCAGCCACGTTGCAGCGGAGAATGTGAAAAATGTTCATATGTAGCAAAAACCTGAGAGATCCATCGTTTTCGTCATTTGTTATCAAATCGTCTTAAAGCCAGATCGTCACATAGGCTGCTTTTCTCTCTGAGACGGTTACATTTATCGTCTGCAAATCTATGTCGCCTGCTGCGGTATGCGGAGACACTAAAAGCACCATAGTAGAACACTGAAGAAGCTTCTAAGTTGAAGCAATAGCCAGTAAGAAGTAGTACAATTGAAGTTTTAGTTGTCGATTATTCACTTTTTAGCCGGCTTTGGTGGCTTGGACATGACCTAGGACCATAAGATTTTGCATGAAAGGAGGACTAACAGCCGCGTTGCACGGGAGAATGTGAAAAGTGTTCATATGTAGTAAAAACCTGAGAAATCCGTCCGTTTTCGTCACCTCTTATCGAATCGACTTTAAGCCAGATCGTCACATTGGCCGCTTTTCTCTCTGAGACGGTTACATTTATCGTCTGCAAAGCTATGTCGCGTGCTGCGGTATGCGGAGACACTAAAAGCACCATAGTAGAACACTGAAGAAGCTTCTAAGTTGAAGTAATAGCCAGTAAGAAGTAATACAATTCAAGTTTTAGTTGTCGATTATTCACTTTTTAGCCGGCTTTGGAGGCTTGGACATGACCTGGGACCATAAGATTTTACATGAAAAGAGGACTGGCTGCCGCGTTGCACGGGAGAATGTGAAAAGTGTTCATATGTGGTAAAAACCTGATATATCCGTCCGTTTTCGTCATTTGTTATCGAATCGACTTAAAGGCAGATCGTCACATTGGCCGGTTTTCTCTCTGAGACGGTTACATTTATCGTCTGCAACGCTATGTCGCGTGTGCGGTATGCGGAGACACTAAAAACACCATAGTAGAACACAGAAGAAGCTTCTAAGTTGAAGTAATAGCCAGTAAGAAGAAATACAATTCAAGTTTTAGTTGTCGATTATTCACTTTTTAGCCGGCTTTGGTGGCTTATATATGACCTAGGACCATAAGATTTTACATGAAAGGACGACTAGCAGACGCGTTTCACGGGAGAATGTGAAAAGTGTTCATATGTAGTAAAAACCTGAGAAATCCGTCCGTTTTCGTCATTTGTTATCGAATCGACTTAAAGCCACATAGTCACATTGGCCGCTCTACTCTCTGAAACGGTTACATTTATCGTCTGCAAAGCTATGTCGCGTGCTGCAGTATGCGGAAACACTAAAAGCACCATAGTAGAACACAGAAGAAGCTTCTAAGTTGAAGTAATAGCCAGTAAGAAGTATTTCAATTCAAATTTAGTTGTCGATTATTCACTATTTAGCCGGCTTTGGTGGCTTGGACATGACCTAGGACCTTAAGATTTTGCATGATAGGAGGACTAGCAGCCGCGTTGCACGGGAGAATGTGAAAAGTGTTCATATGTAGTAAAAACCTGAGAAATCCGTCCGTTTTCGTCATTTGTTATCGAATCGACTTAAAGTCAGATCGTCACATTGGCCCCTCTTCTCTCTGAAACGGTTACATTTATCGTCTACAAAGCTATGTCGCGTGCTGCGGTATGCGGAAACACTAAAAGCACCATAGTAGAACACAGAAGAAGCTTCTAAGTTGAAGTAATAGCCAGTAAGAAGTAGTACAATTCATGTTTTAGTTGTCGATTATTCACTTTTTAGCCGGCTTTGGTACCTTGGACATGACCTGGGACCTTACGATTTTGCATGAAAGGAGGACTAGCAGCCGCGTTGCATGGGAGAATGTGAAAAGTGTTCATGTGTAGTAAAAACCTGAGAAATCCGTCCGTTTTCGTCATTTGTTATCGAATCGACTTAAAGCCAGATCGTCACATTTGCCGCCTTTCTCTCTGAGAAGGTTACACTTATTGTCTGCAAAGCTATTTCGCGTGCTGCAGTATGCGGAGACACTAAAAGCACCATAGAAGAACACAGAAGATGCTTCTAAGTTGAAGTAATAGCCAGTAAGAAGTAGTACAATTGAAGTTTTAGTTGTCGATTATTCACTTTTTAGCCGGCTTTGGTGGCTTGGACATGACCTAGGACCTTAAGATTTTGCATGAAAGGAGGACTAGCAGCCGCGTTGCACGGGAGAATGTGAAAAGTGTTCATATGTAGTAAAAACCTGAGAAATCCGTCCGTTTTCGTCATTTGTTATCGAATCGACTTAAAGCCAGATCGTCACATTGGCCGCTCTTCTCTCTGAAACGGTTACATTTATCGTCTACAAAGCTATGTCGCGTGCTGCGTTATGCGGAAACACTAAAAGCTTCATAGTAGAACACTGAAGAAGCTTCTATGTTGAAGTAATAGCCAGTAAGAAGTAGTACAAATGAAGTTTTAGTTGTCGATTATTCACTTTTTAGCCGGCTTTGGTTGCTTGGACATGAGGTGGAACCATAAAATTTTGCATGAAAGGAAGACTAGCAGCCACGTTGCACCGGAGAATGCGAAAAGTGTTCATATGTAGTAAAAACCTGAGAAATCCGTCCGTTTTCGTCATTTGTTATCGAATCGTCTTAAAGTCAGATCGTCACATTGGCTGCTTTTCTTTCTGAGACGGTTACATTTATCGTCTGCAAATCTATGTCGCGTGCTGCGGGATGCGGAGACACTAAAAGCACCATAGTAGAACACTGAAGAAGCTTCTAAGTTGAAGCAATAGCCGTCCGTTTTCGTCATTTGTTATCGAATCGATTTAAAGCCAGATCGCCACATTGGCCGCTTTTCTCTCTGAGACGGTTACATTTATCGTCTGCAAAGCTATGTCGCGTGCTGCGGTATGCGGAGACACTAAAAGCACCATAGTAGAACGCAGAAGAAGCTTCTAAGTTGAAGTAATAGCCAGTAAGAAGTAATACAATTCAAGTTTTAGTTGTCGATTATTCACCTTTTAGCCGGCTTTGGTGGCTTCGACATCACCTAGGACGTTAAGATTATGCATGAAAGGAGGACTGGCAGCCGCGTTGCACGGGAGAATGTGAAAAGTGTTCATATGTGGTAAAAACCTGAGAAATGCTTGCGTTTTCGTCATTTGTTATCGAATTGACTTGAAGCCAGATCGTCACATTGGCCGCTTTTCTCTCTGAGACGGTTACATTTATCGTCTGCAAAGCTATGTCGTGTGCTGCGGTATGCGGAGACACTAAAAGCACCATAGTAGAACACAGAAGAAGCTTCTAAGTTGAAGTAATAGCCAGTAAGGAGTAGTACAATTGAAGTTTTAGTTGTCGATTATTCACTTTTTAGCCGGCTTTGGTGGCTTGGACATGACCTAGGACCTTAAGATTTTGCATCAAAGGAGGACTAGCAGCCGCGTTGCACGGGAGAATGTGAAAAGTGTTCATATGTGGTAAAAACCTGAGAAATGCGTCCGTTTTCGTCATTTGTTATCGAATCGACTTAAAGCCAGATCGTCACATTGGCTGCTTTTCTCTCTGAGACTGTTACATTTATCGTCTGCAAAGCTATGTCGCGTGCTGCGGTCTGCGGAGACACTAAAAGCACCATAGGAGAACACAGAAGAAGCTTCTAAGTTGAAGTAATAGCCAGTAAGAAGTAGTACAATTTAAGTTTTAGTTGTCGATTATTCACATTTTAGCCGGCTTTGGTGGCTTGGACATGACCTAGGACCATAAGATTTTGCATGAAAGGAGGACTAGTTGCCGCGTTGCATGGGAGAAAGTGAAAAGAGTTCATATGTAGTAAAAACCTGAGAAATCCGTCCGTTTTCGTCATTTGTTATCGAATCGACTTAAAGCCAGTTCGTCACATTGGCCGCTTTTCTCTCTGAGACGGTTACATTTATCGTCTGCAAAGCTATGTCGCGTGCTGCGGTATGCGGAGACACTAAAAGCACCATAGTAGAATACAGAAGAAGCTTCTAAGTTGAAGTAATAGCCAGTAAGAAGTAGTACAATTAAAGTTTTAGTTGTCGATTATTCACTTTTTAGCCGGCTTTTTTGGCTTTTACATGATCTAGGACCTTAAGATTTTGCATGAAAGGAGGTCTAGCAGCCGCGTTGCACGGGAGAATGTGAAAAGTGTTCATATGTAGTAAAAACCTGAGAAATCCGTCCGTTTTCGTCATTTGTTATCGAATCGACTTAAAGCCAGATCGTCACATTGGCCGCTTTTCTGTCTGAGACGGTTACATTTATCGTCTGCAAAGCTATGTCGCGTGCTGCAGTATGCGGAAACACTAAAAGCACCATAGTAGAACACAGAAGAAGCTTCTAAGTTGAAGTAATAGCCAGTAAGAAGTAGTACAATTCAAGTTTTAGTTGTCGATTATTCACTTTTTAGCCGGCTTTGGTGGCTTGGACATGACCTGGGACCATAAGATTTTACATGAAAAGAGGACTGGCAGCCGCGTTGCACGGGAGAATGTGAAAAGTGTTCATATGTGGTAAAAACCTGATAAATCCGTCCGTTTTCGTCATTTGTTTTTGAATCGACTTAAAGGCAGATCGTCACATTGGCCGCTTTTCTCTCTGAGACGGTTACATTTATCGTCTGCAACGCTATGTCGCGTGCTGCGTTATGTGGAAACACTAAAAGCACCATAGTAGAACACTGAAGAAGCTTCTATGTTGAAGTAATAGCCAGTAAGAAGTAGTACAATTGAAATTTTTGTTGTCGATTATTCACTTTTTAGCCGGCTTTGGTGGCTTGGACATGAGGTGGAACCATAAAATTTTGCATGAAAGGAAGACTAGCAGCCACGTTGCAGCGGAGAATGTGAAAAGTGTTCATATGTAGTAAAAACCTGAGAGATCCATCGTTTTCGTCATTTGTTATCAAATCGTCTTAAAGCCAGATCGTCACATTGGCTGCTTTTCTCTCTGAGACGGTTACATTTATCGTCTGCAAATCTATGTCGCCTGCTGCGGTATGCGGAGACACTAAAAGCACCATAGTAGAACACTGAAGAAGCTTCTAAGTTGAAGCAATAGCCAGTAAGAAGTAGTACAATTGAAGTTTTAGTTGTCGATGATTCACTTTTTAGCCGGCTTTGGTGGCTTGGACATGACCTAGGACCATAAGATTTTGCATGAAAGGAGGACTAACAGCCGCGTTGCACGGGAGAATGTGAAAAGTGTTCATATGTAGTAAAAACCTGAGAAATCCGTCCGTTTTCGTCACCTCTTATCGAATCGACTTTAAGCCAGATCGTCACATTGGCCGCGTTTCTCTCTGAGACGGTTACATTTATCGTCTGCAAAGCTATATCGCGTGCTGCGGTATGCGGAGACACTAAAAGCACCATAGTAGAACACTGAAGAAGCTTCTAAGTTGAAGTAATAGCCAGTAAGAAGTAATACAATTCAAGTTTTAGTTGTCGATTATTCACATTTTAGCAGGCTTTGGTGGCTTGGACATGACCTAGGACCTTAAGATTTTGCATGAAAGGAGGACTAGCAGCCGCATTGCACGGGAGAATGTGAAAAATATTCATATGTAGTAAAAACCTGAGAAATCCGTCCGTTTTCGTCATTTGTTATCGAATCGACTTAAAGCCAGATCGTCACATTGGCCGCTCTTCTCTCTGAAACGGTTACATTTATCGTCTACAAAGCTATGTCGCGTGCTGCGTTATGCGGAAACACTAAAAGCACCATAATAGAACACAGAAGAAGCTTCTATGTTGAAGTAATAGATAGTAAGAAGTAGTACAATTGAAGTTTTAGTTGTCGATTATTCACTTTTTAGCCGGCTTTGGTGGCTTGGACATGACCTAGGACCATAAGATTTTGCATGAAAGGAGGACTAGTTGCCGCATTGCATGGGAGAAAGTGAAAAGAGTTCATATGTAGTAAAAACCTGAGAAATCCGTCCGTTTTCGTCATTTGTTATCGAATCGACTTAAAGCCAGTTCGTCACATTGGCCGCTTTTCTCTCTGAGACGGTTACATTTATCGTCTGCAAAGCTATGTCGCCTGCTGCGGTATGCGGAGACACTAAAAGCACCATAGTAGAACAATGAAGAAGCTTCTAAGTTGAAGTAATAGCCAGTAAGAAGTAGTACAATTCAAGTATTAGTTGTCGATTATTCACTTTTTAGCCGGCTTTGGTGGCTTGGACATGACCTAGGACCATAAGATTTTGCATGAAAGGAGGACTAGCAGCCGCGTTGCACGGGAGAATGTGAAAAGTGTTCATATGTAGTAAAAACCTGAGAAATCCGTCCGTTTTTGTCATTTGTTATCGAATCGACTTAAAGCCAGATCGTCACATTGGCCTCTCTTCTCTGTGAAACGGTTACAGTTATCGTCTGCAAAGCTATGTCGCGTGCTGCAGTATGCGGAAACCCTAAAAGCACCATAGTAGAACACAGAAGAAGCTTCTAAGTTGGAGTAATAGCCAGTAAGAAGTATTTCAATTCAAATTTAGTTGTCGATTATTCACTTTTTAGCCGGCTTTGGTGGCTTGGACATGACCTAGGACCTTACGATTTTGCATGAAAGGAGGACTAGCAGCCGCGTTGCACGGGAGAATGTGAAAAGTGTTCATATGTAGTAAAAACCTGAGAAATCCGTCCGTTTTCGTCATTTGTTATCGAATCGACTTAAAGCCAGATCGTCACATTGGCCGCTTTTCTCTCTGAGACTGTTACATATATCGTCTGCAAAGCTATGTCACGTGCTGCGGTCTGCGGAGACACTAAAAGCACCATAGGAGAACACAGAAGAAGCTTCTAAGTTGAAGTAATAGAAAGTAAGAAGTAGAACAATTGAAGTTTTAGTTGTCGATTATTCACTTTTTAGCCGGCTTTGGTGGCTTGGACATGACCTAGGACCTTAAGATTTTGCATGAAAGGAGGACTAGCAGCCGCGTTGCATGGCAGAATGCGAAAAGTGTTCATATGTGGTAAAAACCTGAGATATGCGTCCGTTTTCGTCATTTGTTATCGAATTGACTTAAAGCCAGATCGTCACATTGGCCGCTTTTCTCTCTGAGACGGTTACATTTATCGTCTGCAAAGCTATGTCTCGTGCTGCGGTATGCGGAGACACTAAAAGCACCATAGTAGAACACAGAAGAAGCTTCTAAGTTGAAGTAATAGCCAGTAAAAGTAGTACAATTGAACTTTTAGTTGTCGATTATTCACTTTTAGCCGGCTTTGGTGGCTTGGACATGACCTGGGACCATAAGATTTTACATGAAAAGAGGACTGGCAGCAGCGTTGCACGGGAGAATGTGAAAAGTGTTCATATGTGGTAAAAACCTGATAAATCCGTCCGTTTTCGTCATTTGTTATCGAATCGACTTAAAGCCAGATCGTCACATTGGCCGCTTTTCTCTCTGAGACTGTTACATATATCGTCTGCAAAGCTATGTCACGTGCTGCGGTCTGCGGAGACACTAAAAGCACCATAGGAGAACACAGAAGAAGCTTCTAAGTTGAAGTAATAGAAAGTAAGAAGTAGTACAATTGAAGTTTTAGTTGTCGATTATTCACTTTTTAGCCGGCTTTGGTGGCTTGGACATGACCTAGGACCTTAAGATTTTGCATGAAAGGAGGACTAGCAGCCGCGTTGCATGGCAGAATGTGAAAAGTGTTCATATGTGGTAAAAACCTGAGAAATGCGTCCGTTTTCGTCATTTGTTATCGAATTGACTTAAAGCCAGATCGTCACATTGGCCGCTTTTCTCTCTGAGACGGTTACATTTATCGTCTGCAAAGCTATGTCGGGTGCTGCGATATGCGGAGACACTAAAAGCACCATAGTAGAACACAGAAGAAGCTTCTAAGTTAAAGTAATAGCCAGTAAGAAGAAATACAATTCAAGTTTTAGTTGTCGATTATTCACATTTTAGCCGGCTTTTGTGGCTTGGACATGACCTAGGACCTTAACATTTTGCATGAAAGGAGGACTAGCAGCCGCGTTGCACGGGAGAATGTGAAAAGTGTTCATATGTAGTCAAAACCTGAGAAATCCGTCCGTTTTCGTCACCTCTTATCGAATCGACTTTAAGCCAGATCGTCACATTGGCCGCTTTTCTCTCTGAGACGGTCACATTTATCGTCTCCAAAGCTATGTCGCGTGCTGCGGTATGCGGAGACACTAAAAGCACCATAGTAGAACACTGAAGAAGCTTCTAAGTTGAAGCAATAGCCAGAAAGAAGTAGTACAATTGAAGTTTTAGTTGTCGATTATTCACTTTTTAGCCGGCTTTGGTGGCTTGGACATGACCTAGGACCATAAGATTTTGCATGAAAGGAGGACTAACAGCCGCGTTGCACGGGAGAATGTGAAAAGTGTTCATATGTAGTAAAAACCTGAGAAATCCGTCCGTTTTCGTCATTTGTTATCGAATCGACTTAAAGCCACATAGTCACCTTGGCCGCTCTACTCTCTGAAACGGTTACATTTATCGTCTGCAAAGCTATGTCGCGTGCTGCAGTATGCGGAAACACTAAAAGCACCATAGTAGAACACTGAAGAAGCTTCTAAGTTGAAGTAATAGCCAGTAAGAAGTATTTCAATTCAAATTTAGTTGTCGATTATTCACTATTTAGCCGGCTTTGGTGGCTTGGACATGACCTAGGACCTTAAGATTTTGCATTAAAGGAGGACTAGCAGACGCGTTGCACGGGAGAATGTGAAAAGTGTTCATATGTAGTAAAAACCTGAGAAATCCGTCCGTTTTCGTCATTTGTTATCGAATCGACTTAAAGCCACATAGTCACATTGGCCGCTCTACTCTCTGAAACGGTTACATTTATCGTCTGCAAAGCTATGTCGCGTGCTGCAGTATGCGGAGACACTAAAAGCACCATAGTAGAACACTGAAGAAGCTTCTATGTTGAAGTAATAGCCAGTAAGAAGTAGTGCAATTGAAGTTTTAGTTGTCGATTATTCACTTTTTAGCCGGCTTTGGTGGCTTGGACATGAGGTGGAACCATAAAATTTTGCAGGAAAGGAAGACTAGGAGCCACGTTGCACCGGAGAATGTGAAAAGTGTTCATATGTAGTAAAAACCTGAGAAATCCATCGTTTTCGTCATTTGTTATCAAATCGTCTTAAAGCCAGATCCTCACATTGGCTGCTTTTCTCTCTGAGACTGTTACATTTATCGTCTGCAAAGCTATGTCATGTGCTGCGGTCTGCGGAGACACTAAAAGCACCATAGGAGAACACAGAAGAAGCTTCTAAGTTGAAGTAATAGAAAGTAAGAAGTAGTACAATTGAAGTTTTAGTTGTCGATTATTCACTTTTTAGCCGGCTTTGGTGGCTTGGACATGACCTAGGACCTTAAGATTTTGCATGAAAGGAGGACTAGCAGCCGCGTTGCATGGCAGAATGTGAAAAGTGTCCATATGTGGTAAAAACCTGAGAAATGCGTCCGTTTTCGTCATTTGTTATCGAATTGACTTAAAGCCAGATCGTCACATTGGCCGCTTGTCTCTCTGTGACGGTTACATTTATCGTCTGCAAAGCTATGTCGCGTGCTGCGGTATGCGGAGACACAAAAAGCACCATAGTAGAACACAGAAGAAGCTTCTAAGTTGAAGTAATAGCCAGTAAGAAGTAGTACAATTGAAGTTTTAGTTGTCGATTATTCACTTTTTAGCCGGCTTTGGTGGCTTGGACATGACCTGGGACCATAAGATTTTACATGAAAAGAGGACTGGCAGCCGCGTTGCACGGGAGAATGTGAAAAGTGTTCATATGTGGTAAAAACCTGATAAATCCGTCCGTTTTCGTCATTTGTTTTTGAATCGACTTAAAGGCAGATCGTCACATTGGCCGCTTTTCTCTCTGAGACGGTTACATTTATCGTCTGCAACGCTATGTCGCGTGCTGCGGTATGCGGAGACACTAAAAGCACCATAGTAGAACACAGAAGAAGCTTCTAAGTTGAAGTAATAGCCAGTAAGAAGAAATACAATTCAAGTTTTAGTTGTCGATTATTCACATTTTAGCCGGCATTGGTGGCTTGGACATGACCTAGGACCTTAACATTTTGCATGAAAGGAGGACTAGCAGCCGCGTTGCACGGGAGAATGTGAAAAGTGTTCATATGTAGTAAAAACCTGAGAAATCCGTCCGTTTTCGTCATTTGTTATCGAATCGACTTTAAGCCAGATCGTCACATTGGCCGCTCTTCTCTCTGAAACGGCTACTTTTATCGTCTACAAAGCTATGTCGCGTGCTGCGTTATGCGGAAACACTAAAAGCACCATAATAGAACACAGAAGAAGCTTCTATGTTGAAGTAATAGATAGTATGAAGTAGTACAATTGAAGTTTTAGTTGTCGATTATTCACTTTTTAGCCGGCTTTGGTGGCTTGGACATGACCTAGGACCATAAGATTTTGCATGAAAGGAGGACTAGTTGCCGCGTTGCATGGGAGAAAGTGAAAAGAGTTCATATGTGGTAAAAACCTGATAAATCCGTCCGTTTTCGTCATTTGTTATCGAATCGACTTAAAGCCAGTTCGTCACATTGGCCGCTTTTCTCTCTGAGACGGTTACATTTATCGTCTGCAAAGCTATGTCTCGTGCTGCGGTATGCGGAGACACTAAAAGCACCATAGTAGAACACAGAAGAAGCTTCTAAGTTGAAGTAATAGCCAGTAAAAGTAGTACAATTGAACTTTTAGTTGTCGATTATTCACTTTTAGCCGGCTTTGGTGGCTTGGACATGACCTGGGACCATAAGATTTTACATGAAAAGAGGACTGGCAGCAGCGTTGCACGGGAGAATGTGAAAAGTGTTCATATGTGGTAAAAACCTGATAAATCCGTCCGTTTTCGTCATTTGTTATCGAATCGACTTAAAGCCAGATCGTCACATTGGCCGCTTTTCTCTCTGAGACGGTTACATATATCGTCTGCAAAGCTATGTCACGTGCTGCGGTCTGCGGAGACACTAAAAGCACCATAGGAGAACACAGAAGAAGCTTCTAAGTTGAAGTAATAGAAAGTAAGAAGTAGTACAATTGAAGTTTTAGTTGTCGATTATTCACTTTTTAGCCGGCTTTGGTGGCTTGGACATGACCTAGGACCTTAAGATTTTGCATGAAAGGAGGACTAGCAGCCGCGTTGCATGGCAGAATGTGAAAAGTGTTCATATGTGGTAAAAACCTGAGAAATGCGTCCGTTTTCGTCATTTGTTATCGAATTGACTTAAAGCCAGATCGTCACATTGGCCGCTTTTCTCTCTGAGACGGTTACATTTATCGTCTGCAAAGCTATGTCGGGTGCTGCGATCTGCGGAGACACTAAAAGCACCATAGTAGAACACAGAAGAAGCTTCTAAGTTAAAGTAATAGCCAGTAAGAAGAAATACAATTCAAGTTTTAGTTGTCGATTATTCACATTTTAGCCGGCTTTTGTGGCTTGGACATGACCTAGGACCTTAACATTTTGCATGAAAGGAGGACTAGCAGCCGCGTTGCACGGGAGAATGTGAAAAGTGTTCATATGTAGTCAAAACCTGAGAAATCCGTCCGTTTTCGTCACCTCTTATCGAATCGACTTTAAGCCAGATCGTCACATTGGCCGCTTTTCTCTCTGAGACGGTCACATTTATCGTCTCCAAAGCTATGTCGCGTGCTGCGGTATGCGGAGACACTAAAAGCACCATAGTAGAACACTGAAGAAGCTTCTAAGTTGAAGCAATAGCCAGAAAGAAGTAGTACAATTGAAGTTTTAGTTGTCGATTATTCACTTTTTAGCCGGCTTTGGTGGCTTGGACATGACCTAGGACCATAAGATTTTGCATGAAAGGAGGACTAACAGCCGCGTTGCACGGGAGAATGTGAAAAGTGTTCATATGTAGTAAAAACCTGAGAAATCCGTCCGTTTTCGTCATTTGTTATCGAATCGACTTAAAGCCAGATCGTCACATTGGCCGCTTTTCTCTCTGGGACGGTTACATTTATCGTCTGCAAAGCTATGTCGCGTGCTGCGGTATGCGGAGACACTAAAAGCACCATAGTAGAACACAGAAGAAACTTCAAAGTTGAAGTAATAGCCAGTAAGAAGTAGTACAATTCAAGTTTTAGTTGTCGATTATTCACTTTTTAGCGGGCTTTGGTGGCTTGGATATGACCTAGGACCATAAGATTTTGCATGAAAGGAGGACTAGCAGACGCGTTGCATGGGAGAATGTGAAAAGTGTTCATATGTAGTAAAAACCTGAGAAATCCGTCCGTTTTCGTCATTTGTTATCGAATCGACTTAAAGCCACATAGTCACCTTGGCCGCTCTACTCTCTGAAACGGTTACATTTATCGTCTGCAAAGCTATGTCGCGTGCTGCAGTATGCGGAAACACTAAAAGCACCATAGTAGAACACTGAAGAAGCTTCTAAGTTGAAGTAATAGCCAGTAAGAAGTATTTCAATTCAAATTTAGTTGTCGATTATTCACTATTTAGCCGGCTTTGGTGGCTTGGACATGACCTAGGACCTTAAGATTTTGCATGAAAGGAGGACTAGCAGCCGCGTTGCACGGGAGAATGTGAAAAGTGTTCATATGTAGTAAAAACCTGAGAAATCCGTCCGTTTTCGTCATTTGTTATCGAATCGACTTAAAGCCACATAGTCACATTGGCCGCTCTACTCTCTGAAACGGTTACATTTATCGTCTGCAAAGCTATGTCGCGTGCTGCAGTATGCGGAGACACTAAAAGCACCATAGTAGAACACTGAAGAAGCTTCTATGTTGAAGTAATAGCCAGTAAGAAGTAGTGCAATTGAAGTTTTAGTTGTCGATTCTTCACTTTTTAGCCGGCTTTGGTGGTTTGGACATGAGGTGGAACCATAAAATTTTGCAGGAAAGGAAGACTAGCAGCAACGTTGCACCGGAGAATGTGAAAAGTGTTCATATGTAGTAAAAACCTGAGAAATCCATCGTTTTCGTCATTTGTTATCAAATCGTCTTAAAGCCAGATCCTCACATTGGCTGCTTTTCTCTCTGAGACTGTTACATTTATCGTCTGCAAAGCTATGTCATGTGCTGCGGTCTGCGGAGACACTAAAAGCACCATAGGAGAACACAGAAGAAGCTTCTAAGTTGAAGTAATAGAAAGTAAGAAGTAGAACAATTGAAGTTTTAGTTGTCGATTATTCACTTTTTAGCCGGCTTTGGTGGCTTGGACATGACCTAGGACCTTAAGATTTTGCATGAAAGGAGGACTAGCAGCCGCGTTGCATGGCAGAATGTGGAAAGTGTCCATATGTGGTAAAAACCTGAGAAATGCGTCCGTTTTCGTCATTTGTTATCGAATTGACTTAAAGCCAGATCGTCACATTGGCCGCTTTTCTCTCTGAGACGGTTACATTTATCGTCTGCAAAGCTATGTCGCGTGCTGCGGTATGCGGAGACACTAAAAGCACCATAGTAGAACACAGAAGAAGCTTCTAAGTTGAAGTAATAGCCAGTAAGAAGTAGTACAATTGAAGTTTTAGTTGTCGATTATTCACTTTTTAGCCGGCTTTGGTGGCTTGGACATGACCTGGGACCATAAGATTTTACATGAAAAGAGGACTGGCAGCCGCGTTGCACGGGAGAATGTGAAAAGTGTTCATATGTGGTAAAAACCTGATAAATCCGTCCGTTTTCGTCATTTGTTTTTGAATCGACTTAAAGGCAGATCGTCACATTGGCCGCTTTTCTCTCTGAGACGGTTACATTTATCGTCTGCAACGCTATGTCGCGTGCTGCGGTATGCGGAGACACTAAAAGCACCATAGTAGAACACAGAAGAAGCTTCTAAGTTGAAGTAATAGCCAGTAAGAAGAAATACAATTCAAGTTTTAGTTGTCGATTATTCACATTTTAGCCGGCTTTGGTGCTTGGACATGACCTAGGACCTTAACATTTTGCATGAAAGGAGGACTAGCAGCCGCGTTGCACGGGAGAATGTGAAAAGTGTTCATATGTAGTAAAAACCTGAGAAATCCGTCCGTTTTCGTCATTTGTTATCGAATCGACTTAAAGCCAGATCGTCACATTGGCCGCTCTTCTCTCTGAAACGGCTACATTTATCGTCTACAAAGCTATGTCGCGTGCTGCGTTATGCGGAAACACTAAAAGCACCATAATAGAACACAGAAGAAGCTTCTATGTTGAAGTAATAGATAGTATGAAGTAGTACAATTGAAGTTTTAGTTGTCGATTATTCACTTTTTAGCCGGCTTTGGTGGCTTGGACATGACCTAGGACCATAAGATTTTGCATGAAAGGAGGACTAGTTGCCGCGTTGCATGGGAGAAAGTGAAAAGAGTTCATATGTAGTAAAAACCTGAGAAATCCGTCCGTTTTCGTCATTTGTTATCGAATCGACTTAAAGCCAGTTCGTCACATTGGCCGCTTTTCTCTCTGAGACGGTTACATTTATCGTCTGCAAAGCTATGTCGCGTGCTGCGGTATGCGGAGACACTAAAAGCACCATAGTAGAACACAGAAGAAGCTTCTAAGTTGAAGTAATAGCCAGTAAGAAGTAGTACAATTCAAGTATTAGTTGTCGATTATTCACTTTTTAGCCGGCTTTGGTGGCTTGGACATGACCTAGGACCATAAGATTTTGCATGAAAGGAGGAGTAGCAGCCGCGTTGCACGGGAGAATGTGAAAAGTGTTCATATGTAGTAAAAACCTGAGAAATCCGTCCGTTTTTGTCATTTGTTATCGAATCGCCTTAAAGCCAGATCGTCACATTGGCCTCTCTTCTCTCTGAAACGGTTACAGTTATCGTCTGCAAAGCTATGTCGCGTGCTGCAGTATGCGGAAACCCTAAAAGCACCATAGTAGAACACAGAAGAAGCTTCTAAGTTGAAGTAATAGCCAGTAAGAAGTATTTCAATTCAAATTTAGTTGTCGATTATTCACTTTTTAGCCGGCTTTGGTGGCTTGGACATGACCTAGGACCTTAAGATTTTGCATGAAAGGAGGACTAGCAGCCGCGTTGCACGGGAGAATGTGAAAAGTGTTCATATGTAGTAAAAACCTGAGAAATCCGTCCGTTTTCGTCATTTGTTATCGAATCGACTTAAAGCCAGATCGTCACATTGTCCCCTCTTCTCTCTGAAACGGTTACATTTATCGTCTGCAAAGCTATGTCGCGTGCTGCGGTTTGCGGAAACACTAAAAGCACCATAGTAGAACACAGAAGAAGCTTCTATGTTGAAGTAATAGCCAGTAAGAAGTAGTACAATTAAAGTTTTAGTTGTCGATTATTCACTTTTTAGCCGGCTTTGGTGGCTTTTACATGACCTGGGACCTTAAGATTTTGTATGAAAGGAGGTCTAGCAGCCGCGTTGCACGGGAGAATGTGAAAAGTGTTCATATGTAGTAAAAACCTGAGAAATCCGTCCGGTTTCGTCATTTGTTATCGAATCGACTTAAAGCCAGATCGTCACATTGGCCGCTTTTCTCTCTGAGACTGTTACATATATCGTCTGCAAAGCTATGTCACGTGCTGCGGTCTGCGGAGACACTAAAAGCACCATAGGAGAACACAGAAGAAGCTTCTAAGTTGAAGTAATAGAAAGTAAGAAGTAGTACAATTGAAGTTTTAGTTGTCGATTATTCACTTTTTAGCCGGCTTTGGTGGCTTGGACATGACCTAGGACCTTAAGATTTTGCATGAAAGGAGGACTAGCAGCCGCGTTGCATGGCAGAATGCGAAAAGTGTTCATATGTGGTAAAAACCTGAGAAATGCGTCCGTTTTCGTCATTTGTTATCGAATTGACTTAAAGCCAGATCGTCACATTGGCCGCTTTTCTCTCTGAGACGGTCACATTTATCGTCTGCAAAGCTATGTCTCGTGCTGCGGTATGCGGAGACACTAAAAGCACCATAGTAGAACACAGAAGAAGCTTCTAAGTTGAAGTAATAGCCAGTAAGAAGTAGTACAATTGAAGTTTTAGTTGTCGATTATTCACTTTTTAGCCGGCTTTGGTGGCTTGGACATGACCTGGGACCATAAGATTTTACATGAAAAGAGGACTGGCTGCAGCGTTGCACGGGAGAATGTGAAAAGTGTTCATATGTGGTAAAAACCTGATAAATCCGTCCGTTTTCGTCATTTGTTATCGAATCGACTTAAAGCCAGATCGTCACATTGGCCGTTTTTCTCTCTGAGACTGTTACATATATCGTCTGCAAAGCTATGTCACGTGCTGCGGTCTGCGGAGACACTAAAAGCACCATAGGAGAACACAGAAGAAGCTTCTAAGTTGAAGTAACAGAAAGTAAGAAGTAGTACAATTGAAGTTTTAGTTGTCGATTATTCACTTTTTAGCCGGCTTTGGTGGCTTGGACATGACCTAGGACCTTAAGATTTTGCATGAAAGGAGGACTAGCAGCCGCGTTGCATGGCAGAATGTGAAAAGTGTTCATATGTGGTAAAAACCTGAGAAATGCGCCCGTTTTCGTCATTTGTTATCGAATTGACTTACAGCCAGATCGTCACATTGGCCGCTTTTCTCTCTGAGACGGTTACATTTATCGTCTGCAAAGCTATGTCGCGTGCTGCGATCTGCGGAGACACTAAAAGCACCATAGTAGAACACAGAAGAAGCTTCTAAGTTAAAGTAATAGCCAGTAAGAAGAAATACAATTCAAGTTTTAGTTGTCGATTATTCACATTTTAGCCGGCTTTGGTGGCTTGGACATGATCTAGGACCTTAACATTTTGCATGAAAGGAGGACTAGCAGCCGCGTTGACGGGAGAATGTGAAAAGTGTTCATATGTAGTCAAAACCTGAGAAATCCGTCCGTTTTCGTCACCTCTTATCGAATCGACTTTAAGCCAGATCGTCACATTGGCCGCTTTTCTCTCTGAGACGGTCACATTTATCGTCTGCAAAGCTATGTCGCGTGCTGCGGTATGCGGAGACACTAAAAGCACCATAGTAGAACACTGAAGAAGCTTCTAAGTTGAAGCAATAGCCAGAAAGAAGTAGTACAATTGAAGTTTTAGTTGTCGATTATTCACATTTTAGCCGGCTTTGGTGGCTTGGACATGACCTAGGACCATAAGATTTTGCATGAAAGGAGGACTAACACCCGCGTTGCACGGGAGAATGTGAAATGTGTTCATATGTAGTAAAAACCTGAGAAATCCGTCCGCTTTCGTCATTTGTTATCGAATCGACTTAAAGCCAGATCGTCACATTTGCCGCTCTTCTCTCTGACACGGTTACATTTATCGTCTGCAAAGCTATGTCGCGTGCTCCGATCTGCGGAGACACTAAAAGCACCATAGGAGAACACAGAAGAAGCTTCTATGTTGAAGTAATAGCCAGTAAGAAGTAGTGCAATTGAAGTTTTAGTTGTCGATTATGCACTTTTTAGCCGGCTTTGGTGGCTTGGACATGAGGTGGAGCCATAAAATTTTGCAGGAAAGGAAGACTAGCAGCCACGTTGCACCGGAGAATGTGAAAAGTGTTCATATGTAGTAAAAACCTGAGAAATCCATCGTTTTCGTCATTTGTTATCAAATCGTCTTAAAGCCAGATCCTCACATTGGCTGCTTTTCTCTCTGAGACGGTTACAATTATCGTCTGCAAATCTATGTCGCCTGCTGCGGTATGCGGAGACACTAAAAGCACCATAGTAGAACACTGAAGAAGCTTCTAAGTTGAAGCAATAGCCAGTAAGAAGTAGTACAATTGAAGTTTTAGTTGTCGATTATTCACTTTTTAGCCGGCTTTGGTGGCTTGGACATGACCTAGGACCATAAGATTTTGCATGAAAGGAGGACTAACAGCCGCGTTGCACGGGAGAATGTGAAAAGTGTTCATATGTAGTAAAAACCTGAGAATTCCGTCCGTTTTCGTCATTTGTTATCGAATCGACTGAAAGCCAGATCGTCACATTGGCCGCTTTTCTCTCTGAGACGGTTAAATTTATCGTCTGCAAAGCTATGTCGCGTGCTGCGGTATGCGGAGACACTAAAAGCACCATAGTAGAACACTGAAGAAGCTTCTAAGTTGAAGCAATAGCCAGAAAGAAGTTGTACAATTGAAGTTTTAGTTGTCGATTATTCACTTTTTAGCCGGCTTTGGTGGCTTGGACATGACCTAGGACCATAAGATTTTGCATGAAAGGAGGACTAACAGCCGCGTTGCACGGGAGAATGTGAAAAGTGTTCATATGTAGTAAAAACCTGAGAAATCCGTCCGTTTTCGTCACCTCTTATCGAATCGACTTAAAGCCAGATCGTCACATTGGCCGCTTTTCTCTCTGGGACGGTTACATTTATCGTCTGCAAAGCTATGTCGCGTGCTGCGGTATGCGGAGACACTAAAAGCACCATAGTAGAACACAGAAGAAACTTCAAAGTTGAATCAATAGCCAGTATGAAGTACTACAATTCAAGTCTTAGTTGTCGATTATTCACTTTTTAGCCGGCTTTGGTGGCTTGGACATGACCTGGGACCATAAGATTTTACATGAAAAGAGGACTGGCTGCAGCGTTGCACGGGAGAATGTGAAAAGTGTTCATATGTGGTAAAAACCTGATAAATCCGTCCGTTTTCTTCATTTGTTATCGAATCGACTTAAAGCCAGATCGTCACATTGGCCGCTTTTCTCTCTGGGACGGTTACATTTATCGTCTGCAAAGCTATGTCGCGTGCTGCGGTATGCGGAGACACTAAAAGCACCGTAGTATAACACAGAAGAAACTTCAAAGTTGAAGTAATAGCCAGTAAGAAGTAGTACAATTCAAGTTTTAGTTGTCGATTATTCACTTTTTAGCCAGCTCTGGTGGCTTGGATATGACCTAGGACCTTAAGATTTTGCATGAAAGGAGGACTAGCAGACGCGTTGCACGGGAGAATGTGAAAAGTGTTCATATGTAGTAAAAACCTGAGAAATCCGTCCGTTTTCGTCATTTGTTATCGAATCGACTTAAAGCCACATAGTCACATTGGCCGCTCTACTCTCTGAAACGGTTACATTTATCGTCTGCAAAGCTATGTCGCGTGCTGCAGTATGCGGAAACACTAAAAGCACCATAGTAGAACACTGAAGAAGCTTCTAAGTTGAAGTAATAGCCAGTAAGAAGTATTTCAATTCAAATTTAGTTGTCGATTATTCACTTTTTAGCCGGCATTGGTAGCTCGGACATCACCTAGGACGTTAAGATTTTGCATGAAAGGAGGACTGGCAGCCGCGTTGCACGGGGGAATATAAAAAGTGTTCATATGTAGTAAAAACCTGAGAAATCCGTCCGTTTTCGTCATTTGTTATCGAATCGACTTAAAGTCAGATCGTCACATTGGCCCCTCTTCTCTCTGAAACGGTTACATTTATCGTCTATAAAGCTATGTCGCGTGCTGCGGTATGCGGAAACACTAAAAGTACCATAGTAGAACACAGAAGAAGCTTCTAAGTTGAAGTAATAGCCAGTAAGAAGTAGTACAATTCATGTTTTAGTTGTCGATTATTCACTTTTTAGCCGGCTTTGGTGGCTTGGACATGACCTAGGACCATAAGATTTTGCATGAAAGGAGGACTAACAGCCGCGTTGCACGGGAGAATGTGAAATGTGTTCATATGTAGTAAAAACCTGAGAAATCCGTCCGTTTTCGTCATTTGTTATCGAATCGACTTAAAGCCAGATCGTCACATTTGCCGCCTTTCTCTCTGAGAATGTTACACTTATTGTCTGCAAAGCTATGTCTCGTGCTGCAGTATGCGGAGACACTAAAAGCACCATAGTATAACACAGAAGAAACTTCAAAGTTGAAGTAATAGCCAGTAAGAAGTAGTACAATTCAAGTTTTAGTTGTCGATTATTCACTTTTTAGCCGGCTTTGGTGGCTTGGATATGACCTAGGACCATAAGATTTTGCATGAAAGGAGGACTAGCAGACGCGTTGCACGGGAGAATGTGAAAAGTGTTCATATGTAGTAAAAACCTGAGAAATCCGTCCGTTTTCGTCATTTGTTATCGAATCGACTTAAAGCCACATAGTCACATTGGCCGCTCTACTCTCTGAAACGGTTACATTTATCGTCTGCAAAGCTATGTCGCGTGCTGCAGTATGCGGAAACACTAAAAGGACCATAGTAGAACACTGAAGAAGCTTCTAAGTTGAAGTAATAGCCAGCAAGAAGTATTTCAATTCAAATTTAGTTGTCGATTATTCACTATTTAGCCGGCTTTGGTGGCTTGGACGTGACCTAAGACCTTAAGATTTTGCATGAAAGGAGGACTAGCTCACGCGTTGCACGGGAGAATGTGAAAAGTGTTCATATGTAGTAAAAACCTGAGAAATCCGTCCGTTTTCGTCATTTGTTATCGAATCGACTTAAAGCCACATAGTCACATTGGCCGCTCTACTCTCTGAAACGGTTACATTTATCGTCTGCAAAGTTATGTCGCGTGCTGCAGTATGCGGAAACACTAAAAGCACCATAGTAGAACACTGAAGAAGCTTCTATGTTGAAGTAATAGCCAGTAAGAAGTAGTGCAATTGAAGTTTTAGTTGTCGATTATTCACTTTTTAGCCGGCTTTGGTGGCTTGGACATGAGGTGGAACCATAAAATTTTGCATGAAAGGAAGACTAGCAGCCACGTTGCACTGGAGAATGTGAAAAGTGTTCATATGTAGTAAAAACCTGAGAAATCCATCGTTTTCGTCATTTGTTATCAAATCGTCTTAAAGCCAGATCGTCACATTGGCTGCTTTTCTCTCTGAGACGGTTACATTTATCGTCTGCAAATCTATGTCGCCTGCTGCGGTATGCGGAGACACTAAAAGCACCATAGTAGAACACTGAAGAAGCTTCTAAGTTGAAGCAACAGCCAGTAAGAAGTAGTACAATTGAAGTTTTAGTTGTCGATTATTCACTTTTTCCCCGGCTTTGGTGGCTTGGACATGACCTAGGACCATACGATTTTGCATGAAAGGAGGACTAACAGCCGCGTTGCACAGGAGAATGTGAAAAGTGTTCATATGTAGTAAAAACCTGAGAAATCCGTCCGTTTTCTTCATTTGTTATCGAATCGACTTAAAGCCAGATCGTCATATTGGCCGCTTTTCTCTCTGGGACGGTTACATTTATCGTCTGCAAAGCTATGTCGCGTGCTGCGGTATGCGGAGACACTAAAAGCACCATAGTATAACACAGAAGAAACTTCAAAGTTGAAGTAATAGCCAGAAAGAAGTAGTACAATTCAAGTTTTAGTTGTCGATTATTCACTTTTTAGCCAGCTTTGGTGGCTTGGATATGACCTAGGACCTTAAGATTTTGCATGAAAGGAGGACTAGCAGACGCGTTGCACGGGAGAATGTGAAAAGTGTTCATATGTAGTAAAAACCTGAGAAATCCGTCCGTTTTCGTCATTTGTTATCGAATCGACTTAAAGCCACATAGTCACATTGGCCGCTCTACTCTCTGAAACGGTTACATTTATCGTCTGCAAAGCTATGTCGCGTGCTGCAGTATGCGGAAACACTAAAAGCACCATAGTAGAACACTGAAGAAGCTTCTAAGTTGAAGTAATAGCCAGTAAGAAGTATTTCAATTCAAATTTAGTTGTCGATTATTCACTATTTAGCCGGCTTTGGTGGCTTGGACATGACCTAGGACCTTAAGATTTTGCATGAAAGGAGGACTAGCAGACGCGTTGCACGGGAGAATGTGAAAAGTGTTCATATGTAGTAAAAACCTGAGAAATCCATCGTTTTCGTCATTTGTTATCAAATCGTCTTAAAGCCAGATCGTCACATTGGCTGCTTTTCTCTCTGAGACGGTTACATTTATCGTCTGCAAATCTATGTCGCCTTCGGCGGTATGCGGAGACACTAAAAGCACCATAGTAGAACACTGAAGAAGCTTCTAAGTTGAAGCAATAGCCAGTAAGAAGTAGTACAATTGAAGTTTTAGTTGTCGATTATTCACTTTTTAGCCGGCTTTGGTGGCTTGGACATGACCTAGGACCATAAGATTTTGCATGAAAGGAGGACTAACAGCAGCGTTGCACGGGAGAATGTGAAAAGTGTTCATATGTAGTCAAAACCTGAGAAATCCGTCCGTTTTCGTCATTTGTTATCGAATCGACTTAAAGCCAGATCGTCACATTGGCCGCTTTTCTCTCTGAGACGGTTACATTTATCGTCTGCAAAGCTATGTCGCGTGCTGCGGTATGCGGAGACACTAAAAGCACCATAGTAGAACACTGAAGAAGCTTCTAAGTTGGAGCAATAGCCAGAAAGAAGTAGTACAACTGAAAATTTTATTTGTCGATTATTCACTTTTTAGCCGGCTTTAGTGGCTTGGATATGACCTAGGACCATAAGATTTTGCATGAAAGGAGGACTAGCAGACGCGTTGCACGGGAGAATGTGAAAAGTGTTCATATGTAGTAAAAACCTTAGAAATCCGTCCGTTTTCGTCATTTGTTAGCGAATCGACTTAAAGCCACATAGTCACATTGGCCGCTCTACTCTCTGAAACGGTTACATTTATCGTCTGCAAAGCTATGTCGCGTGCTGCAGTATGCAGAAACACTAAAAGCACCATAGTAGAACACAGAAGAAGCTTCTAAGTTGAAGTAATAGCCAGTAAGAAGTATTTCAATTCAAATTTAGTTGTCGATTATTCACTATTTAGCCGGCTTTGGTGGCTTGGACATGACCTAGGATCTTAAGATTTTGCATGAAAGGAGGACTAGCAGCCGCGTTGCACGGGAGAATGTGAAAAGTGTTCATATGTAGTAAAAACCTGAGAAATCCGTCCGTTTTCGTCATTTGCTATCGAATCGACTTAAAGTCAGATCGTCACATTGGCCCCTCTTCTCTCTGAAACGGTTACATTTATCGTCTACAAAGCTATGTCGCGTGCTGCGGTATGCGGAAACACTAAAAGCACCATAGTAGAACACAGAAGAAGCTTCTAAGTTGAAGTAATAGCCAGTAAGAAGTAGTACAATTCATGTTTTAGTTGTCGATTATTCACTTTTTAGCCGGCTTTGGTGGCTTGGACATGACCTAGGACCATAAGATTTTGCATGAAAGGAGGACTAACAGCCGCGTTTCACGGGAGAATGTGAAATGTGTTCATATGTAGTAAAAACCTGAGAAATCCGTCCGTTTTCGTCATTTGTTATCGAATCGACTTAAAGCCAGATCGTCACATTTGCCGCTCTTCTCTCTGAAACGGTTACATTTATCGTCTGCAAAGCTATGTCGCGTGCTGCGATCTGCGGAGACACTAAAAGCACCATAGGAGAACACAGGAGAAGCTTCTAAGTTGAAGTAATAGCCAGTAAGAAGTAGTACAATTGAAGTTTTAGTTGTCGATTATTCACTTTTTAGCTGGCTTTGGTGGCTTGGACATGACCTGGGACCTTACGATTTTGCATGAAAGGAGGACTAACAGCCGCGTTGCACGGGAGAATGTGAAAAGTGTTCATATGTAGTAAAAACCTGAGAAATCCGTCCGTTTTCTTCATTTGTTATCGAATCGACTTAAAGCCAGATCGTCACATTGGCCGCTTTTCTCTCTGGGACGGTTACATTTATCGTCTGCAAAGCTATGTCGCGTGCTGCGGTATGCGGAGACACTAAAAGCACCATAGTATAACACAGAAGAAACTTCAAAGTTGAAGTAATAGCCAGTAAGAAGTAGCACAATTCAAGTTTTAGTTGTCGATTATTCACTTTTTAGCCAGCTTTGGTGGCTTGGATATGACCTAGGACCTTAAGATTTTGCATGAAAGGAGGACTAGCAGACGCGTTGCACGGGAGAATGTGAAAAGTGTTCATATGTAGTAAAAACCTGAGAAATCCGTCCGTTTTCGTCATTTGTTATCGAATCGACTTAGAGCCACATAGTCACATTGGCCGCTCTACTCTCTGAAACGGTTACATTTATCGTCTGCAAAGCTATGTCGCGTGCTGCAGTATGCGGAAACACTAAAAGCACCATAGTAGAACACTGAAGAAGCTTCTATGTTGAAGTAATAGCCAGTAAGAAGTAGTGCAATTGAAGTTTTAGTTGTCGATTATTCAGTTTTTAGCCGGCTTTGGTGGCTTGGACATGAGGTGGAACCATAAAATTTTGCATGAAAGGAAGACTAGCCGCCACGTTGCACTGGAGAATGTGAAAAGTGTTCATATGTAGTAAAAACCTGAGAAATCCATCGTTTTCGTCATTTGTTATCAAATCGTCTTAAAGCCAGATCGTCACATTGGCTGCTTTTCTCTCTGAGACGGTTACATTTATCGTCTGCAAATCTATGTCGCCTGCTGCGGTATGCGGAGACACTAAAAGCACCATAGTAGAACACTGAAGAAGCTTCTAAGTTGAAGCAACAGCCAGTAAGAAGTAGTACAATTGAAGTTTTAGTTGTCGATTATTCACTTTTTACCCGGCTTTGGTGGCTTGGACATGACCTAGGACCATACGATTTTGCATGAAAGGAGGACTAACAGCCGCGTTGCACGGGAGAATGTGAAAAGTGTTCATATGTAGTAAAAACCTGAGAAATCCGTCCGTTTTCTTCATTTGTTATCGAATCGACTTAAAGCCAGATCGTCATATTGGCCGCTTTTCTCTCTGGGACGGTTACATTTATCGTCTGCAAAGCTATGTCGCGTGCTGCGGTATGCGGAGACACTAAAAGCACCATAGTATAACACAGAAGAAACTTCAAAGTTGAAGTAATAGCCAGTAAGAAGTAGTACAATTCAAGTTTTAGTTGTCGATTATTCACTTTTTAGCCAGCTGTGGTGGCTTGGATATGACCTAGGACCTTAAGATTTTGCATGAAAGGAGGACTAGCAGACGCGTTGCACGGGAGAATGTGAAAAGTGTTCATATGTAGTAAAAACCTGAGAAATCCGTCCGTTTTCGTCATTTGTTATCGAATCGACTTAAAGCCACATAGTCACATTGGCCGCTCTACTCTCTGAAACGGTTACATTTATCGTCTGCAAAGCTATGTCGCGTGCTGCAGTATGCGGAAACACTAAAAGCACCATAGTAGAACACTGAAGAAGCTTCTAAGTTGAAGTAATAGCCAGTAAGAAGTATTTCAATTCAAATTTAGTTGTCGATTATTCACTATTTAGCCGGCTTTGGTGGCTTGGACATGACCTAGGACCTTAAGATTTTGCATGAAAGGAGGACTAGCAGACGCGTTACACGGGAGAATGTGAAAAGTGTTCATATGTAGTAAAAACCTGAGAAATCCATCGTTTTCGTCATTTGTTATCAAATCGTCTTAAAGCCAGATCGTCACATTGGCTGCTTTTCTCTCTGAGACGGTTACATTTATCGTCTGCAAATCTATGTCGCCTGCTGCGGTATGCGGAGACACTAAAAGCACCATAGTAGAACACTGAAGAAGCTTCTAAGTTGAAGCAATAGCCAGTAAGAAGTAGTACAATTGAAGTTTTAGTTGTCGATTATTCACTTTTTAGCCGGCTTTGGTGGCTTGGACATGACCTAGGACCATAAGATTTTGCATGAAAGGAGGACTAACAGCCGCGTTGCACGGGAGAATGTGAAAAGTGTTCATATGTAGTCAAAACCTGAGAAATCCGTCCGTTTTCGTCATTTGTTATCGAATCGACTTAAAGCCAGATCGTCACATTGGCCGCTTTTCTCTCTGAGACGGTTACATTTATCGTCTGCAAAGCTATGTCGCGTGCTGCGGTATGCGGAGACACTAAAAGCACCATAGTAGAACACTGAAGAAGCTTCTAAGTTGGAGCAATAGCCAGAAAGAAGTAGTACAATTGAAGTTTTAGTTGTCGATTATTCACTTTTTAGCTGGCTTTGGTGGCTTGGACATGACCTGGGACCTTACGATTTTGCATGAAAGGAGGACTAACAGCCGCGTTGCACGGGAGAATGTGAAAAGTGTTCATATGTAGTAAAAACCTGAGAAATCCGTCCGTTTTCTTCATTTGTTATCGAATCGACTTAAAGCCAGATCGTCACATTGGCCGCTTTTCTCTCTGGGACGGTTACATTTATCGTCTGCAAAGCTATGTCGCGTGCTGCGGTATGCGGAGACACTAAAAGCACCATAGTATAACACAGAAGAAACTTCAAAGTTGAAGTAATAGCCAGTAAGAAGTAGTACAATTCAAGTTTTAGTTGTCGATTATTCACTTTTTAGCCAGCTTTGGTGGCTTGGATATGACCTAGGACCTTAAGATTTTGCATGAAAGGAGGACTAGCAGACGCGTTGCACGGGAGAATGTGAAAAGTGTTCATATGTAGTAAAAACCTGAGAAATCCGTCCGTTTTCGTCATTAATTATCGAATCGACTTAGAGCCACATAGTCACATTGGCCGCTCTACTCTCTGAAACGGTTACATTTATCGTCTGCAAAGCTATGTCGCGTGCTGCAGTATGCGGAAACACTAAAAGCACCATAGTATAACACAGAAGAAACTTCAAAGTTGAAGTAA
This sequence comes from Schistocerca gregaria, assembly GCF_023897955.1. Taxonomy (NCBI): domain Eukaryota; kingdom Metazoa; phylum Arthropoda; class Insecta; order Orthoptera; family Acrididae; genus Schistocerca; species Schistocerca gregaria. The sequence goes on along the minus strand of NW_026061883.1, from coordinate 3,234,826 downwards.
TAGCCAGTAAGAAGTAGTACAATTCAAGTTTTAGTTGTCGATTATTCACTTTTTAGCCGGCTTTGGTGGCTTGGACATGAGGTGGAACCATAAAATTTTGCATGAAAGGAAGACTAGCAGCCACGTTGCACTGGAGAATGTGAAAAGTGTTCATATGTAGTAAAAACCTGAGAAATCCATCGTTTTCGTCATTTGTTATCAAATCGTCTTAAAGCCAGATCGTCACATTGGCTGCTTTTCTCTCTGAGACGGTTACATTTATCGTCTGCAAATCTATGTCGCCTGCTGCGGTATGCGGAGACACTAAAAGCACCATAGTAGAACACTGAAGAAGCTTCTAAGTTGAAGCAACAGCCAGTAAGAAGTAGTACAATTGAAGTTTTAGTTGTCGATTATTCACTTTTTACCCGGCTTTGGTGGCTTGGACATGACCTAGGACCATACGATTTTGCATGAAAGGAGGACTAACAGCCGCGTTGCACGGGAGAATGTGAAAAGTGTTCATATGTAGTAAAAACCTGAGAAATCCGTCCGTTTTCTTCATTTGTTATCGAATCGACTTAAAGCCAGATCGTCACATTGGCCGCTTTTCTCTCTGGGACGGTTACATTTATCGTCTGCAAAGCTATGTCGCGTGCTGCGGTATGCGGAGACACTAAAAGCACCATAGTATAACACAGAAGAAACTTCAAAGTTGAAGTAATAGCCAGTAAGAAGTAGTACAATTCAAGTTTTAGTTGTCGATTATTCACTTTTTAGCCAGCTTTGGTGGCTTGGATATGACCTAGGACCTTAAGATTTTGCATGAAAGGAGGACTAGCAGACGCGTTGCACGGGAGAATGTGAAAAGTGTTCATATGTAGTAAAAACCTGAGAAATCCGTCCGTTTTCGTCATTTGTTATCGAATCGACTTAAAGCCACATAGTCACATTGGCCGCTCTACTCTCTGAAACGGTTACATTTATCGTCTGCAAAGCTATGTCGCGTGCTGCAGTATGCGGAAACACTAAAAGCACCATAGTAGAACACTGAAGAAGCTTCTAAGTTGAAGTAATAGCCAGTAAGAAGTATTTCAATTCAAATTTAGTTGTCGATTATTCACTATTTAGCCGGCTTTGGTGGCTTGGACATGACCTAGGACCTTAAGATTTTGCATGAAAGGAGGACTAGCAGACGCGTTGCACGGGAGAATGTGAAAAGTGTTCATATGTAGTAAAAACCTGAGAAATCCATCGTTTTCGTCATTTGTTATCAAATCGTCTTAAAGCCAGATCGTCACATTGGCTGCTTTTCTCTCTGAGACGGTTACATTTATCGTCTGCAAATCTATGTCGCCTGCTGCGGTATGCGGAGACACTAAAAGCACCATAGTAGAACACTGAAGAAGCTTCTAAGTTGAAGCAATAGCCAGTAAGAAGTAGTACAATTGAAGTTTTAGTTGTCGATTATTCACTTTTTAGCCGGCTTTGGTGGCTTGGACATGACCTAGGACCATAAGATTTTGCATGAAAGGAGGACTAACAGCCGCGTTGCACGGGAGAATGTGAAAAGTGTTCATATGTAGTCAAAACCTGAGAAATCCGTCCGTTTTCGTCATTTGTTATCGAATCGACTTAAAGCCAGATCGTCACATTGGCCGCTTTTCTCTCTGAGACGGTTACATTTATCGTCTGCAAAGCTATGTCGCGTGCTGCGGTATGCGGAGACACTAAAAGCACCATAGTAGAACACTGAAGAAGCTTCTAAGTTGGAGCAATAGCCAGAAAGAAGTAGTACAATTGAAGTTTTATTTGTCGATTATTCACTTTTTAGCCGGCTTTAGTGGCTTGGATATGACCTAGGACCATAAGATTTTGCATGAAAGGAGGACTAGCAGACGCGTTGCACGGGAGAATGTGAAAAGTGTTCATATGTAGTAAAAACCTTAGAATTCCGTCCGTTTTCGTCATTTGTTAGCGAATCGACTTAAAGCCACATAGTCACATTGGCCGCTCTACTCTCTGAAACGGTTACATTTATCGTCTGCAAAGCTATGTCGCGTGCTGCAGTATGCGGAAACACTAAAAGCACCATAGTAGAACACTGAAGAAGCTTCTAAGTTGAAGTAATAGCCAGTAAGAAGTATTTCAATTCAAATTTAGTTGTCGATTATTCACTATTTAGCCGGCTTTGGTGGCTTGGACATGACCTAGGACCTTAAGATTTTGCATGAAAGGAGGACTAGCAGCCGCGTTGCACGGGAGAATGTGAAAAGTGTTCATATGTAGTAAAAACCTGAGAAATCCGTCCGTTTTCGTCATTTGCTATCGAATCGACTTAAAGTCAGATCGTCACATTGGCCCCTCTTCTCTCTGAAACGGTTACATTTATCGTCTACAAAGCTATGTCGCGTGCTGCGGTATGCGGAAACACTAAAAGCACCATAGTAGAACACAGAAGAAGCTTCTAAGTTGAAGTAATAGCCAGTAAGAAGTAGTACAATTCATGTTTTAGTTGTCGATTATTCACTTTTTAGCCGGCTTTGGTGGCTTGGACATGACCTAGGACCATAAGATTTTGCATGAAAGGAGGACTAACAGCCGCGTTTCACGGGAGAATGTGAAATGTGTTCATATGTAGTAAAAACCTGAGAAATCCGTCCGTTTTCGTCATTTGTTATCGAATCGACTTAAAGCCAGATCGTCACATTTGCCGCTCTTCTCTCTGAAACGGTTACATTTATCGTCTGCAAAGCTATGTCGCGTGCTGCGATCTGCGGAGACACTAAAAGCACCATAGGAGAACACAGGAGAAGCTTCTAAGTTGAAGTAATAGCCATTAAGAAGTAGTACAATTGAAGTTTTAGTTGTCGATTATTCACTTTTTAGCTGGCTTTGGTGGCTTGGACATGACCTGGGACCTTACGATTTTGCATGAAAGGAGGACTAGCAGCCATGTTGCATGGGAGAATGTGAAAAGTGTTCATGTGTAGTAAAAACCTGAGAAATCCGTCCGTTTTCGTCATTTGTTATCGAATCGTCATAAAGCCAGATCGTGACATTTGCCGCCTTTCTCCCTGAGAAGGTTACACTTAATGTCTGCAAAGCTATGTCGAGTGCTGCAGTATGCGGAGACACTAAAAGCACCATAGAAGAACACAGAAGATGCTTCTAAGTTGAAGTAATAGCCAGTAAGAAGTAGTACAATTGAAGTTTTAGTTGTCGATTATTCACTTTTTAGCCGGCTTTGGTGGCTTGGACATGACAAGGGACCTTAAGATTTTACATGAAAGGAGGACTGGCAGCCGCGTTGCACGGGAGAATGTGAAAAGTGTTCATATGTGGTAAAAACCTGATAAATCCGTCCGTTATCGTCATTTGTTATCGAATCGACTTAAAGCCAGATCGTCACATTGGCCGCTTTTCTCTCTGGGACGGTTACATTTATCGTCTGCAAAGCTGTGTCGCGTGCTGCGGTATGCGGAGACACTAAAAGCACCATAGTATAACAGAGAAGAAACTTCAAAGTTGAAGTAATTGCCAGTAAAAAGTAGTACAATTCAAGTTTTAGTTGTCGATTATTCACTTTTTAGCCGGCTTTGGTGGCTTGGATATGACCTAGGACCATAAGATTTTGCATGAAAGGAGGACTAGCAGACGCGTTGCACGGGAGAGTGTGAAAAGTGTTCATATGTAGTAAAAACCTGAGAAATCCGTCCGTTTTCGTCATTTGTTATCGAATCGACTTAAAGCCACATAGTCACATTGGCCGCTCTACTCTCTGAAACGGTTACATTTATCGTCTGCAAAGCTATGTCGCGTGCTGCAGTATGCGGAAACACTAAAAGCACTATAGTAGAACACTGAAGAAGCTTCTAAGTTGAAGTAATAGCCAGTAAGAAGTATTTCAAATCAAATTTAGTTGTCGATTATTCACTATTTAGCCGGCTTTGGTGGCTTGGACATGACCTAGTACCTTAAGATTTTGCATGAAAGGAGGACTAGCAGACGCGTTGCACGGGAGAATGTGAAAAGTGTTCATATGTAGTAAAAACCTGAGAAATTCGTCCGTTTTCGTCATTTGTTATCGAATCGACTTAAAGCCACATAGTCACATTGGCCGCTCTACTCTCTGAAACGGTTACATTTATCGTCTGCAAAGCTATGTCGCGTGCTGCGGTATGCGGAGACACTAAAAGCACCATAGTATAACACAGAAGAAACTTCAAAGTTGAAGTAATTGCCAGTAAGAAGTAGTACAATTCAAGTTTTAGTTGTCGATTATTTACTTTTTAGCCGGCTTTGGTGGCTTGGACATGACAAGGGACCTTAAGATTTTACATGAAAGGAGGACTGGCAGCCGCGTTGCACGGGAGAATGTGAAAAGTGTTCATATGTGGTAAAAACCTGATAAATCCGTCCGTTATCGTCATTTGTTATCGAATCGACTTAAAGCCAGATCGTCACATTGGCCGCTTTTCTCTCTGGGACGGTTACATTTATCGTCTGCAAAGCTATGTCGCGTGCTGCGGTATGCGGAGACACTAAAAGCACCATAGTATAACACAGAAGAAACTTCAAAGTTGAAGTAATTGCCAGTAAGAAGTAGTACAATTCAAGTTTTAGTTGTCGATTATTCACTTTTTAGCCGGCTTTGGTGGCTTGGATATGACCTAGGACCATAAGATTTTGCATGAAAGGAGTACTAGCAGCCACGTTGCACCGGAGAATGTGAAAAGTGTTCATATGTAGTACAAACCTGAGAAATCCATCGTTTTCGTCATTTGTTATCAAATGGTCTTAAAGCCAGATCGTCACATTGGCTGCTTTTCTCTCTGAGACGGTTACATTTATCGTCTGCAAATTTATGTCGCCTGCTGCGGTATGCGGAGACACTAAAAGCACCATAGTAGAACACTGAAGAAGCTTCTAAGTTGAAGCAACAGCCAGTAAGAAGTAGTACAATTGAAGATTTAGTTGTCGATTATTCACTTTTTAGCCGGCTTTGGTGGCTTGTACATGACCTAGGACCATAAGATTTTGCATGAAAGGAGGACAAACAGCCACGTTGCACGGGAGAATGTGAAAAGTGTTCATATGTAGTAAAAACCTGAGAAATCCGTCCGTTTTCGTCATTTGTTATCGAATCGACTTAAAGCCAGATCGTCACATTCGCCGCTTTTCTCTCTGAGACGGTTACATTTATCGTCTGCAAAGCTATGTCGCGTGCTGCGGTATGCGGAGACACTAAAAGCACCATAGTAGAACACTGAAGAAGCTTCTAAGTTGAAGCAATAGCCAGAAAGAAGTAGTACAATTGAAGTTTTAGTTGTCGATTATTCACTTTTTAGCCGGCTTTGGTGGCTTGGACATGACCTAGGACCATAAGATTTTGCATGAAAGGAGGACTAACAGCCGCGTTGCACGGGAGAATGTGAAAAGTGTTCATATGTAGTAAAAACCTGAGAAATCCGTCCGTTTTCGTCATTTGTTATCGAATCGACTTAAAGCCAGATCGTCACATTGGCCGCTTTTCTCTCTGGGACGGTTACATTTATCGTCTGCAAAGCTATGTCGCGTGCTGCGGTATGCGGAGACACTAAAAGCACCATAGTAGAACACAGAAGAAACTTCAAAGTTGAATCAATAGCCAGTAAGAAGTAGTACAATTCAAGTTTTAGTTGTCGATTATTCACTTTTTAGCCGGCTTTGGTGGCTTGGATATGACCTAGGACCATAAGATTTTGCATGAAAGGAGGACTAGCAGACGCGTTGCACGGGAGAATGTGAAAAGTGTTCATATGTAGTAAAAACCTTAGAAATCCGTCCGTTTTCGTCATTTGTTATCGAATCGACTTAAAGCCAGATCGTCACATTTGCCGCTCTTCTCTCTGAAACGGTTACATTTATCGTCTGCAAAGCTATGTCGCGTGCTGCGATCTGCGGAGACACTAAAAGCACCATAGGAGAACACAGAAGAAGCTTCTAAGTTGAAGGAATAGGCAGTAAGAAGTAGTACAATTGAAGTTTTAGTTGTCGATTATTCACTTTTTAGCCGGCTTTGGTGGCTTGGACATGACCTGGGACCTTACGATTTTGCATGAAAGGAGGACTAGCAGCCGCGTTGCATGGGAGAATGTGAAAAGTGTTCATGTGTAGTAAAAACCTGAGAAATCGGTCCGTTTTCGTCATTTGTTATCGAATCGACTTAAAGCCAGATCGTCACATTTGCCGCCTTTCTCTCTGAGAAGGTTACACTTATTGTCTGCAAAGCTATGTCGCGTGCTGCAGTATGCGGAGACACTAAAAGCACCATAGAAGAACACAGAAGATGCTTCTAAGTTGAAGTAATAGCCAGTAAGATGTAGTACAATTGAAGTTTTAGTTGTCGATTATTCACTTTTTAGCCGGCTTTGGTGGCTTGGACATGACAAGGGACCTTATGATTTTACATGAAAGGAGGACTGGCAGCCGCGTTGCACGGGAGAATGTGAAAAGTGTTCATATGTGGTAAAAACCTGATAAATCCGTCCGTTTTCGTCATTTGTTATCGAATCGACTTAAAGGCAGATCGTCACATTTGCCGCTTTTCTCTCTGAGACGGTTACATTTATCGTCTGCTTCGCTATGTTACGTGCTGCGGTATGCGGAGACACTAAAAGCACCATAGTAGAACACAGAAGAAGCTTCTAAGTTGAAGTAATAGCCAGTAAGAAGTAATACAATTCAAGTTTTAGTTGTCGATTATTCACTTTTTAGCCGGCTTTGGTGGCTTGGACATGACCTAGGACCTTAAGATTTTGCATGAAAGGAGGAGTAGCAGCCGCGTTGCACGGGAGAATGTGAAAAGTGTTCATATGTAGTAAAAATCTGAGAAATCCATCGTTTTCGTCATTTGTTATCAAATCGTCTTAAAGCCAGATCGTCACATTGGCTGCTTTTCTCTCTGAGACGGTTACATTTATCGTCTGCAAATCTATGTCGCCTGCTGCGGTATGCGGAGACACTAAAAGCACCATAGTAGAACACTGAAGAAGCTTCTAAGTTGAAGTAACAGCCAGTAAGAGGTATTTCAATTCAAATTTAGTTGTCGATTATTCACTATTTAGCCGGCTTTGGTGGCTTGGACATGACTTAGGACCTTAAGATTTTGCATGAAAGGAGGACTAGCAGACGCGTTGCACGGGAGAATGTGAAAAGTGTTCATATGTAGTAAAAACCTGAGAAATCCGTCCGTTTTCGTCATTTGTTATCGAATCGACTTAAAGCCACATAGTCACATTGGCCGCTCTACTCTCTGAAACGGTTACATTTATCGTCTGCAAAGCTATGTCGCGTGCTGCAGTATGCGGAAACACTAAAAGCACCATAGTAGAACACTGAAGAAGCTTCTAAGTTGAAGTAATAGCCAGTAAGAAGTATTTCAATTCAAATCTAGTTGTCGATTATTCACTTTTTAGCCGGCATTGGTAGCTCGGACATCACCTAGGACGTTAAGATTTTGCATGAAAGGAGGACTGGCAGCCGCGTTGCACGGGGGAATATAAAAAGTGTTCATATGTAGTAAAAACCTGAGAAATCCGTCCGTTTTCGTCATTTGTTATCGAATCGACTTAAAGTCAGATCGTCACATTGGCCCCTCTTCTCTCTGAAACGGTTACATTTATCGTCTACATAGCTATGTCGCGTGCTGCGGTATGCGGAAACACTAAAAGCACCATAGTAGAACACAGAAGAAGCTTCTAAGTTGAAGTAATAGCCAGTAAGAAGTAGTACAATTCATGTTTTAGTTGTCGATTATTCACTTTTTAGCCGGCTTTGGTGGCTTGGACATGACCTAGGACCATAAGATTTTGCATGAAAGGAGGACTAACAGCCGCGTTGCACGGGAGAATGTGAAATGTGTTCATATGTAGTAAAAACCTGAGAAATCCGTCCGTTTTCGTCATTTGTTATCGAATCGACTTAAAGCCAGATCGTCACATTTGCCGCTCTTCTCTCTAAAACGGTTACATTTATCGTCTGCAAAGCTATGTCGCGTGCTGCGATCTGCGGAGACACTAAAAGCACCATAGGAGAACACAGAAGAAGCTTCTAAGTTGAAGTAATAGCCAGTAAGAAGTAGTACAATTGTAGTTTTAGTTGTCGATTATTCACTTTTTAGCTGGCTGTGGTGGCTTGGACATGACCTGAGACCTTACGATTTTGCATGAAAGGAGGACTAGCAGCCGCGTTGCATGGGAGAATGTGAAAAGTGTTCATGTGTAGTAAAAACCTGAGAAATCCGTCCGTTTTCGTCATTTGTTATCGAATCGACTTAAAGCCAGATCGTCACATTTGCCGCCTTTCTCTCTGAGAATGTTACACTTATTGTCTGCAAAGCTATGTCTCGTGCTGCAGTATGCGGAGACACTAAAAGCACCATAGTATAACACAGAAGAAACTTCAAAGTTGAAGTAATAGCCAGTAAGAAGTAGTACAATTCAAGTTTTAGTTGTCGATTATTCACTTTTTAGCCGGCTTTGGTGGCTTGGATATGACCTAGGACCATAAGATTTTGCATGAAAGGAGGACTAGCAGACGCGTTGCACGGGAGAATGTGAAAAGTGTTCATATGTAGTAAAAACCTGAGAAATCCGTCCGTTTTCGTCATTTGTTATCGAATCGACTTAAAGCCACATAGTCACATTGGCCGCTCTACTCTCTGAAACGGTTACATTTATCGTCTGCAAAGCTATGTCGCGTGCTGCAGTATGCGGAAACACTAAAAGCACCATAGTAGAACACTGAAGAAGTTTCTAAGTTGAAGTAATAGCCAGTAAGAAGTATTTCAATTCAAATTTAGTTGTCGATTATTCACTATTTAGCCGGCTTTGGTGGCTTGGACGTGACCTATGACCTTAAGATTTAGCATGAAAGGAGGACTAGCTGACGCGTTGCACGGGAGAATGTGAAAAGTGTTCATATGTAGTAAAAACCTGAGAAATCCGTCCGTTTTCGTCATTTGTTATCGAATCGACTTAAAGCCACATAGTCACATTGGCCGCTCTACTCTCTGAAACGGTTACATTTATCGTCTGCAAAGTTATGTCGCGTGCTGCAGTATGCGGAAACACTAAAAGCACCATAGTAGAACACTGAAGAAGCTTCTATGTTGAAGTAATAGCCAGTAAGAGGTAGTGCAATTGAAGTTTTAGTTGTCGATTATTCACTTTTTAGCCGGCTTTGGTGGCTTGGACATGAGGTGGAACCATAAAATTTTGCATGAAAGGAAGACTAGCAGCCACGTTGCACTGGAGAATGTGAAAAGTGTTCATATGTAGTAAAAACCTGAGAAATCCATCGTTTTCGTCATTTGTTATCAAATCGTCTTAAAGCCAGATCGTCACATTGGCTGCTTTTCTCTCTGAGACGGTTACATTTATCGTCTGCAAATCTATGTCGCCTGCTGCGGTATGCGGAGACACTAAAAGCACCATAGTAGAACACAGAAGAAGCTTCTAAGTTGAAGCAACAGCCAGTAAGAAGTAGTACAATTGAAGTTTTAGTTGTCGATTATTCACTTTTTACCCGGCTTTGGTGGCTTGGACATGACCTAGGACCATAAGATTTTGCATGAAAGGAGGACTAACAGCCGCGTTGCACGGGAGAATGTGAAAAGTGTTCATATGTAGTAAAAACCTGAGAAATCCGTCCGTTTTCTTCATTTGTTATCGAATCGACTTAAAGCCAGATCGTCACATTGGCCGCTTTTCTCTCTGGGACGGTTACATTTATCGTCTGCAAAGCTATGTCGCGTGCTGCGCTATGCGGAGACACTAAAAGCACCATAGTATAACACAGAAGAAACTTCAAAGTTGAAGTAATAGCCAGTAAGAAGTAGTACAATTCAAGTTTTAGTTGTCGATTATTCACTTTTTAGCCAGCTTTGGTGGCTTGGATATGACCTAGGACCTTAAGATTTTGCATGAAAGGAGGACTAGCAGACGCGTTGCACGGGAGAATGTGAAAAGTGTTCATATGTAGTAAAAACCTGAGAAATCCGTCCGTTTTCGTCATTTGTTATCGAATCGACTTAAAGCCACATAGTCACATTGGCCGCTCTACTCTCTGAAACGGTTACATTTATCGTCTGCAAAGCTATGTCGCGTGCTGCAGTATGCGGAATCACTAAAAGCACCATAGTAGAACACTGAAGAAGCTTCTAAGTTGAAGTAATAGCCAGTAAGAAGTATTTCAATTCAAATTTAGTTGTCGATTATTCACTATTTAGCCGGCTTTGGTGGCTTGGACATGACCTAGGACCTTAAGATTTTGCATGAAAGGAGGACTAGCAGACGCGTTGCACGGGAGAATGTGAAAAGTGTTCATATGTAGTAAAAACCTGAGAAATCCATCGTTTTCGTCATTTGTTATCAAATCGTCTTAAAGCCAGATCGTCACATTGGCTGCTTTTCTCTCTGAGACGGTTACATTTATCGTCTGCAAATCTATGTCGCCTGCTGCGGTATGCGGAGACACTAAAAGCACCATAGTAGAACACTGAAGAAGCTTCTAAGTTGAAGCAATAGCCAGTAAGAAGTAGTACAATTGAAGTTTTAGTTGTCGATTATTCACTTTTTAGCCGGCTTTGGTGGCTTGGACATGACGTAGGGCCATAAGATTTTGCATGAAAGGAGGACTAACAGCCGCGTTGCACGGGAGAATGTGAAAAGTGTTCATATGTAGTCAAAACCTGAGAAATCCGTCCGTTTTCGTCATTTGTTATCGAATCGACTTAAAGCCAGATCGTCACATTTGCCGCTCTTCTCTCTGAAACGGTTACATTTATCGTCTGCAAAGCTATGTCGCGTGCTGCGATCTGCGGAGACACTAAAAGCACCATAGGAGAACACAGGAGAAGCTTCTAAGTTGAAGTAATAGCCAGTAAGAAGTAGTACAATTGAAGTTTTTATTGTCGATTATTCACTTTTTAGCTGGCTTTGGTGGCTTGGACATGACCTGGGACCTAACGATTTTGCATGAAAGGAGGACTAGCAGCCATGTTGCATGGGAGAGTGTGAAAAGTGTTCATGTGTAGTAAAAACCTGAGAAATCCGTCCGTTTTCGTCATTTGTTATCGAATCGACTTAAAGCCAGATCGTGACATTTGCCGCCTTTCTCCCTGAGAAGGTTACACTTAATGTCTGCAAAGCTATGTCGCGTGCTGCAGTATGCGGAGACACTAAAAGCACCATAGAAGAACACAGAAGATGCTTCTAAGTTGAAGTAATAGCCAGTAAGAAGTAGTACAATTGAAGTTTTAGTTGTCGATTATTCACTTTTTAGCCGGCTTTGGTGGCTTGGACATGACAAGGGACCTTAAGATTTTACATGAAAGGAGGACTGGCAGCCGCGTTGCACGGGAGAATGTGAAAAGTGTTCATATGTGGTAAAAACCTGATAAATCCGTCCGTTATCGTCATTTGTTATCGAATCGACTTAAAGCCAGATCGTCACATTGGCCGCTTTTCTCTCTGGGACGGTTACATTTATCGTCTGCAAAGCTATGTCGCGTGCTGCGGTATGCGGAGACACTAAAAGCACCATAGTATAACACAGAAGAAACTTCAAAGTTGAAGTAATTGCCAGTAAGAAGTAGTACAATTCAAGTTTTAGTTGTCGATTATTCACTTTTTAGCCGGCTTTGGTGGCTTGGATATGACCTAGGACCATAAGATTTTGCATGAAAGGAGGACTAGCAGACGCGTTGCACGGGAGAGTGTGAAAAGTGTTCATATGTAGTAAAAACCTGAGAAATCCGTCCGTTTTCGTCATTTGTTATCGAATCGACTTAAAGCCACATAGTCACATTGGCCGCTCTACTCTCTGAAACGGTTACATTTATCGTCTGCAAAGCTATGTCGCGTGCTGCAGTATGCGGAAACACTAAAAGCACCATAGTAGAACACTGAAGAAGCTTCTAAGTTGAAGTAATAGCCAGTAAGAAGTATTTCAATTCAAATTTAGTTGTCGATTATTCACTTTTTAGCCGGCTTTGGTGGCTTGGACATGACCTAGTACCTTAAGATTTTGCATGAAAGGAGGACTAGCAGACGCGTTGCACGGGAGAATGTGAAAAGTGTTCATATGTAGTAAAAACCTGAGAAATTCGTCCGTTTTCGTCATTTGTTATCGAATCGACTTAAAGCCACATAGTCACATTGGCCGCTCTACTCTCTGAAACGGTTACATTTATCGTCTGCAAAGCTATGTCGCGTGCTGCGGTATGCGGAGACACTAAAAGCACCATAGTATAACACAGAAGAGACTACAAAGTTGAAGTAATTGCCAGTAAGAAGTAGTACAATTCAAGTTTTAGTTGTCGATTATTCACTTTTTAGCCGGCTTTGGTGGCTTGGACATGACAAGGGACCTTAAGATTTTACATGAGAGGAGGACTGGCTGCCGCGTTGCACGGGAGAATGTGAAAAGTGTTCATATGTGGTAAAAACCTGATAAATCCGTCCGTTATCGTCATTTGTTATCGAATCGACTTAAAGCCAGATCGTCACATTGGCCGCTTTTCTCTCTGGGACGGTTACATTTATCGTCTGCAAAGCTATGTCGCGTGCTGCGGTATGCGGAGACACTAAAAGCACCATAGTATAACACAGAAGATACTTCAAAGTTGAAGTAATTGCCAGTAAGAAGTAGTACAATTCAAGTTTTAGTTGTCGATTATTCACTTTTTAGCCGGCTTTGGTGGCTTGGATATGACCTAGGACCATAAGATTTTGCATGAAAGGAGGACTAGCAGCCACGTTGCACCGGAGAATGTGAAAAGTGTTCATATGTAGTACAAACCTGAGAAATCCATCGTTTTAGTCATTTGTTATCAAATGGTCTTAAAGCCAGGTCGTCACATTGGCTGCTTTTCTCTCTGAGACGGTTACATTTATCGTCTGCAAATCTATGTCGCCTGCTGCGGTATGCGGAGACACTAAAAGCACCATAGTAGAACACTGAAGAAGCTTCTAAGTTGAAGCAACAGCCAGTAAGAAGTAGTACAATTGAAGATTTAGTTGTCGATTATTCACTTTTTAGCCGGCTTTGGTGGCTTGTACATGACCTAGGACCATAAGATTTTGCATGAAAGGAGGACAAACAGCCGCGTTGCACGGGAGAATGTGAAAAGTGTTCATATGTAGTAAAAACCTGAGAAATCCGTCCGTTTTCGTCATTTGTTATCGAATCGACTTAAAGCCAGATCGTCACATTGGCCGCTTTTCTCTCTGAGACGGTTACATTTATCGTCTGCAAAGCTATGTCGCGTGCTGCGGTATGCGGAGACACTAAAAGCACCATAGTAGAACACAGAAGAAGCTTCTAAGTTGAAGCAATAGCCACAAAGAAGTAGTACAATTGAAGTTTTAGTTGTCGATTATTCACTTTTTAGCCGGCTTTGGTGGCTTGGACATGACCTAGGACCATAAGATTTTGCATGAAAGGAGGACTAACAGCCGCGTTGCACGGGAGAATGTGAAAAGTGTTCATATGTAGTAAAAACCTGAGAAATCCGTCCGTTTTCGTCATTTGTTATCGAATCGACTTAAAGCCAGATCGTCACATTGGCCGCTTTTCTCTCTGGGACGGTTACATTTATCGTCTGCAAAGCTATGTCGCGTGCTGCGGTATGCGGAGACACTAAAAGCACCATAGTAGAAGACAGAAGAAACTTCAAAGTTGAATCAATAGCCAGTAAGAAGTAGTACAATTCAAGTTTTAGTTGTCGATTATTCACTTTTTAGCCGGCTTTGGTGGCTTGGATATGACCTAGGACCATAAGATTTTGCATGAAAGGAGGACTAGCAGACGCGTTGCACGGGAGAATGTGAAAAGTGTTCATATGTAGTAAAAACCTTAGAAATCCGTCCGTTTTCGTCATTTGTTATCGAATCGACTTAAAGCCAGATCGTCACATTTGCCGCTCTTCTCTCTGAAACGGTTACATTTATCGTCTGCAAAGCTATGTCGCGTGCTGCGATCTGCGGAGACACTAAAAGCACCATAGGAGAACACAGAAGAAGCTTCTAAGTTGAAGTAATAGGCAGTAAGAAGTAGTACAATTGAAGTTTTAGTTGTCGATTATTCACTTTTTAGCCGGCTTTGGTGGCTTGGACATGACCTGGGACCTTACGATTTTGCATGAAAGGAGGACTAGCAGCCGCGTTGCATGGGAGAATGTGAAAAGTGTTCATGTGTAGTAAAAACCTGAGAAATCGGTCCGTTTTCGTCATTTGTTATCGAATCGACTTAAAGCCAGATCGTCACATTTGCCGCCTTTCTCTCTGAGAAGGTTACACTTATTGTCTGCAAAGCTATGTCGCGTGCTGCAGTATGCGGAGACACTAAAAGCACCATAGAAGAACACAGAAGATGCTTCTAAGTTGAAGTAATAGCCAGTAAGATGTAGTACAATTGAAGTTTTAGTTGTCGATTATTCACTTTTTAGCCGGCTTTGGTGGCTTCGACATGACAAGGGACCTTAAGATTTTACATGAAAGGAGGACTGGCAGCCGCGTTGCACGGGAGAATGTGAAAAGTGTTCATATGTGGTAAAAACCTGATAAATCCGTCCGTTTTCGTCATTTGTTATCGAATCGACTTAAAGGCAGATAGTCACATTGGCCGCTTTTCTCTCTGAGACGGTTACATTTATCGTCTGCTTCGCTATGTCACGTGCTGCGGTATGCGGAGACACTAAAAGCACCATAGTAGAACACAGAAGAAGCTTCTAAGTTGAAGTAATAGCCAGTAAGAAGTAATACAATTCAAGTTTTAGTTGTCGATTATTCACTTTTTAGCCGGCTTTGGTGGCTTGGACATGACCTAGGACCTTAAGATTTTGCATGAAAGGTGGACTAGCAGCCGCGTTGCACGGGAGAATGTGAAAAGTGTTCATATGTAGTAAAAATCTGAGAAATCCATCGTCTTCGTCATTTGTTATCAAATCGTCTTAAAGCCAGATCGTCACATTGGCTGCTTTTCTCTCTGAGACGGTTACATTTATCGTCTACAAAGCTATGTCGCCTGCTGCGGTATGCGGTGACACTAAAAGCACCATAGTAGAACACTGAAGAAGCTTCTAAGTTGAAGTAACAGCCAGTAAGAGGTATTTCAATTCAAATTTAGTTGTCGATTATTCACTATTTAGCCGGCTTTGGTGGCTTGGACATGACCTAGGACCTTAAGATTTTGCATGAAAGGAGGACTAGCAGACGCGTTGCACGGGAGAATGTGAAAAGTGTTCATATGTAGTAAAAACCTGAGAAATCCGTCCGTTTTCGTCATTTGTTATCGAATCGACTTAAAGCCAGATCGTCACTTTTTCCGCTCTACTCTCTGAAACGGTTACATTTATCGTCTGCAAAGCTATGTCGCGTGCTGCAGTATGCGGAAACACTAAAAGCACCATAGTAGAACACTGAAGAAGCTTCTATGTTGAAGTAATAGCCAGTAAGAAGTAGTGCAACTGAAGTTTTAGTTGTCGGTTATTCATATTTTAGCCGTCTTTGGTGGCCTGGACATGAGGTGGAACCATAAAATTTTGCATGAAAGGAACACTAGCAGCCACGTGGCGCCGGAGAATGTGAAGAGTGTTCATATGTAGTAAAAACCTGAGAAATAAATCGTTTTCGTCATTTGTTATCAAATCGTCTTAAAGCCAGATCGTCACATTGGCTGCTTTTCTCTCTGAGACGGTTACATTTATCGTCTGCAAAGCTATGTCGCGTGCTGCGGTATGCGGACACACTAAAAGCACCATAGTAGAACACTGAAGAAGCTTCTAAGTTGAAGCAATAGCCAGAAAGAAGTAGTACAATTCAAGTTTTAGTTGTCGATTATTCACATTTTAGCCGGCTTTGGTGGCTTGGACATGACCTAGGACCATAAGATTTTGCATGAAAGGAGGACTAACAGCCGCGTTGCATGGGAGAATGTGAAAAGTGTTCATATGTAGTAAAAACATGAGAAATCCGTCCGTTTTCGTCATTTGTTATCGAATCGACTTAAAGCCAGATCGTCACATTGGCCGCTCTACTCTCTGAAACGGTTACATTTATCGTCTGCAAAGCTATGTCGCGTGCTGCAGTATGCTGAAACACTAAGAGCACCATAGTAGAACACAGAAGAAGCTTCTAAGTTGAAGTAATAGCCAGTAAGAAGTATTTCAATTCAAATTTAGTTGTCGATTATTCACTATTTAGCCGGCTTTGGTGGCTTGGACATGACCTAGGACCTTAAGATTTTGCATGAAAGGAGGACTAGCAGCCGCGTTGCACGGGAGAATGTGAAAAGTGTTCATATGTAGTAAAAACCTGAGAAATCCGTCCGTTTTCGTCATTTGTTATCGAATCGACTTAAAGCCAGATCGTCACATTGGCCGCTCTTCTCTCTGAAACGGTTACATTTATCGTCTGCAAAGCTATGTCGCGTGCTGCGGTATGCGGAGACACTAAAAGCACCATAGTAGAACACAGAAGAAGCTTCTAAGTTGAAGCAATAGCCAGTAAGAAGTAGTACAATTCAAGTTTTAGTTGTCGATTATTCACTTATTAGCCGGCTTTGGTGGCTTGGACATGAGGTGGAACCATAAAATTTTGCATGAAAGGAAGACTAGCAGCCACGTTGCGCCGGATAATGTGAAAAGTGTTCATATGTAGTAAAAACCTGAGAAATCCGTCCGTTTTCGTCATTTTTATCGAATCGACTTAAAGGCAGATCGTCACATTGGCCGCTTTTCTCTCTGATACCGTTACATTTATCGTCTGCAACGCTATGTCGCGTGCTGTGGTATGCGGAGACACTAAAAGCACCATAGTAGAACACAGAAGAAGCTTCTAAATTGAAGTAATAGCCAGTAAGAAGTAATACAATTCAAGTTGTAGTTGTCGATTATTCACATTTTAGCCGGCTTTGGTGGCTTGGACATGACCTAGGACCTTAAGATTTTGCATGAAAGGAGGACTAGCAGCCGCGTTGCACGGGAGAATGTGAAAAGTGTTCATATGTAGTAAAAACCTGAGAAATCCGTCCGTTTTCGTCATTTGTTATCGAATCGACTTAAAGCCAGATCGTCACATTGGCCGCTCTTCTCTCTGAAACGGTTACATTTATCGTCTACAAAGCTATGTCGCGTGCTGCGTTATGCGGAAACACTAAAAGCACCGTAGTAGAACACTGAAGAAGCTTCTATGTTGAAGTAATAGCCAGTAAGAAGTAGTACAAATGAAGTTTTAGTTGTCGATTATTCACTTTTTAGCCGGCTTTGGTTGCTTGGACATGAGGTGGAACCATAAAATTTTGCATGAAAGGAAGACTAGCAGCCACGTTGCACCGGAGAATGCGAAAAGTGTTCATATGTAGTAAAAACCTGAGAAATCCGTCCGTTTTTGTCATTTGTTATCGAATCGTCTTAAAGCCAGATCGTCACATTGGCTGCTTTTCTTTCTGAGACGGTTACATTTATCGTCTGCAAATCTATGTCGCGTGCTGCGGTATGCGGAGACACTAAAAGCACCATAGTAGAACACTGAAGAAGCTTCTAAGTTGAAGCAATAGCCAGTAAGAAGTAGTACAATTGAAGTTTTAGTTGTCGATTATTCACTTTTTAGCGGGCTTTGGTGGCTTGGACATGACCTAGGACCATAAGATTATGCATGAAAGGAGGACTAACAGCCGCGTTGCACGGGAGAATGTGAAAAGTGTTCATATGTAGTAAAAACCTGAGAAATCCGTCCGTTTTCGTCATTTGTTATCGAATCGTCTTAAAGCCAGATCATCACATTGGCCGCTTTTCTCTCTGAGACGGTTACATTTATCATCTGCAAAGCTATGTCGCGTGCTGCGGTATGCGGAGACACTAAAAGCACCATAGTAGAACACTGAAGAAGCTTCTAAGTTGAAGCAATAGCCAGTAAGAAGTAGTACAATTGAAGTTTTAGTTGTCGATTATTCACTTTTTAGCCGGCTTTGGTGGCTTGGACATGACCTAGGACCATACGATTTTGCATGAAAGGAGGACTAACAGCCGCGTTGCACGGGAGAATGTGAAAAGTGTTCATATGTAGTAAAAACCTGAGAAATCCGTCCGTTTTCGTCATTTGTTATCGAATCGACTTAAAGCCAGATCGTCACATTGGCCGCTTTTCACTCTGAGACGGTTACATTTATCGTCTGCAAAGCTATGTCGCGTGCTGCGGTATGCGGAGACACTAAAAACACCATAGTAGAACACAGAAGAAACTTCAAAGTTGAAGTAATAGCCAGTAAAAAGTAGTACAATTCAAGTTTTAGTTGTCAATTATTCACTTTTTAGCCGGCTTTGGTGGCTTGGACATGACCTAGGACCATAAGATTTTGCATGAAAGGAGGACTAGCAGACGCGTTGCACGGGAGAATGTGAAAAGTGTTCATATGTAGTAAAAACCTGAGAAATCCGTCCGTTTTCGTCATTTGTTATCGAATCGACATTAAGCCACATAGTCACATTGGCCGCTCTACTCTCTGAAACGGTTACATTAACGTCTGCAAAGCTATGTCGCGTGCTGCAGTATGCGGAAACACTAAAAGCACCATAGTAGAACACAGAAGAAGCTTCTATGTTGAAGTAATAGCCAGTAAGAAGTAGTACAATTGAAGTTTTAGTTGTCGATTATTCACTTTTTAGCCGGCTTTGGTGGCTTCGACATGAGGTGGAACCATAAAATTTTGCATGAAAGGAAGACTAGCAGCCACGTTGCACCGGAGAATGTGAAAAGTGTTCATATGTAGTAAAAACATGAGAAATCCGTCCGTTTTCGTCATTTGTTATCGAATCGTCTTAAAGCCAGATCTTCACATTGGCCGCATTTCTCTCTGAGACGGTTACATTTATCGTCTGCAAAGCTATGTCGCATGCTGCGGGATGCGGAGACACTAAAAGCACCATAGTAGAACACAGAAGAAGCTTCTAAGTTGAAGTAATAGCCAGTAAGAAGTAGTACAATTCATGTTTAGTTGTCGATTATTCACTTTTTAGCCGGCTTTGGTGGCTTGGACATGACCTAGGACCATAAGATTTTGCATGAAAGGAGGACTAACAGCCGCGTTGCACGGGAGAATGTGAAAAGTGTTCATATGTAGTAAAAACCTGAGAAATCCGTCTGTTTTCGTCATTTGTTATCGAATCGACTTAAAGCCAGATCGTCACATTTGCCGCTCTTCTCTCTGAAACGGTTACATTTATCGTCTGCAAAGCTATGTCGCGTGCTGCGATCTGCGGAGACACTAAATGCACCATAGGAGAACACAGAAGAAGCTTCTAAGTTGAAGTAATAGCCAGTAAGAAGTAGTACAATTGAAGTTTTAGTTGTCGATTATTCACTTTTTAGCCGGCTTTGGTGGCTTGGACATGACCTGGGACCTTACGATTTTGCATGAAAGGAGGAGTAGCAGCCGCGTTGAATGGGAGAATGTGAAAAGTGTTCATGTGTAGTAAAAACCTGAGAAATCCGTCCGTTTTCGTCATTTGTTATCGAATCGACTTAAAGCCAGATCGTCACATTTGCCGCCTTTCTCTCTGAGAAGGTTACACTTATTGTCTGCAAATCTATGTCGCCTGCTGCAGTATGCGGAGACACTAAAAGCACCATAGAAGAACACAGAAGATGCTTCTAAGTTGAAGTAATAGCCAGTAAGAAGTAGTACAATTGAAGTTTTAGTTGGCGATTATTCACTTTTTAGCCGGCTTTGGTGGCTTGGACATGACAAGGGACCTTAAGATTTTACATGAAAGGAGGACTGGCAGCCGCGTTGCACGGGAGAATGTGAAAAGTGTTCATATGTGGTAAAAACCTGATAAATCCGTCCGTTTTCGTCATTTGTTAACGAATCGACTTAAAGGCAGAACGTCACATTGGCCGCTTTTCTCTCTGAGACGGTTACATTTATCGTCTGCAACGCTATGTCGCGTGCTGCGGTATGCGGAGACACTAAAAGCACCATAGTAGAACACAGAAGAAGCTTCTAAGTTGAAGTAATAGCCAGTAAGAAGTAATACAATTCAAGTTTTAGTTGTCGATTATTCACATTTTAGCCGGCTTTGGTGGCTTGGACATGACCTAGGACCTTAAGATTTTGCATGAAAGGAGGACTAGCAGCCGCGTTGCACGGGAGAATGTGAAAAGTGTTCATATGTAGTAAAAACCTGAGAAATCCGTCCGTTTTCGTCATTTGTTATCGAATCGACTTAAAGCCAGATCGTCACATTGGCCGCTCTTCTCTCTGAAACGGTTACATTTATCGTCTGCAAAGCTATGTCGCGTGCTGCGGTATGCGGAGACACTAAAAGCACCATAGTAGAACACAGAAGAAGCTTCTAAATTGAAGCAATAGCCAGTAAGAAGTAGTACAATTCAAGTTTTAGTTGTCGATTATTCACTTATTAGCCGGCTTTGGTGGCTTGGACATGAGGTGGAACCATAAAATTTTGCATGTAAGGAAGACTAGCAGCCACGTTGCACCGGAGAATGTGAAAAGTGTTCATATGTAGTAAAAACCTGAGAAATCCGTCCGTTTTCGTCATTTGTTATCGAATCGACTTAAAGGCAGATCGTCACATTGGCCGCTTTTCTCTCTGATACGGTTACATTTATCGTCTACAACGCTATGTCACGTGCTGCGGTATGCGGAGACACTAAAAGCACCATAGTAGAACACTGAAGAAGCTTCTAAGTTGAAGCAATAGCCAGTAAGAAGTAGTACAATTGAAGTTTTAGTTGTCGATTATTCACTTCTTAGCCGGCTTTGGTGGCTTGGTCATGACCTAGGACCATAAGATTATGCATGAAAGGAGGACTAACAGCCGCGTTGCACGGGAGAATGTGAAAAGTGTTCATATGTAGTAAAAACCTGAGAAATCCGTCCGTTTTCGTCATTTGTTATCGAATCGTCTTAAAGCCAGATCATCACATTGGCCGCTTTTCTCTCTGAGACGGTTACATTTATCGTCTGCAAAGCTATGTCGCGTGCTGCGGTATGCGGAGACACTAAAAGCACCATAGTAGAACACTGAAGAAGCTTCTAAGTTGAAGCAATAGCCAGTAAGAAGTAGTACAATTGAAGTTTTAGTTGTCGATTTTTCACATTTTAGCCGGCTTTGGTGGCTTGGACATGACCTAGGACCATACGATTTTGCATGAAAGGAGGACTAACAGCCGCGTTGCACGGGAGAATGTGAAAAGTGTTCATATGTATTAAAAACCTGAGAAATCCGTCCGTTTTCGTCATTTGTTATCGAATCGTCTTAAAGCCAGATCGTCACATTGGCCGCTTTTCTCTCTGAGACGGTTAGATTTATCGTCTCCAAAGCTATGTCGCGTGCTGCGGTATGCGGAGACACTAAAAGCACCATAGTAGAACACTGAAGAAGCTTCTAAGTTGAAGCAATAGCCAGTAAGAAGTAGTACAATTGAAGATTTAGTTGTCGATTATTCACTTTTTAGCCGGCTTTGTTGGCTTGGACATGACCTAGGACCATAAGATTTTGCATGAAAGGAGGACTAACAGCCGCGTTGCACGGGAGAATGTGAAAAGTGTTCATATGTAGTAAAAACCTGAGAAATCCGTCCGTTTTCGTCATTTGTTATCGAATCGACTTAAAGCCAGATCGTCACATTGGCCGCTTTTCTCTCTGAGACGGTTACATTTATCGTCTGCAAAGCTATGTCGCGTGCTGCGGTGTGCGGAGACACTAAAAACACCATAGTAGAACACAGAAGAAACTTCAAAGTTGAAGTAATAGCCAGTAAGAAGTAGTACAATTCAAGTTTTAGTTGTCGATTATTCACTTTTTAGCCGGCTTTGGTGGCTTGGACATGAGGTGGAACCATAAAATTTTGCATGAAAGGAAGACTAGCAGCCACGTTGCACCGGAGAATGTGAAAAGTGTTCATATGTAGTAAAAACCTGAGAAATCCGTCCGTTTTCGTCATTTGTTATCGAATCGTCTTAAAGCCAGATCGTCACGTTGGCCGCATTTCTCTCTGAGACGGTTACATTTATCGTCTGCAAAGCTATGTCGCGTGTTGCGGGATGCGGGGACACTAAAAGCACCATAGTAGAACACTGAAGAAGCTTCTAAGTTGAAGCAATAGCCAGTAAGAAGTAGTACAATTGAAGTTTTAGTTGTCGATTATTCACTTTTTAGCCGGCTTTGGTGGCTTGGACATGACCTAGGACCATACGATTTTGCATGAAAGGAGGACTAACAGCCGCGTTGCACGGGATAATGTGAAAAGTGTTCATATGTATTAAAAACCTGAGAAATCCGTCCGTTTTCGTCATTTGTTATCGAATCGTCTTAAAGCCAGATCGTCACATTGGCCGCTTTTCTCTCTGAGACGGTTACATTTATCGTCTGCAAAGCTATGTCGCGTGCTGCGGTATGCGGAGACACTAAAAGCACCATAGTAGAACACAGAAGAAACTTCAAAGTTGAAGTAATAGCCAGTAAGAAGTAGTACAATTCAAGTTTTAGTTGTCGATTATTCACTTTTTAGCCGGCTTTGGTGGCTTGGACATGACCTAGGACCATAAGATTTTGCATGAAAGGAGGACTAGCAGACGCGTTGCACGGGAGAATGTGAAAAGTGTTCATATGTAGTAAAAACCTGAGAAATCCGTCCGTTTTCGTCATTTGTTATCGAATCGTCTTAAAGCCAGATCGTCACATTGGCTGCTTTTCTTTCTGAGACGGTTACATTTATCGTCTGCAAATCTATGTCGCGTGCTGCGGGATGCGGAGACACTAAAAGCACCATAGTAGAACACTGAAGAAGCTTCTAAGTTGAAGCAATAGCCAGTAAGAAGTAGTACAATTGAAGTTTTAGTTGTCGATTATTCACTTTTTAGCCGGCTTTGGTGGCTTGGACATGACCTAGGACCATAAGATTATGCATGAAAGGAGGACTAACAGCCGCGTTGCACGGGAGAATGTGAAAAGTGTTCATATGTAGTAAAAACCTGAGAAATCCGTCCGTTTTCGTCATTTGTTATCGAATCGTCTTAAAGCCAGATCGTCACATTGGCCGCATTTCTCTCTGAGACGGTTACATTTATCGTCTGCAAAGCTATGTCGCGTGCTGCGGGATGCGGAGACACTAAAAGCACCATAATAGAACACAGAAGAAGCTTCAAAATTGAAGTAATAGCCAGTAAGAAGTAATACAATTCAAGTTGTAGTTGTCGATTATTCAAATTTTAGCCGGCTTTGGTGGCTTGGACATGACCTAGGACCTTAAGATTTTGCATGAAAGGAGGACTAGCAGCCGCGTTGCACGGGAGAATGCGAAAAGTGTTCATATGTAGTAAAAACCTCAGAAATCCGTCCGTTTTCGTCATTTGTTATCGAATCGACATAAAGCCAGATCGTCACATTGGCCGCTCTTCTCTCTGAAACGGTTACATTTATCGTCTACAAAGCTATGTCGCGTGCTGCGTTATGCGCAAACACTAAAAGCACCATAGTAGAACACTGAAGAAGCTTCTATGTTGAAGTAATAGCCAGTAAGAAGTAGTACAAATGAAGTTTTAGTTGTCGATTATTCACTTTTTAGCCGGCTTTGGTTGCTTGGACATGAGGTGGAACCATAAAATTTTGCATGAAAGGAAGACTAGCAGCCACGTTGCACCGGAGAATGCGAAAAGTGTTCATATGTAGTAAGAACCTGAGAAATCCGTCCGTTTTCGTCATTTGTTATCGAATCGTCTTAAAGCCAGATCGTCATATTGGCTGCTTTTCTTTCTGAGACGGTTACATTTATCGTCTGCAAATCTATGTCGCGTGCTGCGGTATGCGGAGACACTAAAAGCACCATAGTAGAACACTGAAGAAGCTTCTAAGTTGAAGCAATAGCCAGTAAGAAGTAGTACAATTGAAGTTTTAGTTGTCGATTATTCACTTTTTAGCCGGCTTTGTTGGCTTGGACATGACCTAGGACCATAAGATTTTGCATGAAAGGAGGACTAACAGCCGCGTTGCACGGGAGAATGTGAAAAGTGTTCATATGTAGTAAAAACCTGAGAAATCCGTCCGTTTTCGTCATTTGTTATCGAATCGACTTAAAGCCAGATCGTCACATTGGCCGCTTTTCTCTATGAGACGGTTACATTTATCGTCTGCAAAGCTATGTCGCGTGCTGCGGTATGAGGAGACACTAAAAGCACCATAGTAGAAACAGAAGAAACTTCAAAGTTGAAGTAATAGCCAGTAAGAAGTAGTACAATTGAAGTTTTAGTTGTCGATTATTCACTTTTTAGCCGGCTTTGGTGGCTTGGACATGACCTAGGACCATAAGATTTTGCATGAAAGGAGGACTAGCAGACGCGTTGCACGGGAGAATGTGAAAAGTGTTCATATGTAGTAAAAACCTGAGAAATCCGTCCGTTTTCGTCATTTGTTATCGAATCGTCTTAGAGCCAGATCGTCACATTGGCCGCATTTCTCTCTGAGACGGTTACATTTATCGTCTGCAAAGCTATGTCGCGTGCTGCGGGATGCGGAGACACTAAAAGCACCATAGTAGAACACTGAAGAAGCTTCTAAGTTGAAGCAATAGCCAGTAAGAAGTAGTACAATTGAAGTTTTAGTTGTCGATTATTCACTTTTTAGCCGGCTTTGTTGGCTTGGACATGACCTAGGACCATAAGATTTTGCATGAAAGGAGGACTAACAGCCGCGTTGCACGGGAGAATGTGAAAAGTGTTCATATGTAGTAAAAACCTGAGAAATCCGTCCGTTTTCGTCATTTGTTAACGAATCGACTTAAAGCCAGATCGTCACATTCGCCGCTTTTCTCTCTGAGACGGTTACATTTATCGTCTGCAAAGCTATGTCGCGTGCTGCGTTATGCGGAGACACTAAAAGCACCATAGTAGAACACAGAAGAAACTTCAAAGTTGAAGTAATAGCCAGTAAGAAGTAGTACAATTCAAGTTTTAGTTGTCGATTATTCACTTTTTAGCCGGCTTTGGTGGCTTGGACATGACCTAGGACCATAAGATTTTGCATGAAAGGTGGACTAGCAGACGCGTTGCACGGGAGAATGTGAAAAGTGTTCATATGTAGTAAAAACCTGAGAAATCCGTCCGTTTTCGTCATTTGTTATCGAATCGACTTTAAGCCACATAGTCACATTGGCCGCTCTACTCTCTGAAACGGTTACATTTATCGTCTGCAAAGCTATGTCGCGTGCTGCAGTATGCGGAAACACTAAAAGCACCATAGTAGAACACAGAAGAAGCTTCTAAGTTGAAGTAATAGCCAGTAAGAAGTAGTACAATTGAAGTTTTAGTTGTCGATTATTCACTTTTTAGCCGGCTTTGGTGGCTTGGACATGAGGTGGAACCATAAAATTTTGCATGAAAGGAAGACTAGCAGCCACGTTGCAGCGGAGAATGTGAAAAGTGTTCATATGTAGTAAAAACCTGAGAAATCCGTCCGTTTTCGTCATTTGTTATCGAATCGTCTTAAAGCCAGATCGTCACATTGGCCGCATTTCTCTCTGAGACGGTTACATTTATCGTCTGCAAAGCTATGTCGCGTGCTGCGGGATGCGGAGACACTAAAAGCACCATAGTTGAACACTGAAGAAATTTCTAAGTTGAAGCAATAGCCAGTAAGAAGTAGTACAATTGAAGTTTTAGTTGTCGATTATTCACTTTTAAGCCGGCTTTGGTGGCTTGGACATGACCTAGGACCATACGATTTTGCATGAAAGGAGGACTAACAGCCGCGTTGCACGGGAGAATGTGAAAAGTGTTCATATGTAGTAAAAACCTGAGAAATCCGTCCGTTTTCGTCATTTGTTATCGAATCGTCTTAAAGCCAGATCGTCACATTGGCCGCATTTCTCTCTGAGACGGTTACATTTATCGTCTGCAAAGCTATGTCGCGTGCTGCGGGATGCGGAGACACTAAAAGCACCATAGTAGAACACAGAAGAAGCTTCTAAATTGAAGTAATAGCCAGTAAGAAGTAATACAATTCAAGTTGTAGTTGTCGATTATTCACATTTTAGCCGGCTTTGGTGGCTTGGACATGACCTAGGACCTTAAGATTTTGCATGAAAGGAGGACTAGCAGCCGCGTTGCACGGGAGAATGTGAAAAGTGTTCATATGTAGTAAAAACCTGGGAAATCCGTCCGTTTTCGTCATTTGTTATCGAATCGTCTTAAAGCCAGATCGTCACATTGGCCGCTTTTCTCTCTGAGAAGGTTACATTTATTGTCTGCATAGCTATGTCGCATGCTGCTGTATGCGGAGACACTAAAAGCACCATAGTAGAACACAGAAGAAGCTTCTAAGTTGAAGTAATAGCCAGTAAGAAGTAGTACAATTCAACTTTTAGTTGTCGATTATTCACTTTTTAGCCGGCTTTGGTGGCTTGGACATGACCAAGGACCTTAAGAATTTGCATGAAAGGAGTACTTGCAGCCGCGTTGCACGGGAGAATGTGAAAAGTGTTCATATGTAGTAAAAACCTGAGAAATCCGTCCGTTTTCGTCATTTGTTATCGAATCGACTTTAAGCCACATAGTCACATTGGCCGCTCTACTCTCTGAAACGGTTACATTTATCGTCTGCAAAGCTATGTCGCGTGCTGCAGTATGCGGAAACACTAAAAGCACCATAGTAGAACACAGAAGAAGCTTCTAAGTTGAAGTAATAGCCAGTAAGAAGTAGTACAATTGAAGTTTTAGTTGTCGATTATTCACTTTTTAGCCGGCTTTGGTGGTTTGGACATGAGGTGGAAACATAAAATTTTGCATGAAAGGAAGACTAGCAGCCACGTTGCAGCGGAGAATGTGAAAAGTGTTCATATGTAGTAAAAACCTGAGAAATCCGTCCGTTTTCGTCATTTGTTATCGAATCGTCTTAAAGCCTGATCGTCACATTGGCCGCATTTCTCTCTGAGACGGTTACATTTATCGTCTGCAAAGCTATGTCGCGTGCTGCGGGATGCGGAGACACTAAAAGCACCATAGTAGAACACTGAAGAAGCTTCTAAGTTGAAGCAATAGCCAGTAAGAAGTAGTACAATTGAAGTTTTAGTTGTCGATTATTCACTTTTTGCCGGCTTTGGTGGCTTGGACATGACCTAGGACCATAAGATTTTGCATGAAAGGAGGACTAACAGCCGCGTTGCACGGGAGAATGTGAAAAGTGTTCATATGTAGTAAAAACCTGAGAAATCCGTCCGTTTTCGTCATTTGTTATCGAATCGTCTTAAAGCCAGATCGTCACATTGGCCGCATTTCTCTCTGAGACGGTTACATTTATCGTCTGCAAAGCTATGTCGCGTGCTGCGGGATGCGGAGACACTAAAAGCACCATAGTAGAACACTGAAGAAGCTTCTAAGTTGAAGCAATAGCCAGTAAGAAGTAGTACAATTGAAGTTTTAGTTGTCGATTATTCACTTTTTAGCCGGCTTTGGTGGCTTGGACATGACCTAGGATAATAAGATTTTGCATGAAAGGAGGACTTACAGCCGCGTTGCACGGGAGAATGTGAAAAGTGTTCATATGTAGTAAAAACCTGAGAAATCCGTCCGTTTTCGTCATTTGTTATCGAATCGTCTTAAAGCCAGATCGTCACATTGGCCGCATTTCTCTCTGAAACGGTTACATTTATCGTCTACAAAGCTATGTCGCGTGCTGCGTTATGCGGAAACACTAAAAGCACCATAGTAGAACACTGAAGAAGCTTCTATGTTGAAGTAATAGCCAGTAAGAAGTAGTACAAATGAAGTTTTAGTTGTCGATTATTCACTTTTTAGCCGGCTTTGGTTGCTTGGACATGAGGTGGAACCATAAAATTTTGCATGAAAGGAAGACTAGCAGCCACGTTGCACCGGAGAATGCGAAAAGTGTTCATATGTAGTAAAAACCTGAGAAATCCGTCCGTTTTCGTCATTTGTTATCGAATCGTCTTAAAGCCAGATCGTCACATTGGCTGCTTTTCTTTCTGAGACGGTTACATTTATCATCTGCAAATCTATGTCGCGTGCTGCGGGATGCGGAGACACTAAAAGCACCATAGTAGAACACTGAAGAAGCTTCTAAGTTGAAGCAATAGCCAGTAAGAAGTAGTACAATTGAAGTTTTAGTTGTCGATTATTCACTTTTTAGCCGGCTTTGGTGGCTTGGACATGACCTAGGACCATAAGATTATGCATGAAAGGAGGACTAACAGCCGCGTTGCACGGGAGAATGTGAAAAGTGTTCATATGTAGTAAAAACCTGAGAAATCCGTCCGTTTTCGTCATTTGTTATCGAATCGCCTTAAAGCCAGATCATCACATTATCCGCTTATCTCTCTGAGACGGTTACATTTATCGTCTGCAAAGCTATGTCGCGTGCTGCGGTATGCCGAGACACTAAAAGCACCATAGTAGAACACTGAAGAAGCTTCTAAGTTGAAGCAATAGCCAGTAAGAAGTAGTACAATTGAAGTTTTAGTTGTCGATTATTCACTTTTTAGCCGGCTTTGGTGGCTTGGACATGACCTATGACCATACGATTTTGCATGAAAGGAGGACTAACAGCCGCGTTGCACGGGATAATGTGAACAGTGTTCATATGTATTAAAAACCTGAGAAATCCGTCCGTTTTCGTCATTTGTTATCGAATCGTCTTAAAGCCAGATCGTCACATTGGCCGCTTTTCTCTCTGAGACGGTTACATTTATCGTCTCCAAAGCTATGTCGCGTGCTGCGGTATGCGGAGACACTAAAAGCACCATAGTAGAACACTGAAGAAGCTTCTAAGTTGAAGCAATAGCCAGTAAGAAGTAGTACAATTGAAGTTTTAGTTGTCGATTATTCACTTTTTAGCCGGCTTTGTTGGCTTGGACATGACCTAGGACCATAAGATTTTGCATGAAAGGAGGACTAACAGCCGCGTTGCACGGGAGAATGTGAAAAGTGTTCATATGTAGTAAAAACCTGAGAAATCCGTCCGTTTTCGTCATTTGTTATCGAATCGACTTAAAGCCAGATCGTCACATTGGCCGCTTTTCTCTCTGAGACGGTTACATTTATCGTCTGCAAAGCTATGTCGCGTGCTGCGTTATGCGGAGACACTAAAAGCACCATAGTAGAACACAGAAGAAACTTCAAAGTTGAAGTAATAGCCAGTAAGAAGTAGTACAATTCAAGTTTTAGTTGTCGATTATTCACTTTTTAGCCGGCTTTGGTGGCTTGGACATGACCTAGGACCATAAGATTTTGCATGAAAGGAGGACTAGCAGACGCGTTGCACGGGAGAATGTGAAAAGTGTTCATATGTAGTAAAAACCTGAGAAATCCGTCCGTTTTCGTCATTTGTTATCGAATCGACTTTAAGCCACATAGTCACATTGGCCGCTCTACTCTCTGAAACGGTTACATTTATCGTCTGCAAAGCTATGTCGCGTGCTGCAGTATGCGGAAACACTAAAAGCACCATAGTAGAACACAGAAGAAGCTTCTAAGTTGAAGTAATAGCCAGTAAGAAGTAGTACAATTGAAGTTTTAGTTGTCGATTATTCACTTTTTAGCCGGCTTTGGTGGCTTGGACATGAGGTGGAACCATAAAATTTTGCATGAAAGGAAGACTAGCAGCCACGTTGCAGCGGAGAATGTGAAAAGTGTTCATATGTAGTAAAAACCTGAGAAATCCGTCCGTTTTCGTCATTTGTTATCGAATCGTCTTAAAGCCAGATCGTCACATTGGCCGCTTTTCTCTCTGAGACGGTTACATTTATCGTCTGCAAAGCTATGTTGCATGTTGCGGGATGCGGAGACACTAAAAGCACCATAGTAGAACACTGAAGAAGCTTCTAAGTTGAAGCAATAGCCAGTAAGAAGTAGTACAATTGAA
Source organism: Schistocerca gregaria (assembly GCF_023897955.1). Lineage (NCBI taxonomy): Eukaryota > Metazoa > Arthropoda > Insecta > Orthoptera > Acrididae > Schistocerca > Schistocerca gregaria. Next base: position 3,204,903 of record NW_026061883.1, on the reverse strand, counting down.
GTTTTAGTTGTCGATTATTCACTTTTTAGCCGGCTTTGGTGGCTTGGACATGACCTAGGACCATAAGATTATGGATGAAAGGAGGACTAACAGCCGCGTTGCACGGGAGAATGTGAAAAGTGTTCATATGTAGTAAAAACCTGAGAAATCCGTCCGTTTTCGTCATTTGTTATCGAATCGTCTTAAAGCCAGATCATCACATTGGCCGTTTTTCTCTCTGAGACGGTTACATTTATCGTCTGCAAAGCTATGTCGCGTGCTGCGGTATGCGGAGACACTAAAAGCACCATAGTAGAACACTGAAGAAGCTTCTAAGTTGAAGCAATAGCCAGTAAGAAGTAGTACAATTGAAGTTTTAGTTGTCGATTATTCACTTTTTAGCCGGCTTTGGTGGCTTGGACATGACCTAGGACCATACGATTTTGCATGAAAGGAGGACTAACAGCCGCGTTGCACGGGAGAATGTGAAAAGTGTTCATATGTATTAAAAACCTGAGAAATCCGTCCGTTTTCGTCATTTGTTATCGAATCGTCTTAAAGCCAGATCGTCACATTGGCCGCTTTTCTCTCTGAGACAGTTACATTTATCGTCTCCAAAGCTATGTCGCGTGCTGCGGTATGCGGAGACACTAAAAGCACCATAGTAGAAACAGAAGAAACTTCAAAGTTGAAGTAATAGCCAGTAAGAAGTAGTACAATTGAAGTTTTAGTTGTCGATTATTCACTTTTTAGCCGGCTTTGGTGGCTTGGACATGACCTAGGACCATACGATTTTGCATGAAAGGAGGACTAACAGCCGCGTTGCACGGGAGAATGTGAAAAGTGTTCATATGTATTAAAAACCTGAGAAATCCGTCCGTTTTCGTCATTTGTTATCGAATCGTCTTAAAGCCAGATCGTCACATTGGCCGCTTTTCTCTCTGAGACAGTTACATTTATCGTCTCCAAAGCTATGTCGCGTGCTGCGGTATGCGGAGACACTAAAAGCACCATAGTAGAACACTGAAGAAGCTTCTAAGTTGAAGCAATAGCCAGTAAGAAGTAGTACAATTGAAGTTTTAGTTGTCGATTATTCACTTTTTAGCCGGCTTTGTTGGCTTGGACATGACCTAGGACCATAAGATTTTGCATGAAAGGAGGACTAACAGCCGCGTTGCACGGGAGAATGTGAAAAGTGTTCATATGTAGTAAAAACCTGAGAAATCCGTCCGTTTTCGTCATTTGTTATCGAATCGACTTAAAGCCAGATCGTCACATTGGCCGCTTTTCTCTATGAGACGGTTACATTTATCGTCTGCAAAGCTATGTCGCGTGCTGCGGTATGAGGAGACACTAAAAGCACCATAGTAGAAACAGAAGAAACTTCAAAGTTGAAGTAATAGCCAGTAAGAAGTAGTACAATTGAAGTTTTAGTTGTCGATTATTCACTTTTTAGCCGGCTTTGGTGGCTTGGACATGACCTAGGACCATAAGATTTTGCATGAAAGGAGGACTAGCAGACGCGTTGCACGGGAGAATGTGAAAAGTGTTCATATGTAGTAAAAACCTGAGAAATCCGTCCGTTTTCGTCATTTGTTATCGAATCGTCTTAGAGCCAGATCGTCACATTGGCCGCATTTCTCTCTGAGACGGTTACATTTATCGTCTGCAAAGCTATGTCGCGTGCTGCGGGATGCGGAGACACTAAAAGCACCATAGTAGAACACTGAAGAAGCTTCTAAGTTGAAGCAATAGCCAGTAAGAAGTAGTACAATTGAAGTTTTAGTTGTCGATTATTCACTTTTTAGCCGGCTTTGTTGGCTTGGACATGACCTAGGACCATAAGATTTTGCATGAAAGGAGGACTAACAGCCGCGTTGCACGGGAGAATGTGAAAAGTGTTCATATGTAGTAAAAACCTGAGAAATCCGTCCGTTTTCGTCATTTGTTATCGAATCGACTTAAAGCCAGATCGTCACATTGGCCGCTTTTCTCTCTGAGACGGTTACATTTATCGTCTGCAAAGCTATGTCGCGTGCTGCGTTATGCGGAGACACTAAAAGCACCATAGTAGAACACAGAAGAAACTTCAAAGTTGAAGTAATAGCCAGTAAGAAGTAGTACAATTCAAGTTTTAGTTGTCGATTATTCACTTTTTAGCCGGCTTTGGTGGCTTGGACATGACCTAGGACCATAAGATTTTGCATGAAAGGAGGACTAGCAGACGCGTTGCACGGGAGAATGTGAAAAGTGTTCATATGTAGTAAAAACCTGAGAAATCCGTCCGTTTTCGTCATTTGTTATCGAATCGACTTTAAGCCACATAGTCACATTGGCCGCTCTACTCTCTGAAACGGTTACATTTATCGTCTGCAAAGCTATGTCGCGTGCTGCAGTATGCGGAAACACTAAAAGCACCATAGTAGAACACAGAAGAAGCTTCTAAGTTGAAGTAATAGCCAGTAAGAAGTAGTACAATTGAAGTTTTAGTTGTCGATTATTCACTTTTTAGCCGGCTTTGGTGGCTTGGACATGAGGTAAAACCATAAAATTTTGCATGAAAGGAAGACTAGCAGCCACGTTGCAGCGGAGAATGTGAAAAGTGTTCATATGTAGTAAAAACCTGAGAAATCCGTCCGTTTTCGTCATTTGTTATCGAATCGTCTTAAAGCCAGATCGTCACATTGGCCGCATTTCTCTCTGAGACGGTTACATTTATCGTCTGCAAAGCTATGTCGCGTGCTGCGGGATGCGGAGACACTAAAAGCACCATAGTTGAACACTGAAGAAATTTCTAAGTTGAAGCAATAGCCAGTAAGAAGTAGTACAATTGAAGTTTTAGTTGTCGATTATTCACTTTTAAGCCGGCTTTGGTGGCTTGGACATGACCTAGGACCATACGATTTTGCATGAAAGGAGGACTAACAGCCGCGTTGCACGGGAGAATGTGAAAAGTGTTCATATGTAGTAAAAACCTGAGAAATCCGTCGGTTTTCGTCATTTGTTATCGAATCGTCTTAAAGCCAGATCGTCACATTGGCCGCATTTCTCTCTGAGACGGTTACATTTATCGTCTGCAAAGCTATCTCGCGTGCTGCGGGATGCGGAGACACTAAAAGCACCATAGTAGAACACAGAAGAAGCTTCTAAATTGAAGTAATAGCCAGTAAGAAGTAATACAATTCAAGTTGTAGTTGTCGATTATTCACATTTTAGCCGGCTTTGGTGGCTTGGACATGACCTAGGACCTTAAGATTTTGCATGAAAGGAGGACTAGCAGCCGCGTTGCACGGGAGAATGTGAAAAGTGTTCATATGTAGTAAAAACCTGGGAAATCCGTCCGTTTTCGTCATTTGTTATCGAATCGACTTAAAGCCAGATCGTCACATTGGCCGCTTTTCTCTCTGAGAAGGTTACATTTATTGTCTGCATAGCTATGTCGCATGCTGCTGTATGCGGAGACACTAAAAGCACCATAGTAGAACACAGAAGAAGCTTCTAAGTTGAAGTAATAGCCAGTAAGAAGTAGTACAATTCAACTTTTAGTTGTCGATTATTCACTTTTTAGCCGGCTTTGGTGGCTTGGACATGACCAAGGACCTTAAGAATTTGCATGAAAGGAGTACTTGCAGCCGCATTGCACGGGAGAATGTGAAAAGTGTTCATATGTAGTACAAATCTGAGAAATCCGTCCGTATTCGTCATTTGTTATCGAATCGACTTTAAGCCACATAGTCACATTGGCCGCTCTACTCTCTGAAACGGTTACATTTATCGTCTGCAAAGCTATGTCGCGTGCTGCAGTATGCGGAAACACTAAAAGCACCATAGTAGAACACAGAAGAAGCTTCTAAGTTGAAGTAATAGCCAGTAAGAAGTAGTACAATTGAAGTTTTAGTTGTCGATTATTCACTTTTTAGCCGGCTTTGGTGGTTTGGACATGAGGTGGAAACATAAAATTTTGCATGAAAGGAAGACTAGCAGCCACGTTGCAGCGGAGAATGTGAAAAGTGTTCATATGTAGTAAAAACCTGAGAAATCCGTCCGTTTTCGTCATTTGTTATCGAATCGTCTTAAAGCCAGATCGTCACATTGGCCGCATTTCTCTCTGAGACGGTTACATTTATCGTCTGCAAAGCTATGTCGCGTGCTGCGGGATGCGGAGACACTAAAAGCACCATAGTAGAACACTGAAGAAGCTTCTAAGTTGAAGCAATAGCCAGTAAGAAGTAGTACAATTGAAGTTTTAGTTGTCGATTATTCACTTTTTAGACGGCTTTGGTGGCTTGGACATGACCTAGGATAATAAGATTTTGCATGAAAGGAGGACTTACAGCCGCGTTGCACGGGAGAATGTGAAAAGTGTTCATATGTAGTAAAAACCTGAGAAATCCGTCCGTTTTCGTCATTTGTTATCGAATCGTCTTAAAGCCAGATCGTCACATTGGCCGCATTTCTCTCTGAAACGGTTACATTTATCGTCTACAAAGCTATGTCGCGTGCTGCGTTATGCGGAAACACTAAAAGCACCATAGTAGAACACTGAAGAAGCTTCTATGTTGAAGTAATAGCCAGTAAGAAGTAGTACAAATGAAGTTTTAGTTGTCGATTATTCACTTTTTAGCCGGCTTTGGTTGCTTGGACATGAGGTGGAACCATAAAATTTTGCATGAAAGGAAGACTAGCAGCCACGTTGCACCGGAGAATGCGAAAAGTGTTCATATGTAGTAAAAACCTGAGAAATCCGTCCGTTTTCGTCATTTGTTATCGAATCGTCTTAAAGCCAGATCGTCACATTGGCTGCTTTTCTTTCTGAGACGGTTACATTTATCGTCTGCAAATCTATGTCGCGTGCTGCGGGATGCGGAGACACTAAAAGCACCATAGTAGAACACTGAAGAAGCTTCTAAGTTGAAGCAATAGCCAGTAAGAAGTAGTACAATTGAAGTTTTAGTTGTCGATTATTCACTTTTTAGCCGGCTTTGGTGGCTTGGACATGACCTAGGACCATAAGATTATGCATGAAAGGAGGACTAACAGCCGCGTTGCACGGGAGAATGTGAAAAGTGTTCATATGTAGTAAAAACCTGAGAAATCCGTCCGTTTTCGTCATTTGTTATCGAATCGTCTTAAAGCCAGATCATCACATTATCTGCTTTTCTCTCTGAGACGGTTACATTTATCGTCTGCAAAGCTATGTCGCGTGCTGCGGTATGCGGAGACACTAAAAGCACCATAGTAGAACACTGAAGAAGCTTCTAAGTTGAAGCAATAGCCAGTAAGAAGTAGTACAATTGAAGTTTTAGTTGTCGATTATTCACTTTTTAGCCGGCTTTGGTGGCTTGGACATGACCTAGGACCATACGATTTTGCATGAAAGGAGGACTAACAGCCGCGTTGCACGGGATAATGTGAACAGTGTTCATATGTATTAAAAACCTGAGAAATCCGTCCGTTTTCGTCATTTGTTATCGAATCGTCTTAAAGCCAGATCGTCACATTGGCCGCTTTCCTCTCTGAGACGGTTACATTTATCGTCTCCAAAGCTATGTCGCGTGCTGCGGTATGCGGAGACACTAAAAGCACCATAGTAGAACACTGAAGAAGCTTCTAAGTTGAAGCAATAGCCAGTAAGAAGTAGTACAATTGAAGTTTTAGTTGTCGATTATTCACTTTTTAGCCGGCTTTGGTGGCTTGGACATGACCTAGGACCATAAGATTTTGCATGAAAGGAGGACTAACAGCCGCGTTGCACGGGAGAATGTGAAAAGTGTTCATATGTAGTAAAAACCTGAGAAATCCGTCCGTTTTCGTCATTTGTTATCGAATCGACTTAAAGCCAGATCGTCACATTGGCCGCTTTTCTCTCTGAGACGGTTACATTTATCGTCTGCAAAGCAATGTCGCGTGCTGCGGTATGCGGAGACACTAAAAGCACCATAGTAGAACACAGAAGAAACTTCAAAGTTGAAGTAATAGCCAGTAAGAAGTAGTACAATTCAAGTTTTAGTTGTCGATTATTCACTTTTTAGCCGGCTTTGGTGGCTTGGACATGACCTAGGACCATAAGATTTTGCATGAAAGGAGGACTAGCAGCCGCGTTGCACGGGAGAATGTGAAAAGTGTTCATATGTAGTAAAAACCTAAGAAATCCGTCCGTTTTCGTCATTTGTTATCGAATCGACTTTAAGCCACATAGTCACATTGGCCGCTCTACTCTCTGAAACGGTTACATTTATCGTCTGCAAAGCTATGTCGCGTGCTGCAGTATGCGGAAACACTAAAAGCACCATAGTAGAACACAGAAGAAGCTTCTAAGTTGAAGTAATAGCCAGTAAGAAGTAGTACAATTGAAGTTTTAGTTGTCGATTATTCACTTTTTTGCCGGCTTTGGTGGCTTGGACATGAGGTGGAACCATAAAATTTTGCATGAAAGGAAGACTAGCAGCCACGTTGCAGCGGAGAATGTGAAAAGTGTTCATATGTAGTAAAAACCTGAGAAATCCGTCCGTTTTCGTCATTTGTTATCGAATCGTCTTAAAGCCAGATCGTCACATTGGCCGCATTTCTCTCTGAGACGGTTACATTTATCGTCTGCAAAGCTATGTCGCATGTTGCGGGATGCGGAGACACTAAAAGCACCATAGTAGAACACTGAAGAAGCTTCTAAGTTGAAGCAATAGCCAGTAAGAAGTAGTACAATTGAAGTTTTAGTTGTCGATTATTCACTTTTTAGCCGGCTTTGGTGGCTTGGACATGACCTAGGACCATAAGATTATGCATGAAAGGAGGACTAACAGCCGCGTTGCACGGGAGAATGTGAAAAGTGTTCATATGTAGTAAAAACCTGAGAAATCCGTCCGTTTTCGTCATTTGTTATCGAATCGTCTTAAAGCCAGATCATCACATTGGCCGTTTTTCTCTCTGAGACGGTTACATTTATCGTCTGCAAAGCTATGTCGCGTGCTGCGGTATGCGGAGACACTAAAAGCACCATAGTAGAACACTGAAGAAGCTTCTAAGTTGAAGCAATAGCCAGTAAGAAGTAGTACAATTGAAGTTTTAGTTGTCGATTATTCACTTTTTAGCCGGCTTTGGTGGCTTGGACATGACCTAGGACCATAAGATTTTGCATGAAAGGAGGACTAACAGCCGCGTTGCACGGGATAATGTGAAGAGTGTTAATATGTATTAAAAACCTGAGAAATCCGTCCGTTTTCGTCATTTGTTATCGAATCGACTTTAAGCCACATAGTCACATTGGCCGCTCTACTCTCTGAAACGGTTACATTTATCGTCTGCAAAGCTATGTCGCGTGCTGCAGTATGCGGAAACACTAAAAGCACCATAGTAGAACACAGAAGAAGCTTCTAAGTTGAAGTAATAGCCAGTAAGAAGTAGTACAATTGAAGTTTTAGTTGTCGATTATTCACTTTTTTGCCGGCTTTGGTGGCTTGGACATGAGGTGGAACCATAAAATTTTGCATGAAAGGAAGACTAGCAGCCACGCTGCAGCGGAGAATGTGAAAAGTGTTCATATGTAGTAAAAACCTGAGAAATCCGTCCGTTTTCGTCATTTGTTATCCAATCGTCTTAAAGCCAGATCGTCACATTGGCTGCATTTCTCTCTGAGACGGTTACATTTATCGTCTGCAAAGCTATGTCGCGTGCTGCGGGATGCGGAGACACTAAAAGCACCATAGTAGAACACTGAAGAAGCTTCTAAGTTGAAGCAATAGCCAGTAAGAAGTAGTACAATTGAAGTTTTAGTTGTCGATTATTCACTTTTTAGCCGGCTTTGGTGGCTTGGACATGACCTAGGACCATAAGATTTTGCATGAAAGGAGGACTAACAGCCGCGTTGCACGGGAGAATGTGAAAAGTGTTCATATGTAGTAAAAACCTGAGAAATCCGTCCGTTTTCGTCATTTGTTATCGAATCGTCTTAAAGCCAGATCGTCACATTGGCCGCATTTCTCTCTGAGACGGTTACATTTATCGTCTGCAAAGCTATGTCGCGTGCTGCGGGATGCGGAGACACTAAAAGCACCATAGTAGAACACTGAAGAAGCTTCTAAGTTGAAGCAATAGCCAGTAAGAAGTAGTACAATTGAAGTTTTAGTTGTCGATTATTCACTTTTTAGCCGGCTTTGGTGGCTTGGACATGACCTAGGACCATACGATTTTGCATGAAAGGAGGACTAACAGCCGCGTTGCACGGGAGAATGTGAAAAGTGTTCATATGTATTAAAAACCTGAGAAATCCGTCCGTTTTCGTCATTTGTTATCGAATCGTCTTAAAGCCAGATCGTCACATTGGCCGCTTTTCTCTCTGAGACGGTTACATTTATCGTCTGCAAAGCTATGTCGCGTGCTGCGGTATGCGGAGACACTAAAAGCACCATAGTAGAACACTGAAGAAGCTTCTAAGTTGAAGCAATAGCCAGTAAGAAGTAGTACAATTGAAGTTTTAGTTGTCGATTATTCACATTTTAGCCGGCTTTGGTGGCTTGGACATGACCTAGGACCTTAAGATTTTGCATGAAAGGAGGACTAGCAGCCGCGTTGCACGGGAGAATGTGAAAAGTGTTCATATGTAGTAAAAACCTGGGAAATCCGTCCGTTTTCGTCATTTGTTATCGAATCGACTTAAAGCCAGATCGTCACATTGGCCGATCTTCTCTCTGAAACGGTTACATTTATCGTCTACAAAGCTATGTCGCGTGCTGCGTTATGCGGAAACACTAAAAGCACCATAGTAGAACACTGAAGAAGCTTCTATGTTGAAGTAATAGCCAGTAAGAAGTAGTACAAATGAAGTTTTAGTTGTCGATTATTCACTTTTTAGCCGGCTTTGGTTGCTTGGACATGAGGTGGAACCATAAAATTTTGCATGAAAGGAAGACTAGCAGCCACGTTGCACCGGAGAATGCGAAAAGTGTTCATATGTAGTAAAAACCTGAGAAATCCGTCCGTTTTCGTCATTTGTTATCGAATCGTCTTAAAGCCAGATCGTCACATTGGCTGCTTTTCTTTCTGAGACGGTTACATTTATCGTCTGCAAATCTATGTCGCGTGCTGCGGGATGCGGAGACACTAAAAGCACCATAGTAGAACACTGAAGAAGCTTCTAAGTTGAAGCAATAGCCAGTAAGAAGTAGTACAATTGAAGTTTTAGTTGTCGATTATTCACTTTTTAGCCGGCTTTGGTGGCTTGGACATGACCTAGGACCATAAGATTATGCATGAAAGGAGGACTAACAGCCGCGTTGCACGGGAGAATGTGAAAAGTGTTCATATGTAGTAAAAACCTGAGAAATCCGTCCGTTTTCGTCATTTGTTATCGAATCGTCTTAAAGGCAGATCATCACATTGGCCGCTTTTCTCTCTGAGACGGTTACATTTATCGTCTGCAAAGCTATGTCGCGTGCTGCGGTATGCGGAGACACTAAAAGCACCATAGTAGAACACAGAAGAAGCTTCTAAGTTGAAGCAATAGCCAGTAAGAAGTAGTACAATTGAAGTTTTAGTTGTCGATTATTCACTTTTTAGCCGGCTTTGGTGGCTTGGACATGACCTAGGACCATACGATTTTGCATGAAAGGAGGACTAACAGCCGCGTTGCACGGGATAATGTGAAGAGTGTTCATATGTATTAAAAACCTGAGAAATCCGTCCGTTTTCGTCATTTGTTATCGAATCGTCTTAAAGCCAGATCGTCACATTGGCCGCTTTTCTCTCTGAGACGGTTACATTTATCGTCTCCAAAGCTATGTCGCGTGCTGCGGTATGCGGAGACACTAAAAGCACCATAGTAGAACACTGAAGAAGCTTCTAAGTTGAAGCAATAGCCAGTAAGAAGTAGTACAATTGAAGTTTTAGTTGTCGATTATTCACTTTTTAGCCGGCTTTGGTGGCTTGGACATGACCTAGGACCATAAGATTTTGCATGAAAGGAGGACTAGCAGACGCGTTGCACGGGAGAATGTGAAAAGTGTTCATATGTAGTAAAAACTTGAGAAATCCGTCCGTTTTCGTCATTTGTTATCGAATCGACTTTATGCCACATAGTCACATTGGCCGCTCTACCCTCTGAAACGGTTACATTTATCGTCTGCAAAGCTATGTCGCGTGCTGCAGTATGCGGAAACACTAAAAGCACCATAGTAGAACACAGAAGAAGCTTCTAAGTTGAAGTAATAGCCAGTAAGAAGTAGTACAATTGAAGTTTTAGTTGTCGATTATTCACTTTTTTGCCGGCTTTGGTGGCTTGGACATGAGGTGGAACCATAAAATTTTGCATGAAAGGAAGACTAGCAGCCACGTTGCAGCGGAGAAGGTGAAAATTGTTCATATGTAGTAAAAACCTGAGAAATCCGTCCGTTTTCGTCATTTGTTATCCAATCGTCTTAAAGCCAGATCGTCACATTGGCCGCATTTCTCTCTGAGACGGTTACATTTATCGTCTGCAAAGCTATGTCGCGTGCTGCGGGATGCGGAGACACTAAAAGCACCATAGTAGAACACTGAAGAAGCTTCTAAGTTGAAGCAATAGCCAGTAAGAAGTAGTACAATTGAAGTTTTAGTTGTCGATTATTCACTTTTTAGCCGGCTTTGGTGGCTTGGACATGACCTAGGACCATAAGATTTTGCATGAAAGGAGGACTAACAGCCGCGTTGCACGGGAGAATGTGAAAAGTGTTCATATGTAGTAAAAACCTGAGAAATCCGTCCGTTTTCGTCATTTGTTATCGAATCGTCTTAAAGCCAGATCGTCACATTGGCCGCATTTCTCTCTGAGACGATTACATTTATCGTCTGCAAAGCTAAGTCGCGTGCTGCGGGATGCGGAGACACTAAAAGCACCACAGTAGAACACTGAAGAAGCTTCTAAGTTGAAGCAATAGCCAGTAAGAAGTAGTACAATTGAAGTTTTAGTTGTCGATTATTCACTTTTTAGCCGGCTTTGGTGGCTTGGACATGACCTAGGACCATACGATTTTGCATGAAAGGAGGACTAACAGCCGCGTTGCACGGGAGAATGTGAAAAGTGTTCATATGTATTAAAAACCAGAGAAATCCGTCCGGTTTCGTCATTTGTTATCGAATCGTCTTAAAGCCAGATCGTCACATTGGCCGCTTTTCTCTCTGAGACGGTTACATTTATCGTCTGCAAAGCTATGTCGCGTGCTGCGGTATGCGGAGACACTAAAAGCACCATAGTAGAACACTGAAGAAGCTTCTAAGTTGAAGCAATAGCCAGTAAGAAGTAGTACAATTGAAGTTTTAGTTGTCGATTATTCACTTTTTAGCCGGCTTTGTTGGCTTGGACATGACCTAGGACCATAAGATTTTGCATGAAAGGAGGACTAACAGCCGCGTTGCACGGGAGAATGTGAAAAGTGTTCATATGTAGTAAAAACCTGAGAAATCCGTCCGTTTTCGTCATTTGTTATCGAATCGACTTAAAGCCACATAGTCACATTGGCCGCTCTACTCTCTGAAACGGTTACATTTATCGTCTGCAAAGCTATGTCGCATGCTGCAGTATGCGGAAACACTAAAAGCACCATAGTAGAACACAGAAGAAGCTTCTAAGTTGAAGTAATAGCCAGTAAGAAGTAGTACAATTGAAGTTTTAGTTGTCGATTATTCACTTTTTAGCCGTCTTTGGTGGCTTAGACATGACCTAGGACCATAAGATTTTGCATGAAAGGAGGACTAACAGCCGCGTTGCACGGGAGAATGTGCAAAGTGTTCATATGTAGTAAAAACCTGAGGAATCCGTCCGTTTTCGTCATTTGTTATCGAATCGTCTTAAAGCCAGATCGTCACATTGGCCGCATTTCTCTCTGAGACGGTTACATTTATCGTCTGCAAAGCTATGTCGCGTGCTGCGGGTTGCGGAGACACTAAAAGCACCATAGTAGAACACTGAAGAAGCTTCTAAGTTGAAGCAGTAGCCAGTAAGAAGTAGTACAATTCAAGTTTTAGTTGTCGATTATTCACTTTTTAGCCGGCTTTGGTGGCTTGGACATTACCTAGGACCATACGATTTTGCATGAAAGGAGGACTAACAGCCGCGTTGCACGGGAGAATGTGAAAAGTGTTCATATGTATTAAAAACCTGAGAAATCCGTCCGTTTTCGTCATTTGTTATCGAATCGTCTTAAAGCCAGATCGTCACATTGGCCGCTTTTCTCTCTGAGACGGTTACATTTATCGTCTGCAAAGCTATGTCGCGTGCTGCGGTATGCGGAGACACTAAAAGCACCATAGTAGAACACTGAAGAAGCTTCTAAGTTGAAGCAATAGCCAGTAAGAAGTAGTACAATTGAAGTGTTAGTTGTCGATTATTCACTTTTTAGCCGGCTTTGTTGGCTTGGACATGACCTAGGACCATAAGATTTTGCATGAAAGGAGGACTAACAGCCGCGTTGCACGGGAGAATGTGAAAAGTGTTCATATGTAGTAAAAACCTGAGAAATCCGTCCGTTTTCGTCATTTGTTATCGAATCGACTTAAAGCCACATAGTCACATTGGCCGCTCTACTCTCTGAAACGGTTACATTTATCGTCTGCAAAGCTATGTCGCGTGCTGCAGTATGCGGAAACACTAAAAGCACCATAGTAGAACACAGAAGAAGCTTCTAAGTTGAAGTAATAGCCAGTAAGAAGTAGTACAATTGAAGTTTTAGTTGTCTATTATTCACTTTTTAGCCGTCTTTGGTGGCTTAGACATGACATAGGACCATAAGATTTTGCATGAAAGGAGGACTAACAGCCGCGTTGCACGGGAGAATGTGAAAAGTGTTCATATGTAGTAAAAACCTGAGGAATCCGTCCGTTTTCGTCATTTGTTATCGAATCGTCTTAAAGCCAAATCGTCACATTGGCCGCATTTCTCTCTGAGACGGTTACATTTATCGTCTGCAAAGCTATGTCGCGTGCTGCGGGTTGCGGAGACACTAAAAGCACCATAGTAGAACACTGAAGAAGCTTCTAAGTTGAAGCAGTAGCCAGTAAGAAGTAGTACAATTCAAGTTTTAGTTGTCGATTATTCACTTTTTAGCCGGCTTTGGTGGCTTGGACATGACCTAGGACCATACGATTTTGCATGAAAGGAGGACTAACAGCCGCGTTGCACGGGAGAATGTGAAAAGTGTTCATATGTAGTAAAAACCTGAGAAATCCGTCCGTTTTCGTCATTTGTTATCGAATCGACTTAAAGCCAGATCGTCACATTGGCCGCTTTTCTCTCTGAGACGGTTACATTTATCGTCTGCAAAGCTATGTCGCGTGCTGCGTTATGCGGAGACACTAAAAGCACCATAGTAGAACACAGAAGAAACTTCAAAGTTGAAATAATAGCCAGTAAGAAGTAGTACAATTCAAGTTTTAGTTGTCGATTATTCACTTTTTAGCCGGCTTTGGTGGCTTGGACATGACCTAGGACCATAAGATTTTGCATGAAAGGAGGACTAGCAGACGCGTTGCACGGGAGAATGTGAAAAGTGTTCATATGTAGTAAAAACTTGAGAAATCCGTCCGTTTTCGTCATTTGTTATCGAATCGACTTTATGCCACATAGTCACATTGGCCGCTCTACCCTCTGAAACGGTTACATTTATCGTCTGCAAAGCTATGTCGCGTGCTGCAGTATGCGGAAACACTAAAAGCACCATAGTAGAACACAGAAGAAGCTTCTAAGTTGAAGTAATAGCCAGTAAGAAGTAGTACAATTGAAGTTTTAGTTGTCGATTATTCACTTTTTTGCCGGCTTTGGTGGCTTGGACATGAGGTGGAACCATAAAATTTTGCATGAAAGGAAGACTAGCAGCCACGTTGCAGCGGAGAAGGTGAAAATTGTTCATATGTAGTAAAAACCTGAGAAATCCGTCCGTTTTCGTCATTTGTTATCCAATCGTCTTAAAGCCAGATCGTCACATTGGCCGCATTTCTCTCTGAGACGGTTACATTTATCGTCTGCAAAGCTATGTCGCGTGCTGCGGGATGCGGAGACACTAAAAGCACCATAGTAGAACACTGAAGAAGCTTCTAAGTTGAAGCAATAGCCAGTAAGAAGTAGTACAATTGAAGTTTTAGTTGTCGATTATTCACTTTTTAGCCGGCTTTGGTGGCTTGGACATGACCTAGGACCATAAGATTTTGCATGAAAGGAGGACTAACAGCCGCGTTGCACGGGAGAATGTGAAAAGTGTTCATATGTAGTAAAAACCTGAGAAATCCGTCCGTTTTCGTCATTTGTTATCGAATCGTCTTAAAGCCAGATCGTCACATTGGCCGCATTTCTCTCTGAGACGATTACATTTATCGTCTGCAAAGCTAAGTCGCGTGCTGCGGGATGCGGAGACACTAAAAGCACCACAGTAGAACACAGAAGAAGCTTCTAAGTTGAAGCAATAGCCAGTAAGAAGTAGTACAATTGAAGTTTTAGTTGTCGATTAATTACTTTTTAGCCGGCTTTGGTGGCTTGGACATGACCTAGGACCATACGATTTTGCATGAAAGGAGGACTAACAGCCGCGTTGCACGGGAGAATGTGAAAAGTGTTCATATGTATTAAAAACCAGAGAAATCCGTCCGTTTTCGTCATTTGTTATCGAATCGTCTTAAAGCCAGATCGTCACATTGGCCGCTTTTCTCTCTGAGACGGTTACATTTATCGTCTGCAAAGCTATGTCGCGTGCTGCGGGTTGCGGAGACACTAAAAGCACCATAGTAGAACACTGAAGAAGCTTCTAAGTTGAAGCAATAGCCAGTAAGAAGTAGTACAATTGAAGTTTTAGTTGTCGATTATTCACTTTTTAGCCGGCTTTGTTGGCTTGGACATGACCTAGGACCATAAGATTTTGCATGAAAGGAGGACTAACAGCCGCGTTGCACGGGAGAATGTGAAAAGTGTTCATATGTAGTAAAAACCTGAGAAATCCGTCCGTTTTCGTCATTTGTTATCGAATCGACTTAAAGCCACATAGTCACATTGGCCGCTCTACTCTCTGAAACGGTTACATTTATCGTCTGCAAAGCTATGTCGCGTGCTGCAGTATGCGGAAACACTAAAAGCACCATAGTAGAACACAGAAGAAGCTTCTAAGTTGAAGTAATAGCCAGTAAGAAGTAGTACAATTGAAGTTTTAGTTGTCGATTATTCACTTTTTAGCCGTCTTTGGTGGCTTAGACATGACCTAGGACCATAAGATTTTGCATGAAAGGAGGACTAACAGCCGCGTTGCACGGGAGAATGTGAAAAGTGTTCATATGTAGTAAAAACCTGAGGAATCCGTCCGTTTTCGTCATTTGTTATCGAATCGTCTTAAAGCCAGATCGTCACATTGGCCGCATTTCTCTCTGAGACGGTTACATTTATCGTCTGCAAAGCTATGTCGCGTGCTGCGGGTTGCGGAGACACTAAAAGCACCATAGTAGAACACTGAAGAAGCTTCTAAGTTGAAGCAGTAGCCAGTAAGAAGTAGTACAATTCAAGTTTTAGTTGTCGATTATTCACTTTTTAGCCGGCTTTGGTGGCTTGGACATGACCTAGGACCATACGATTTTGCATGAAAGGAGGACTAACAGCCGCGTTGCACGGGAGAATGTGAAAAGTGTTCATATGTATTAAAAACCAGAGAAATCCGTCCGTTTTCGTCATTTGTTATCGAATCGTCTTAAAGCCAGATCGTCACATTGGCCGCTTTTCTCTCTGAGACGGTTACATTTATCGTCTGCAAAGCTATGTCGCGTGCTGCGGGTTGCGGAGACACTAAAAGCACCATAGTAGAACACTGAAGAAGCTTCTAAGTTGAAGCAATAGCCAGTAAGAAGTAGTAAAATTGAAGTTTTAGTTGTCGATTATTCACTTTTTAGCCGGCTTTGTTGGCTTGGACATGACCTAGGACCATAAGATTTTGCATGAAAGGAGGACTAACAGCCGCGTTGCACGGGAGAATGTGAAAAGTGTTCATATGTAGTAAAAACCTGAGAAATCCGTCCGTTTTCGTCATTTGTTATCGAATCGACTTAAAGCCACATAGTCACATTGGCCGCTCTACTCTCTGAAACGGTTACATTTATCGTCTGCAAAGCTATGTCGCGTGCTGCAGTATGCGGAAACACTAAAAGCACCATAGTAGAACACAGAAGAAGCTTCTAAGTTGAAGTAATAGCCAGTAAGAAGTAGTACAATTGAAGTTTTAGTTGTCGATTATTCACTTTTTAGCCGTCTTTGGTGGCTTAGACATGACCTAGGACCATAAGATTTTGCATGAAAGGAGGACTAACAGCCGCGTTGCACGGGAGAATGTGAAAAGTGTTCATATGTAGTAAAAACCTGAGGAATCCGTCCGTTTTCGTCATTTGTTATCGAATCGTCTTAAAGCCAAATCGTCACATTGGCCGCATTTCTCTCTGAGACGGTTACATTTATCGTCTGCAAAGCTATGTCGCGTGCTGCGGGTTGCGGAGACACTAAAAGCACCATAGTAGAACACTGAAGAAGCTTCTAAGTTGAAGCAGTAGCCAGTAAGAAGTAGTACAATTCAAGTTTTAGTTGTCGATTATTCACTTTTTAGCCGGCTTTGGTGGCTTGGACATGACCTAGGACCATACGATTTTGCATGAAAGGAGGACTAACAGCCGCGTTGCACGGGAGAATGTGAAAAGTGTTCATATGTATTAAAAACCTGAGAAATCCGTCCGTTTTCGTCATTTGTTATCGAATCGACTTAAAGCCAGATCGTCACATTGGCCGCTCTTCTCTCTGAAACGGTTACATTTATCGTCTACAAAGCTATGTCGCGTGCTGCATTATGCGGAAACACTAAAAGCACCATAGTAGAACACTGAAGAAGCTTCTATGTTGAAGTAATAGCCAGTAAGAAGTAGTACAATTGAAGTTTTAGTTGTCGATTATTCACTTTTTAGCCGGCTTTGGTGGCTTGGACATGACCTAGGACCATAAGATTTTGCATGAAAGGAGGACTAGCAGACGCGTTGCACGGGAGAATGTGAAAAGTGTTCATATGTAGTAAAAACCTGAGAAATCCGTCCGTTTTCGTCATTTGTTATCGAATCGACTTTAAGCCACATAGTCACATTGGCCGCTCTACTCTCTGAAACGGTTACATTTATCGTCTGCAAAGCTATGTCGCGTGCTGCAGTATGCGGAAACACTAAAAGCACCATAGTAGAACACAGAAGAAGCTTCTAAGTTGAAGTAATAGCCAGTAAGAAGTAGTACAATTGATGTTTTAGTTTTCGATTATTCACTTTTTAGGCGGCTTTGGTGGCTTGGACATGAGGTGGAACCATAAAATTTTGCATGAAAGGAAGACTAGCAGCCACGTTGCACCGGAGAATGTGAAAAGTGTTCATATGTAGTAAAAACCTCAGGAATCCGTCCGTTTTCGTCATTTGTTACCGAATCGACTTAAAGCCAGATCGTCAAATTGGCCGCTTTTCTCTCTGAGACGGTTACATTTATCGTCTGCAACGCTATGTCGCGTGCTGCGGTATGCGGAGACACTAGAAGCACCATAGTAGAACACAGAAGAAGCATCTAAGTTGAAGTAATAGCCAATAAGAAGTAATACAATTCAAGTTTTAGTTGTCGATTATTCACATTTTAGCCGGCTTTGGTGGCTTGGACATGACCTAGGACCTTAAGATTTTTCATGAAAGGAGGACTAGCAGCCGCGTTGCACGGGAGAATGTGAAAAGTGTTCATATGTAGTAAAAACCTGAGAAATCCGTCCGTTTTCGTCATTTGTTATCGAATCGACTTAAAGCCAGATCGTCACATTGGCCGCTCATCTCTCTGAAACGGTTACATTTATCGTCTACAACGCTATGTCGCGTGCTGCGTTAAGCGGAAACACTAAAAGCACCATAGTAGAACACTGAAGAAGCTTCTATGTTGAAGTAATAGCCAGTAAGAATTAGTACAATTGAAGTTTTAGTTGTCGATTATTCACTTTTTAGCCGGCTTTGGTGGCTTGGACATGAGGTGGAACCATAAAATTTTGCATGAAAGGAAGACTAGCAGCCACGTTGCACCGGAGAATGTGAAAAGTGTTCATATGTAGTAAAAACCTTAGAAATCCGTCCGTTTTCGTCATTTGTTATCGAATCGACTTAAAGCCACATAGTCACATTGGCCGCTCTACTCTCTGAAACGTTTACATTTATCGTCTGCAAAGCTATGTCGCGTGCTGCAGTATGCGGAGACACTAAAAGCACTATAGTAGAACACTGAAGAACCTTCTAAGCTGAAGCAATAGCCAGTAAGACGTAGTACAATTGAAGTTTTAGTTGTCGATTATTCACTTTTTAGCCGGCTATGAATGGCTTGGACATGACCTAGGACCATAAGATTTAGCATGCAAGGAGGACTAACAGCCGCGTTGCACGGGAGAATGTGAAAAGTGTTCATATGTAGTAAAAACCTGAGAAATCCGTCCGTTTTCGTCATTTGTTATCGAATCGTCTTAAAGCCAGATCGTCACATTGGCCGCTTTTCTCTCTGAGACGGTTACATTTATCGTATGGAAAGCTATGTCGCGTGCTGCGGTATGCGGAGACACTAAAAGCTCCATAGTAGAACACTGAAGAAGCTTCTAAGTTGAAGCAGTAGCCAGTAAGAAGTAGTACAATTGAAGTTTTAGTTGTCGATTATTCACTTTTTAGCCGGCTTTGGTGGCTTGGACATGACCTAGGACCATACGATTTTTCATGAAAGGAGGACTAACAGCCGCGTTGCACGGGAGAATGTGAAAAGTGTTCATATGTATTAAAAACCTGAGAAATCCGTCCGTTTTCGTCATTTGTTATCGAATCGTCTTAAAGCCAGATCGTCACATTGGCCGCTTTTCTCTCTGAGACGGTTACATTTATCGTCTGCAAAGCTATGTCGCGTGCTGCGGTATGCGGAGACACTAAAAGCACCATAGTAGAACACTGAAGAAGCTTCTAAGTTGAAGCAATAGCCAGTAAGAAGTAGTACAATTGAAGTTTTAGCTGCCGATTATTCACTTATTAGCCGGCTATGTTGGCTTGGACATGACCTAGGACCATAAGATTTTGCATGAAAGGAGGACTAACAGCCACGTTGCACGGGAGAATATGAAAAGTGTTCATAAGTAGTAAAAACCTGAGAAATCCGTCCGTTTTCGTCATTTGTTATCGAATCGACTTAAAGCCAGATCGTCACATTGGCCGCTTTTCTCTCTGAGACGGTTACATTTATCGTCTGCAAAGCTATGTCGCGTGCTGCGGTATGCGGAGACACTAAAAGCACCATAGTAGAACACAGAAGAAACTTCAAAGTTGAAGTAATAGCCAGTAAGAAGTAGTACAATTCAAGTTTTAGTTGTCGATTATTCACTTTTTAGCCGGCTTTGGTGGCTTGGACATGACCTAGGACCATAAGATTTTGCATGAAAGGAGGACTAGCAGACGCGTTGCACGGGAGAATGTGAAAAGTGTTGATATGTAGTAAAATCCTGAGAAATCCGTCCGTTTTCGTCATTTGTTATCGAATCGACTTAAAGCCACATAGTCACATTAGCCGTTCTACTCTCTGAAACGGTTACATTTATCGTCTGCAAAGCAATGTCGCGTGCTGCAGTATGCCGAAACACTAAAAGCACCATAGTAGAACACAGAAGAAGCTTCTAAGTTGAAGTAATAGCCAGTAAGAAGTAGTACAGATGAAGTTTTAGTTGTCGATTATTCACTTTTTAGCCGTCTTTGGTGGCTTGGACATGATCTGGGACCATAAGATTTTACATGAAAGGAGGACTGGCAGCCGCGTTGCACGGGAGAATGTGAAAAGTGTTCATATGTAGTAAAAACCTGATAAATCCATCCGTTTTCGTCATTTGTTATCGTATCGACTTAAAGGCAGATCGTCACATTGGCCGCTTTTCACTCTGAGACGGTTACATTTATTGTCTGCAACGCTATGTCGCGTGCTGCGGTATGCGGAGACACTAAAAGCACCATAGTAGAACACTGAAGAAGCTTCTAAGTTGAAGCAATAGCCAGTAAGAAGTAGTAAAATTGAAGTTTTAGTTGTCGATTATTCACTTTTTAGCCGGCTTTGTTGGCTTGGACATGACCTAGGACCATAAGATTTTGCATGAAAGGAGGACTAACAGCCGCGTTGCACGGGAGAATGTGAAAAGTGTTCATATGTAGTAAAAACCTGAGAAATCCGTCCGTTTTCGTCATTTGTTATCGAATCGACTTAAAGCCACATAGTCACATTGGCCGCTCTACTCTCTGAAACGGTTACATTTATCGTCTGCAAAGCTATGTCGCGTGCTGCAGTATGCGGAAACACTAAAAGCACCATAGTAGAACACAGAAGAAGCTTCTAAGTTGAAGTAATAGCCAGTAAGAAGTAGTACAATTGAAGTTTTAGTTGTCGATTATTCACTTTTTAGCCGTCTTTGGTGGCTTAGACATGACCTAGGACCATAAGATTTTGCATGAAAGGAGGACTAACAGCCGCGTTGCACGGGAGAATGTGAAAAGTGTTCATATGTAGTAAAAACCTGAGGAATCCGTCCGTTTTCGTCATTTGTTATCGAATCGTCTTAAAGCCAAATCGTCACATTGGCCGCATTTCTCTCTGAGACGGTTACATTTATCGTCTGCAAAGCTATGTCGCGTGCTGCGGGTTGCGGAGACACTAAAAGCACCATAGTAGAACACTGAAGAAGCTTCTAAGTTGAAGCAGTAGCCAGTAAGAAGTAGTACAATTCAAGTTTTAGTTGTCGATTATTCACTTTTTAGCCGGCTTTGGTGGCTTGGACATGACCTAGGACCATACGATTTTGCATGAAAGGAGGACTAACAGCCGCGTTGCACGGGAGAATGTGAAAAGTGTTCATATGTATTAAAAACCTGAGAAATCCGTCCGTTTTCGTCATTTGTTATCGAATCGACTTAAAGCCAGATCGTCACATTGGCCGCTCTTCTCTCTGAAACGGTTACATTTATCGTCTACAAAGCTATGTCGCGTGCTGCATTATGCGGAAACACTAAAAGCACCATAGTAGAACACTGAAGAAGCTTCTATGTTGAAGTAATAGCCAGTAAGAAGTAGTACAATTGAAGTTTTAGTTGTCGATTATTCACTTTTTAGCCGGCTTTGGTGGCTTGGACATGACCTAGGACCATAAGATTTTGCATGAAAGGAGGACTAGCAGACGCGTTGCACGGGAGAATGTGAAAAGTGTTCATATGTAGTAAAAACCTGAGAAATCCGTCCGTTTTCGTCATTTGTTATCGAATCGACTTTAAGCCACATAGTCACATTGGCCGCTCTACTCTCTGAAACGGTTACATTTATCGTCTGCAAAGCTATGTCGCGTGCTGCAGTATGCGGAAACACTAAAAGCACCATAGTAGAACACAGAAGAAGCTTCTAAGTTGAAGTAATAGCCAGTAAGAAGTAGTACAATTGATGTTTTAGTTTTCGATTATTCACTTTTTAGGCGGCTTTGGTGGCTTGGACATGAGGTGGAACCATAAAATTTTGCATGAAAGGAAGACTAGCAGCCACGTTGCACCGGAGAATGTGAAAAGTGTTCATATGTAGTAAAAACCTCAGGAATCCGTCCGTTTTCGTCATTTGTTACCGAATCGACTTAAAGCCAGATCGTCAAATTGGCCGCTTTTCTCTCTGAGACGGTTACATTTATCGTCTGCAACGCTATGTCGCGTGCTGCGGTATGCGGAGACACTAGAAGCACCATAGTAGAACACAGAAGAAGCATCTAAGTTGAAGTAATAGCCAATAAGAAGTAATACAATTCAAGTTTTAGTTGTCGATTATTCACATTTTAGCCGGCTTTGGTGGCTTGGACATGACCTAGGACCTTAAGATTTTTCATGAAAGGAGGACTAGCAGCCGCGTTGCACGGGAGAATGTGAAAAGTGTTCATATGTAGTAAAAACCTGAGAAATCCGTCCGTTTTCGTCATTTGTTATCGAATCGACTTAAAGCCAGATCGTCACATTGGCCGCTCATCTCTCTGAAACGGTTACATTTATCGTCTACAACGCTATGTCGCGTGCTGCGTTAAGCGGAAACACTAAAAGCACCATAGTAGAACACTGAAGAAGCTTCTATGTTGAAGTAATAGCCAGTAAGAATTAGTACAATTGAAGTTTTAGTTGTCGATTATTCACTTTTTAGCCGGCTTTGGTGGCTTGGACATGAGGTGGAACCATAAAATTTTGCATGAAAGGAAGACTAGCAGCCACGTTGCACCGGAGAATGTGAAAAGTGTTCATATGTAGTAAAAACCTTAGAAATCCGTCCGTTTTCGTCATTTGTTATCGAATCGACTTAAAGCCACATAGTCACATTGGCCGCTCTACTCTCTGAAACGTTTACATTTATCGTCTGCAAAGCTATGTCGCGTGCTGCAGTATGCGGAGACACTAAAAGCACTATAGTAGAACACTGAAGAACCTTCTAAGCTGAAGCAATAGCCAGTAAGACGTAGTACAATTGAAGTTTTAGTTGTCGATTATTCACTTTTTAGCCGGCTATGAATGGCTTGGACATGACCTAGGACCATAAGATTTAGCATGCAAGGAGGACTAACAGCCGCGTTGCACGGGAGAATGTGAAAAGTGTTCATATGTAGTAAAAACCTGAGAAATCCGTCCGTTTTCGTCATTTGTTATCGAATCGTCTTAAAGCCAGATCGTCACATTGGCCGCTTTTCTCTCTGAGACGGTTACATTTATCGTATGGAAAGCTATGTCGCGTGCTGCGGTATGCGGAGACACTAAAAGCTCCATAGTAGAACACTGAAGAAGCTTCTAAGTTGACGCAGTAGCCAGTAAGAAGTAGTACAATTGAAGTTTTAGTTGTCGATTATTCACTTTTTAGCCGGCTTTGGTGGCTTGGACATGACCTAGGACCATACGATTTTTCATGAAAGGAGGACTAACAGCCGCGTTGCACGGGAGAATGTGAAAAGTGTTCATATGTATTAAAAACCTGAGAAATCCGTCCGTTTTCGTCATTTGTTATCGAATCGTCTTAAAGCCAGATCGTCACATTGGCCGCTTTTCTCTCTGAGACGGTTACATTTATCGTCTGCAAAGCTATGTCGCGTGCTGCGGTATGCGGAGACACTAAAAGCACCATAGTAGAACACTGAAGAAGCTTCTAAGTTGAAGCAATAGCCAGTAAGAAGTAGTACAATTGAAGTTTTAGCTGCCGATTATTCACTTATTAGCCGGCTATGTTGGCTTGGACATGACCTAGGACCATAAGATTTTGCATGAAAGGAGGACTAACAGCCACGTTGCACGGGAGAATATGAAAAGTGTTCATAAGTAGTAAAAACCTGAGAAATCCGTCCGTTTTCGTCATTTGTTATCGAATCGACTTAAAGCCAGATCGTCACATTGGCCGCTTTTCTCTCTGAGACGGTTACATTTATCGTCTGCAAAGCTATGTCGCGTGCTGCGGTATGCGGAGACACTAAAAGCACCATAGTAGAACACAGAAGAAACTTCAAAGTTGAAGTAATAGCCAGTAAGAAGTAGTACAATTCAAGTTTTAGTTGTCGATTATTCACTTTTTAGCCGGCTTTGGTGGCTTGGACATGACCTAGGACCATAAGATTTTGCATGAAAGGAGGACTAGCAGACGCGTTGCACGGGAGAATGTGAAAAGTGTTGATATGTAGTAAAATCCTGAGAAATCCGTCCGTTTTCGTCATTTGTTATCGAATCGACTTAAAGCCACATAGTCACATTAGCCGTTCTACTCTCTGAAACGGTTACATTTATCGTCTGCAAAGCAATGTCGCGTGCTGCAGTATGCCGAAACACTAAAAGCACCATAGTAGAACACAGAAGAAGCTTCTAAGTTGAAGTAATAGCCAGTAAGAAGTAGTACAGATGAAGTTTTAGTTGTCGATTATTCACTTTTTAGCCGTCTTTGGTGGCTTGGACATGATCTGGGACCATAAGATTTTACATGAAAGGAGGACTGGCAGCCGCGTTGCACGGGAGAATGTGAAAAGTGTTCATATGTAGTAAAAACCTGATAAATCCATCCGTTTTCGTCATTTGTTATCGTATCGACTTAAAGGCAGATCGTCACATTGGCCGCTTTTCACTCTGAGACGGTTACATTTATTGTCTGCAACGCTATGTCGCGTGCTGCGGTATGCGGAGACACTAAAAGCACCATAGTAGAACACTGAAGAAGCTTCTAAGTTGAAGCAATAGCCAGTAAGAAGTAGTAAAATTGAAGTTTTAGTTGTCGAATATTCACTTTTTAGCCGGCTTTGGTGGCTTGGACATGACCTAGGACCATAAGATTTTGCATTAAAGGAGGACTAACAGCCGCGTTGCACGGGAGAATGTGAAAAGTGTTCATATGTAGTAAAAACCTGAGAAATCCGTCCGTTTTCGTCATTTGTTATCGAATCGACTTAAAGCCAGATCGTCACATTGGCCGCTTTTCTCTCTGAGACGGTTACATTTATCGTCTGCAACTCTATGTCGCGTGCTGCGGTATGCGGAGACACTAAAAGCACCATAGTAGAACACTGAAGAAGCTTCTAAGTTGAAGCAATAGCCAGTAAGAAGTAGTAAAATTGAAGTTTTAGTTGTCGATTATTCACTTTTTAGCCGGCTTTGGTAGCTTGGACATGACCTAGGACCTTAAGATTTTGCATGAAAGGAGGACTAGCAAACGCGTGGCACGGGAGAATGTGAAAAGTGTTCATATGTAGTAAAAACCTGAGAAATCCGTCCGTTTTCGTCATTTGTTATCGAATCGACTTAAGGCCAGATCGTCACATTGGCCGCTCTTCTCTCTGAAACGGTTACACTTATCGTCTGCAAAGCTATGTCGCGTGCTGCGGTATGCCGAAACACTAAAAGCACCATAGTAGAACACAGAAGAAGCTTCTAAGTTGAAGTAATAGCCAGTAAGAAATAGTACAATTCAAGTTTTAGTTGTCGATTATTCACATTTTAGCCGGCTTTGGTAGCTTGGACATGACCTAGGACCTTAAGATTTTGCATGAAAGGAGGACTAGCAGCCGCGTTGCACGGGAGAATGTGAAAAGTGTTCATATGTAGTAAACACCTGAGATATCCGTCTGTTTTCGTCATTTGTTATCGAATCGACTTAAGGCCAGATCGTCACATTGGCCCCTCTTCTCTCTGAAACGGTTACATTTATCGTCTGCAAAGCTATGTCGCGTGCTGCGGTATGCGGAGACACTAAAAGCACCATAGTAGAGCACAGAAGAAGCTTCTAAGTTGAAGTAATAGCCAGTAAGAAGTAGTGCAATTCAAGTTTTAGTTATCGATTATTCACTTTTTAGCCGGCTTTGGTGGCTTGGACATGACCTAGGACCTTAAGATTTTGCATGAAAGGAGGACTAGCAAACGCGTTGCACGGGAGAATGTGAAAAGTGTTCATATGTTGTAAAAAACCTGAGAAATCCGTCCGTTTTCGTCATTTGTCATCGAATCGACTTAAAGCCAGAGCCTCACCTTGGCCGCTCTACTCTCTGAAACGGTTACATTTATCGTCTGCAAAGCTATGTCGCGTACTGCAGTATGCGGAAACACTAAAGGCACCATAGTAGAACACAGAGGAAGCTTCTAAATTGAAGTAATAGAAAGTAAGAAGTAGTACAATTCAAGTTTTAGTTGTCGATTATTCACTTTTTGCCGGCTTTGGTGGCTATGACATGACCTAGGACCATAAGATTTTGCATGAAAGGAGGACTAGCGTCCGCGTTGCACGGGAGAAAGTGAAAAGTGTTCATATGTAGTAAAAACCTGAGAAATCCGTCCGTTTTCGTCATTTGTTATCGAATCGACTTAAAGCCAGATCGTCACATTGACCGCTTTTCTCTCTGAGACGGTTACATTTATCGTCTGCAAAGCTATGTCGCGTGCTGCGGTATGCGGAGACACTAAAAGCACCATAGTAGAGCACAGAAGAAGCTTCTAAGTTGAAGTAATAGCCAGTAAGAAGTAGTGCAATTCAAGTTTTAGTTATCGATTATTCACTTTTTAGCCGGCTTTGGTGGCTTGGACATGACCTAGGACCTTAAGATTTTGCATGAAAGGAGGACTAGCAGCCGCGTTGCACGGGAGAATGTGAAAAGTGTTCATATGTAGTAAAAACCTGAGATATCCGTCTCTTTTCGTCATTTGTTATCGAATCGACTTAAGGCCAGATCGACACATTGGCCCCTCTTCTCTCTGAAACGGTTACATTTATCTTCTGCAAAGCTATGTCGCGTGCTGCGATATGCGGAAACACTAAAAGCACCATAGTAGAACACAGAAGAAGCTTCTAAGTTGAAGTAATAGCCAGTAAGAAGTAGTACAATTCAAGTTTTAGTTGTCGATTATTCTCTTTTTAGCCGGCTTTGGTGGCTATGACATGACCTAGGACCATAAGATTTTGCATGAAAGGAGGACTAACAGCCGCGTTGCACGGGAGAATGTGAAAAGTGTTCATATGTAGTAAAAACCTGAGAAATCCGTCCGTTTTCGTCATTTGTTATCGAATCGACTTAAAGCCAGATCGTCACATTGGCCGCTTTTCTCTCTGAGACGGTTACATTTATCGTCTGCAAATCTATGTCGCGTGCTGCGGTATGCGGAGACACTAAAAGCACCATAGTAGAACACTGAAGAAGCTTCTAAGTTGAAGCAATAGCCAGTAAGAAGTAGTAAAATTGAAGTTTTAGTTGTCGATTATTCACATTTTAGCCGGCATTGGTAGCTTGGACATGACCTAGGACCTTAAGATTTTGCATGAAAGGAGGACTAGCAGACGCGTTGCACGGGAGAATGTGAAAAGTGTTCATATGTAGTAAAAACCTGAGAAATCCGTCCGTTTTCGTCATTTGTCGTCGAATCGACTTAAAGCCAGAGCGTCACATTGGCCGCTCTACTCTCTGAAACGGTTACATTTATCGTCTGCAAAGCTATGTCGCGTGCTGCAGTATGCAGAAACACAAAAAAAACCATAGTAGAACACAGAAGAAGCTTCTAAGTTGAAGTAATAGCCAGTAAGAAGTAGTACAATTCATGTTTTAGTTGTCGATTATTCACTTTTTAGCCGGCTTTGGTGGCTATGACATGACCTAGGACCATAAGATTTTGCATGAAAGGAGGACTAGCGTCCGCGTTGCACGGGAGAAAGTGAAAAGTGTTCATATGTAGTAAAAACCTGAGAAATCCGTCCGTTTTCGTCATTTGTTATCGAATCGTCTTAAAGCCAGATCGTCACATTGGCCGCTTTTCTCTCTGAGACGGTTACATTTATCGTATGGAAAGCTATGTCGCGTGCTGCGGTATGCGGAGACACTAAAAGCTCCATAGTATAACACTGAAGAAGCTTCTAAGTTGAAGCAGTAGCCAGTAAGAAGTAGTACAATTGAAGTTTTAGTTGTCGATTATTCACTTTTTAGCCGGCTTTGGTGGCTTGGACATGACCTAGGACCATACGATTTTTCATGAAAGGAGGACTAACAGCCGCGTTGCACGGGAGAATGTGAAAAGTGTTCATATGTATTAAAAACCTGAGAAATCCGTCCGTTTTCGTCATTTGTTATCGAATCGTCTTAAAGCCAGATCGTCACATTGGCCGCTTTTCTCTCTGAGACGGTTACATTTATCGTCTGCAAAGCTATGTCGCGTGCTGCGGTATGCGGAGACACTAAAAGCACCATAGTAGAACACTGAAGAAGCTTCTAAGTTGAAGCAATAGCCAGTAAGAAGTAGTACAATTGAAGTTTTAGCTGCCGATTATTCACTTATTAGCCGGCTATGTTGGCTTGGACATGACCTAGGACCATAAGATTTTGCATGAAAGGAGGACTAACAGCCACGTTGCACGGGAGAATGTGAAAAGTGTTCATATGTAGTAAAAACCTGAGAAATCCGTCCGTTTTCGTCATTTGTTATCGAATCGACTTAAAGCCAGATCGTCACATTGGCCGCTTTTCTCTCTGAGACGGTTACATTTATCGTCTGCAAAGCTATGTCGCGTGCTGCGGTATGCGGAGACACTAAAAGCACCATAGTAGAACACAGAAGAAACTTCAAAGTTGAAGTAATAGCCAGTAAGAAGTAGTACAATTCAAGTTTTAGTTGTCGATTATTCACTTTTTAGCCGGCTTTGGTGGCTTGGACATGACCTAGGACCATAAGATTTTGCATGAAAGGAGGACTAGCAGACGCGTTGCACGGGAGAATGTGAAAAGTGTTGATATGTAGTAAAATCCTGAGAAATCCGTCCGTTTTCGTCATTTGTTATCGAATCGACTTAAAGCCACATAGTCACATTAGCCGTTCTACTCTCTGAAACGGTTACATTTATCGTCTGCAAAGCAATGTCGCGTGCTGCAGTATGCCGAAACACTAAAAGCACCATAGTAGAACACAGAAGAAGCTTCTAAGTTGAAGTAATAGCCAGTAAGAAGTAGTACAGATGAAGTTTTAGTTGTCGATTATTCACTTTTTAGCCGTCTTTGGTGGCTTGGACATGATCTGGGACCATAGGATTTTACATGAAAGGAGGACTGGCAGCCGCGTTGCACGGGAGAATGTGAAAAGTGTTCATATGTAGTAAAAACCTGATAAATCCATCCGTTTTCGTCATTTGTTATCGTATCGACTTAAAGGCAGATCGTCACATTGGCCGCTTTTCACTCTGAGACGGTTACATTTATTGTCTGCAACGCTATGTCGCGTGCTGCGGTATGCGGAGACACTAAAAGCACCATAGTAGAACACTGAAGAAGCTTCTAAGTTGAAGCAATAGCCAGTAAGAAGTAGTAAAATTGAAGTTTTAGTTGTCGAATATTCACTTTTTAGCCGGCTTTGGTGGCTTGGACATGACCTAGGACCATAAGATTTTGCATTAAAGGAGGACTAACAGCCGCGTTGCACGGGAGAATGTGAAAAGTGTTCATATGTAGTAAAAACCTGAGAAATCCGTCCGTTTTCGTCATTTGTTATCGAATCGACTTAAAGCCAGATCGTCACATTGGCCGCTTTTCTCTCTGAGACGGTTACATTTATCGTCTGCAACTCTATGTCGCGTGCTGCGGTATGCGGAGACACTAAAAGCACCATAGTAGAACACTGAAGAAGCTTCTAAGTTGAAGCAATAGCCAGTAAGAAGTAGTAAAATTGAAGTTTTAGTTGTCGATTATTCACTTTTTAGCCGGCTTTGGTAGCTTGGACATGACCTAGGACCTTAAGATTTTGCATGAAAGGAGGACTAGCAAACGCGTGGCACGGGAGAATGTGAAAAGTGTTCATATGTAGTAAAAACCTGAGAAATCCGTCCGTTTTCGTCATTTGTTATCGAATCGACTTAAGGCCAGATCGTCACATTGGCCGCTCTTCTCTCTGAAACGGTTACACTTATCGTCTGCAAAGCTATGTCGCGTGCTGCGGTATGCCGAAACACTAAAAGCACCATAGTAGAACACAGAAGAAGCTTCTAAGTTGAAGTAATAGCCAGTAAGAAATAGTACAATTCAAGTTTTAGTTGTCGATTATTCACATTTTAGCCGGCTTTGGTAGCTTGGACATGACCTAGGACCTTAAGATTTTGCATGAAAGGAGGACTAGCAGCCGCGTTGCACGGGAGAATGTGAAAAGTGTTCATATGTAGTAAACACCTGAGATATCCGTCTGTTTTCGTCATTTGTTATCGAATCGACTTAAGGCCAGATCGTCACATTGGCCCCTCTTCTCTCTGAAACGGTTACATTTATCGTCTGCAAAGCTATGTCGCGTGCTGCGGTATGCGGAGACACTAAAAGCACCATAGTAGAGCACAGAAGAAGCTTCTAAGTTGAAGTAATAGCCAGTAAGAAGTAGTGCAATTCAAGTTTTAGTTATCGATTATTCACTTTTTAGCCGGCTTTGGTGGCTTGGACATGACCTAGGACCTTAAGATTTTGCATGAAAGGAGGACTAGCAAACGCGTTGCACGGGAGAATGTGAAAAGTGTTCATATGTTGTAAAAAACCTGAGAAATCCGTCCGTTTTCGTCATTTGTCATCGAATCGACTTAAAGCCAGAGCCTCACCTTGGCCGCTCTACTCTCTGAAACGGTTACATTTATCGTCTGCAAAGCTATGTCGCGTACTGCAGTATGCGGAAACACTAAAGGCACCATAGTAGAACACAGAGGAAGCTTCTAAATTGAAGTAATAGAAAGTAAGAAGTAGTACAATTCAAGTTTTAGTTGTCGATTATTCACTTTTTGCCGGCTTTGGTGGCTATGACATGACCTAGGACCATAAGATTTTGCATGAAAGGAGGACTAGCGTCCGCGTTGCACGGGAGAAAGTGAAAAGTGTTCATATGTAGTAAAAACCTGAGAAATCCGTCCGTTTTCGTCATTTGTTATCGAATCGACTTAAAGCCAGATCGTCACATTGACCGCTTTTCTCTCTGAGACGGTTACATTTATCGTCTGCAAAGCTATGTCGCGTGCTGCGGTATGCGGAGACACTAAAAGCACCATAGTAGAGCACAGAAGAAGCTTCTAAGTTGAAGTAATAGCCAGTAAGAAGTAGTGCAATTCAAGTTTTAGTTATCGATTATTCACTTTTTAGCCGGCTTTGGTGGCTTGGACATGACCTAGGACCTTAAGATTTTGCATGAAAGGAGGACTAGCAGCCGCGTTGCACGGGAGAATGTGAAAAGTGTTCATATGTAGTAAAAACCTGAGATATCCGTCTCTTTTCGTCATTTGTTATCGAATCGACTTAAGGCCAGATCGACACATTGGCCCCTCTTCTCTCTGAAACGGTTACATTTATCTTCTGCAAAGCTATGTCGCGTGCTGCGATATGCGGAAACACTAAAAGCACCATAGTAGAACACAGAAGAAGCTTCTAAGTTGAAGTAATAGCCAGTAAGAAGTAGTACAATTCAAGTTTTAGTTGTCGATTATTCTCTTTTTAGCCGGCTTTGGTGGCTATGACATGACCTAGGACCATAAGATTTTGCATGAAAGGAGGACTAACAGCCGCGTTGCACGGGAGAATGTGAAAAGTGTTCATATGTAGTAAAAACCTGAGAAATCCGTCCGTTTTCGTCATTTGTTATCGAATCGACTTAAAGCCAGATCGTCACATTGGCCGCTTTTCTCTCTGAGACGGTTACATTTATCGTCTGCAAATCTATGTCGCGTGCTGCGGTATGCGGAGACACTAAAAGCACCATAGTAGAACACTGAAGAAGCTTCTAAGTTGAAGCAATAGCCAGTAAGAAGTAGTAAAATTGAAGTTTTAGTTGTCGATTATTCACATTTTAGCCGACATTGGTAGCTTGGACATGACCTAGGACCTTAAGATTTTGCATGAAAGGAGGACTAGCAGACGCGTTGCACGGGAGAATGTGAAAAGTGTTCATATGTAGTAAAAACCTGAGAAATCCGTCCGTTTTCGTCATTTGTCGTCGAATCGACTTAAAGCCAGAGCGTCACATTGGCCGCTCTACTCTCTGAAACGGTTACATTTATCGTCTGCAAAGCTATGTCGCGTGCTGCAGTATGCAGAAACACAAAAAAAACCATAGTAGAACACAGAAGAAGCTTCTAAGTTGAAGTAATAGCCAGTAAGAAGTAGTACAATTCATGTTTTAGTTGTCGATTATTCACTTTTTAGCCGGCTTTGGTGGCTATGACATGACCTAGGACCATAAGATTTTGCATGAAAGGAGGACTAGCGTCCGCGTTGCACGGGAGAAAGTGAAAAGTGTTCATATGTAGTAAAAACCTGAGAAATCCGTCCGTTTTCGTCATTTGTTATCGAATCGACTTAAAGCCAGATCGTCACATTGGCCGCTTTTCTCTCTGAGACGGTTACATTTATCGTCTGCAAAGCTATGTCGCGTGCTGCGGTATGCGGTGACACTAATAGCACCATAGTAGAACACAGAAGAAGCTTCTAAGTTGAAGTAATAGCCAGTAAGAAGTAGTGCAATTCAAGTTTTAACTATCGAATATTCACTTTTTAGCCGGCTTTGGTGGCTTGGACATGACCTAGGAACTTAAGATTTTGCATGAAAGGAGGACTAGCAGCCGCGTTGCACGGGAGAATGTGAAAAGTGTTCATATGTAGTGAAAACATGGGAAATCCGTCCGTTTTCGTCATTTGTTATCGAATCGACTTAAAGCCAGATCCTCACATTGGCTGCTTTTCTTTCTGAGACTATTACATTTATCGTCTGCAAAGCTATGTCGATTGCTGCGGTCTGCGGAGACACTAAAAGCACCATAGGAGAACACAGAAGAAGCATCTAAGTTGAAGTAATAGCCAGTAAGAAGTAGTACAATTGAAGTTTTAGTTGTTGATTATTCACTTCTTAGCCGGCTTTGGTGGCTTGGACATGACCTGGGACCTTACGATTTTGCATGAAAGGAGGACTAGCAGCCGCGTTGCATGGGAGAATGTGAAAAGTGTTCGTGTGTAGTAAAAACCTGAGAAATCCGTCCGTTTTCGTCATTTGTTATCGAATCGACTTAAAGCCAGATCGTCACATTTGCCGCCTTTCTCTCTGAGAAGGTTACATTTATTGTCTGCAAAGCTATGTCGCGTGCTGCGGTATGCGGAGACACTAAAAGCACCATAGAAGAACACAGAAGTAGCTTCTAAGTTGAAGTAATAGCCAGTAAGAAGTAGTACAATTCAAGTTTTAGTTGTCGATTATTCACCTTTTAGCCGGCTTTGGTGGCTTGCACATCACCTAGGACGTTAAGATTTTGCATGGAAGGAGGACTGGCAGCCGCGTTGCACGGGAGAATGTGAAAAGAGTTCATATGTGGTAAAAACCTGATAAATCCGTCCGTTTTCGTTATTTGTTATCGAAACGACTTAAAGGCAGATCGTCGCATTGGCCGCTCTTCTCTCTGAAACGGTTACATTGATCGTCTACAAAGCTATGTCGCGTGCTGCGTTATGCGGAAACACTAACAGCACTATAGTAGAACACAGAAGAAGCTTCTATGTTGAAGTAATAGCCAGTAAGAAGTAGTACAATTGAAGTTGTAGTTGTCGATTATTCACATTTTAGCCAGCTTTGGTGGCTTGGACATGAGGTGGAACCATAAGATTTTGCATGAAAAGAAGACTAGCAGCAGCGTTGCACGGGAGAATGTGAAAAGTGTTCATATGTAGTAAAAACCTGAGAAATCCGTCCGTTTTCGTCATTTGTTATCGAATCGACTTAAAGCCAGATCGTCACATTGGCCGCTCTCCTCTCTGAAACGGTTACATTTATCGTCTGCAAAGCTATGTCGCGTACTGCAGTATGCGGAAACACTAAAAGCACCATAGTAGAACACAGAAGAAGCTGCTAAATTGAAGTAATAGAAGGTAAGAAGTAGTACAATTCAAGTTTTAGTTGTAGATTATTCAATTTTTAGCTGGCTTTGGTGGCCATGACATGACCTAGGACCATAAGATTTTGCATGAAAGGAGGACTAGCAGCCGCGCTGCACGGGAGAAAGTGAAAAGTGTTCATATGTAGTAAAAACCTGAGAAATCCGTCCGTTTTCGTCATTTGTTATCGAATCGGCTTAAAGCCAGAGCGTCACATTAGCCGCTTTTCTCTCTGAGACAGTTACATTTATCGTCTGCAAAGCTATGTCGCGTGCTGCGGTATGCGGAGACACTAAAAGCACCATAGTAGAACACAGAAGAAGCTTCTAAGTTGAAGTAATAGCCAGTAAGAAGTAGTGCAATTCAAGTTTTAGTTATCGATTATTCACTTTTTAGCCGGCTTGGTGGCTTTTACATGACCTAGGACCGTAAGATTTTGCATGAAAGGAGGTCTAGTAGCCGCGTTGCATGGGAGAATGTGAAAAGTGTTCATATGTAGTAAAAACCTGAGAAATCCGTCCGTTTTAGTCATTTGTTATCGAATCGACTTGAAGCCAGATCGTCACATTGGCCGCTTTTCTCTCTGAGACGGTTACATTTATCGTCTGCAAAGCTATGTCGCGTGCTGCGGTATGCGGAGATACTAAAAGCACCATAGTAGAACACAGAAGAAGCTTCTAAGTTGAAGTAATAGCCAGTAAGAAGTAGTTCAATTCAAGTTTTAGTTGTCGATTATTCACTTTTTAGCCGGCTTTGGTGGCTTAGACATGACCTAGTACCTTAAGATTTTGCATGAAAGGAGGACTAGCAGCCGCGTTGCACGGGAGAATGTGAAAAGTGTTCTTATGTAGTAAAAACCTGAGATATCCGTCTGTTTTCGTCATTTGTTATCGAATCGACTTAAAGCCAGATCGTCACATTGGACCCTCTTCTCTCTGAAACGGTTACATTTATCGTCTACAAAGCTATGTCCCGTGCTGCGGTATGCGGAAACACTAAAAGCACCATAGTAGAACACAGAAGAAGCTTTATGTTGAAGTAATAGATAGTAAGAAGTAGTACAATTGAAGTTTTAGTTGTCGATTATTCACTTTTTAGCCGGCTTTGGTGGCTATGACATGACCTAGGACCATAAGATATTGCAAGAAAGGAGGACTAACAGCCGCGTTGCACGTGAGAATATGAAAAGTGTTCATAAGTAGTAAAAACCTGAGAAATCCGTCCGTTTTCGTGATTTGTTATCGAATGGACTTAAAGCCAGATCGTCACATTGGCCGCTCTTCTCTCTGAAACGGTTGCACTTATCGTCTGGAAAGCTATGTCGCGTGCTGCGGTATGCCGAAACACTAAAAGCACCATAGTATAACACAGAAGAAGCTTCTAAGTTGAAGTAATAGCCAGTAAGAAATAATACAATTCAAGTTTTAGTTGTCGATTATTCACATTTTAGCCGGCTTTGGTGGCTTGGACATGACCTAGGACCTTACGATTTTGCATGAAAGGAGGACTAGCAGCCGCGTTGCACGGGAGAATGTGAAAAGTGTTCATATGTAGTAAAAACCTGAGAAATCCGTCCGTTTTCGTCATTTGTTATCGAATCGAATTAAAGCCAGATCGTCACATTGGCCGCTCTACTCTCTGAAACGGTTACATTTATCGTCTGCAAAGCTATGTCGCGTGCTGCGGTATGCGGAGACACTAAAAGCACCATAGAAGAACACAGAAGTAGCTTGTAAGTTGAAGTAATAGCCAGTAAGAAGTAGTACAATTCAAGTTTTAGTTGTCGATTATTCACTTTTTAGCCGGCTTTGGTGGCTTGGACATGACCTAGGACGTTAAGATTTTGCATGAAAGGAGGACTGGCAGCCGCGTTGCACGGGAGAATGTGAAAAGAGTTCATATGTGGTAAAAACCTGATAAATCCGTCCGTTTTCGTCATTTGTTATCGAAACGACTTAAAGGAAGATCGTCGCATTGGCCGCTCTTCTCTCTGAAACGGTTACATTGATCGTCTACAAAGCTATGTCGCGTGCTGCGTTATGCGGAAACACTAAAAGCACTATAGTAGAACACAGAAGAAGCTTCTATGTTGAAGTAATAGCCAGTAAGAAGTAGTACAATTGAAGTTGTAGTTGTCGATTATTCACTTTTTAGCCAGCTTTGGTGGCTTGGACATGAGGTGGAACCATAAGATTTTGCATGAAAAGAAGAATAGCAGCAGCGTTGCACGGGAGAATGTGAAAAGTGTTCATATGAAGTAAAAACCTGAGAAATCCGTCCGTTTTCGTCATTTGTTATCGAATCGACTTAAAGCCAGATCGTCACATTGGCCGCTCTCCTCTCTGAAACGGTTACATTTATCGTCTGCAAAGCTATGTCGCGTACTGCAGTATGCGGAAACACTAAAAGCACCATAGTAGAACACAGAAGAAGCTTCTAAATTGAAGTAATAGAAGGTAAGAAGTAGTACAATTCAAGTTTTAGTTGTCGATTATTCACTTTTTAGCTTGCTTTGGTGGCCATGACATGACCTAGGACCATAAGATTTTGCATGAAAGGAGGACTAGCAGCCGCGTTGCACGGGAGAAAGTGAAAAGTGTTCATATGTAGTAAAAACCTGAGAAATCCGTCCGTTTTCGTCATTTGTTATCGAATCGGCTTAAAGCCAGAGCGTCACATTGGCCGCTTTTCTCTCTGAGACGGTTACATTTATCGTCTGCAAAGCTATGTCGCATGCTGCGGTATGCGGAGACACTAAAAGCACCATAGTAGAACACAGAATAAGCTTCTAAGTTGAAGTAATAGCCAGTAAGAAGTAGTGCAATTCAAGTTTTAGTTATCGATTATTCACTTTTTAGCCGGCTTGGTGGCTTTTACATGACCTAGGACCGTAAGATTTTGCATGAAAGGAGGTCTAGTAGCCGCGTTGCATGGGAGAATGTGAAAAGTGTTCATATGTAGTAAAAACCTGAGAAATCCGTCCGTTTTAGTCATTTGTTATCGAATCGACTTAAAGCCAGATCGTCACATTGGCCGCTTTTCTCTCTGAGACGGTTACATTTATCGTCTGCAAAGCTATGTCGCGTGCTGCGGTATGCGGAGATACTAAAAGCACCATAGTAGAACACAGAAGAAGCTTTTAAGTTGAAGTAATAGCCAGTAAGAAGTAGTTCAATTCAAGTTTTAGTTGTCGATTATTCACTTTTTAGCCGGCTTTGGTGGCTTGGACATGACCTAGGACCTTAAGATTTTGCATGAAAGGAGGACTAGCAGCCGCGTTGCACGGGAGAATGTGAAAAGTGTTCATATGTAGTAAAAACCTGAGATATCCGTCTGTTTTCGTCATTTGTTATCGAATCGACTTAAAGCCAGATCGTCACATTGGACCCTCTTCTCTCTGAAACGGTTACATTTATCGTCTACAAAGCTATGTCCCGTACTGCGGTATGCGGAAACACTAAAAGCACCATAGTAGAACACAGAAGAAGCTTTATGTTGAAGTAATAGATAATAAGAAGTAGTACAATTGAAGTTTTAGTTGTCGATTATTCACTTTTTAGCCGGCTTTGGTGGCTATGACATGACCTAGGACCATAAGATATTGCAAGAAAGGAGGACTAACAGCCGCGTTGCGCGGGAGAATATGAAAAGTGTTCATAAGTAGTAAAAACCTGAGAAATCCGTCCGTTTTCGTGATTTGTTATCGAATGGACTTAAAGCCAGATCGTCACATTGGCCGCTCTTCTCTCTGAAACGGTTGCACTTATCGTATGGAAAGCTATGTCGCGTGCTGCGGTATGGCGAAACACTAAAAGCACCATAGTATAACACAGAAGAAGCTTCTAAGTTGAAGTAATAGCCAGTAAGAAATAGTACAATTCAAGTTTTAGTTGTCGATTATTCACATTTTAGCCGGCTTTGGTGGCTTGGACATGACCTAGGACCTTACGATTTTGCATGAAAGGAGGACTAGCAGCCGCGTTGCACAGGAGAATGTGAAAAGTGTTCATATGTAGTAAAAACCTGAGAAATCCGTCCGTTTTCGTCATTTGTTATCGAATCGAATTAAAGCCAGATCGTCACATTGGTCGCTCTACTCTCTGAAACGGTTACATTTATCGTCTGCAAAGCTATGTCGCGTGCTGCGGTATGCGGAGACACTAAAAGCACCATAGAAGAACACAGAAGTAGCTTGTAAGTTGAAGTAATAGCCAGTAAGAAGTAGTACAATTCAAGTTTTAGTTGTCGATTATTCACTTTTTAGCCGGCTTTGGTGGCTTGGACATGACCTAGGACGTTAAGATTTTGCATGAAAGGAGGACTGGCAGCCGCGTTGCACGGGAGAATGTGAAAAGAGTTCATATGTGGTAAAAACCTGATAAATCCGTCCGTTTTCGTCATTTGTTATCGAAACGACTTAGAGGCAGATCGTCACATTGGCCGCTTTTCTCTCTGGGACGGTTACATTTATCGTCTGCAACGCTATGTCGCGTGCTGCGGTATGCCGAGACACTAATAGCACCATAGTAGAACACAGAAGAAGCTTCTAAGTTGGAGTAATAGCCAGTAAGAAGTAATAGAATTCAAGTTTTAGTTGTCGATTATTCACATTTTAGCCGGCTTTGGTGGCTTGGACATGACCTAGGACCTTAAGATTTTGCATGAAAGGAGGACTAGCAGCGGCGTTGCACGGGAGAATGTGAAAAGTGTTCATATGTAGTAAAAACCTGAGAAATCCGTCCGTTTTCGTCATTTGTTTTCGAATCGACTTAAAGCCAGATCGTCACATTGACCGCTCTTCTCTCTGAAACGGTTACATTTATCGTCTACAACGCTATGTCGCGTGCTGCGTTATGCGGAAACACTAAAAGCACTATAGTAGAACACAGAAGAAGCACCTATGTTGAAGTAATAGCCAGTAAGAAGTAGTACAATTGAAGTTTTAGTTGTCGGTTATTCACTTTTTAGCCAGCTTTGGTGGCTTGGACATGAGGTGGAACCATAAGATTTTGCATGAAAAGAAGACTAGCAGCAGCGTTGCACGGGAGAATGTGAAAAGTGTTCATATGTAGTAAAAACCTGAGAAATCCGTCCGTTTTCGTCATTTGTTATCGAATCGACTTAAAGCCAGATCGTCACATTGGCCGCTCTCCTCTATGAAACGGTTACATTTATCGTCTGCAAAGCTATGTCGCGTACTGCAGTATGCGGAAACACTAAAAGCACCGTAGTAGAACACAGAAGAAGCTTCTAAATTGAAGTAATAGAAAGTAAGAAGTAGTACAATTCAAGTTTTAGTTGTCGATTATTCACTTTTTAGCCGGCTTTGGTGGCTATGGCATGACCTAGGACCATAAGATTTTGCATGAAAGGAGGACTAGCAGCCGCGTTGCACGGGAGAATGTGAAAAGTGTTCATATGTAGTAAAAACCTGAGGAATCCGTCCGTTTTCGTCATTTGTTATCGAATCGGCTTAAAGCCAGATCGTCACATTGGCCGCTTTTCTCTCTGAGACGGTTACATTTATCGTCTGCAAAGCTATGTCGCGTGCTGCGGTATGCGGAGACACTAAAAGCACCATAGTAGAACACAGAAGAAGCTTCTAAGTTGAAGTAATAGCCAGTAAGAAGTAGTGCAATTCAAGTTTTAGTTGTCGATTATTGACGTTTTAGCCGGCTTTGGTGGCTTTTACATGAACTAGGACCGTAAGATTTTGCATGAAAGGAGGTCTAGTAGCCGCGTTGCATGGGAGAACGTGAAAAGTGTTCATATGTAGTAAAAACCTGAGAAATCCGTCCGTTTTAGTCATTTGTTATCGAATCGACTTAAATCCAGATCGTTACATTGGCCGCATTTCTCTCTGAGACGGTTACATTTATCGTCTGCAAAGCTATGTCGCGTGCTGCGGTATGCGGAGACACTAAAAGCACCATAGTAGAACACAGAAGAAGCTTTATGTTGAAGTAATAGATAGTAAGAAGTAGTACAATTGAAGTTTCAGTTGTCGATTATTCACTTTTTAGCCGGCTTTGGTGGCTTGGACATGACCTAGGACCTTAAGAATTTGCATGAAAGGTCGACTAGCAGCCGCGTTGCACAGGAGAATGTGAAAAGTGTTCATATGTAGTAAAAACCTGAGATATCCGTCTGTTTTCGTCATTTGTTATCGAATCGACTTAAAGCCAGATCGTCACATTGGACCCTCTTCTCTCTGAAACGGTTACATTTATCGTCTACAAAGCTATGTCGCGTGCTGCGTTATGCGGAAACACTAAAAACACTATAGTAGAACACAGAAGAAGCACCTATGTTGAAGTAATAGCCAGTAAGAAGTAGTACAATTCATGTTTTAGTTGTCGATTATTCACTTTTTAGCCGGCTTTGGTGGCTATGACATGACCTAGGACCATAAGATTTTGCATGAAAGGAGGACTAACAGCCGCGTTGCACGGGAGAATGTGAAAAGTGTTCATATGTAGTAAAAACCTGAGAAATCCGTCCGTTTTCGTGATTTGTTATCGAATCGAATTAAAGCCAGATCGTCACATTGGCCGCTTTTCTCTCTGAGACGGTTACATTTATCGTCTGCAAAGCTATGTCGCGTGCTGCGGTATGCGGAGACACTAAAAGCACCATAGCAGAACACTGAAGAAGCTTCTAAGTCGAAGCAATAGCCAGTAAGAAGTAGTACAATTCAAGTTTTAGTTGTCGATTAATTACTTTTTCATCTACATCTACATCTACATCCATACTCCGCAAGCCACCTGACGGTGTGTGGCGGAGGGTACCCTGAGTACCTCTATCGGTTCTCCCTTCTATTCCAGTCTCGTATTGTACGTGGAAAGAAGGATTGTCGGTATGCTTCTGTGTGGGCTCTAATCTCTCTGATTTTATCCTCATGGTCTCTTCGCGAGATATACGTAGGAGGGAGCAATATACTGCTTGACTCTTCGGTGAAGGTATGTTCTCGAAACTTTAACAAAAGCCCGTACCGAGCTACTGAGCGTCTCTCCTGCAGAGTCTTCCACTGGAGTTTATCTATCATCTCCGTAACGCTTTCGCAATTACTAAATGATCCTGTAACGAAGCGCGCTGCTCTCCGTTGGATCTTCTCTATCTCTTCTATCAACCCTACCTGGTGCGGATCCCACACTGCTGAGCAGTATTCAAGCATTGGACGAACAAGCGTACTGTAACCTACTTCCTTTGTTGTCGGATTGCATTTCCTTAAGATTCTTCCAATGAATCTCAGTCTGGCATCTGCTTTACCGACGATCAACTTTATATGATCATTCCATTTTAAATCACTCCTAATGAGTACTCCCAGATAATTTATGGAATTAACTACTTCCAGTTGCTGACCTGCTATTTTGTAGCTAAATGATAAGGGACCTATCTTTCTATGTATTCGCATCACATTACACTTGTCTACATTGAGATTCAATTGCCATTCCCTGCACCATGCGTCAATTCGCTGCAGATCCTCCTGCATTTCAGTACAATTTTCCATTGTTGCAACCTCTCGATACACCACAGCATCATCTGCAAAAAGCCTCAGTGAACTTCCGATGTCATCCACCAGGTCATTTATGTATATTGTGAATAGCAACGGTCCTATGACACTCCCCTGCGGCACACCTGAAATCACTCTTACTTCGGAAGACTTCTCTCCATTGAGAATGACATGCTGAGTTCTGTTATCTAGGAACTCCTCAATCCAATCACACAATTGATCTGATAGTCCGTATGCTCTTACTTTGTTCATTAAACGACTGTGGGGAACTGTGTCAAACGCCTTGCGGAAGTCAAGAAACACGGCATCTACCTGTGAACCCGTGTCTAAGGCCCTCTGAGTCTCGTGGACGAATAGCGAGAGCTGGGTTTCACACGACCGTCTTTTTCGAAACCCATGCTGATTCCTACAGAGTAGATTTATAGCCTCCAGAAAAGACATTATACTCGAACATAATACGTGTTCCAAAATTAGCCGGCTTTGGTGGCTTGGACATGCGGTGGAACCTTAAGATTTTGCATGAAAGGAAGACTAGCAGCCGCGTTGCACGGGAGAATGTGAAAAGTGTTCATATGTAGTAAAAACCTGAGAAATCCGTCCGTTTTCGTCATTTGTTATCGAATCGACTTAAAGCCAGATCGTCACATTGGCCGCTCTTCTCTCTGAAACGGTTGCACTTATCGTCTGCAAAGCTATGTCGCGTTCTGCGGTATGCCGATACACTAAAAGCACCATAGTAGAACACAGAAGAAGCTTCTAAGTTGAAGTAATAGCCAGTAAGAAATAGTACAATTCAAGTTTTAGTTGTCGATTATTCACATTTTAGCCGGCTTTGGTGGCTTGGACATGACCTAGGACCTTAAGATTTTGCATGAAAGGAGGACTAGCAGCCGCGTTGCACGGGAGAATGTGAAAAGTGTTCATATGTAGTAAAAACCTGAGAAATCCGTCCGTTTTCGTCATTTGTTTTCGAATCGAATTAAAGCCAGACCGTCACATTGGCCGCTCTACTCTCTGAAACGGTTACATTTATCGTCTGCAAAGCTATGTCGCGTGCTGCGGTATGCGGAAAAACTAAAAGCACCATAGTAGGACACAGAAGAAGCTTCTATGTTGAAGTAATAGCCAGTTAGAAGTAGTACAATTGAAGTTTTATTTGTCGATTATTCACTTTTTAGCCGGCTTTAGTGGCTGGGACATGACCTAGGACCATAAGATTTTGCATGAAAGGAGGACTAACAGCCGCGTTGCACGGGAGAATGTGAAAAGTGTTCATATGTAGTAAAAACCTGAGAAATCCGTCCGTTTTCGTGATTTGTTATCGAATCGACTTAAAGCCAGATCGTCACATTGGCCGCTTTTCTCTCTGAGACGGTTACATTTATCGTCTGCAAAGCTATGTCGCGTGCTGCGGTATGCGGAGACACTAAAAGCACCATAGTAGAACACTGAAGAAGCTTCTAAGTTGAAGTAATAGCCAGTAAGAAGTAGTACAATTCAAGTTTTAGTTGTCGATTATTCACTTTTTAGCCGGCTTTGGTGGCTTGGACATCACCTAGAACGTAAGATTTAGCATGAAAGGAGAACTAGCAGCCGCGTTGCACGGGAGAATGTGAAAAGTGTTCATATGTAGTAAAAACCTGAGAAATCCGTCCGTTTTCGTCATTTGTTATCGAATCGACTTAAGGCCAGATCGTCACATTGGCCGCTCTTCTCTCTGAAACGGTTACACTTATCGTCTGCAAAGCTATGTCGGGTGCTGCGGTATGCCGAAACACTAAAAGCACCATAGTAGAACACAGAAGAAGCTTCTAAGTTGAAGTAATAGCCAGTAAGAAGTAGTACAATTCAAGTTTTAGTTGTCTATTATTCACATTTTAGCCGGCTTTGGTGGCTTAGACATGACCTAGGACCTTAAGAATTTGCATGAAAGGAGTAGTTTCAGCCGCGTTGCACGGGAGAATGTGAAATGTGTTCATATATAGTAAAAACCTGACAAATCCGTCCGTTTTCGTCATTTGTTATCGAATCGAGTTAAAGCCAGATCGTCACAGTGGCCGCTCTTCTCTCTGAAACGGTTACATTTATCGTCTACAAAGCTATGTCGCGTGCTGCGGTATGCGGAAACACTAAAAGCACCATAGTAGAACACAGAAGAAGCATCTATGTTGACGTAACAGCCAGTAAGAAGTAGTACTATTCAAGTTTTAGTTGTCGATTATTCACTTTTTAGCCGGCTTTGGTGGCT
The DNA here is from genome assembly GCF_023897955.1 of Schistocerca gregaria. NCBI lineage: Eukaryota > Metazoa > Arthropoda > Insecta > Orthoptera > Acrididae > Schistocerca > Schistocerca gregaria. The sequence goes on along the minus strand of NW_026061883.1, from coordinate 3,161,717 downwards.
TGGACATGAGGTGGAACCTTAAGATGTTGCATCAAAGGAGAACTAGCAGCCGCGTTGCACGGGAGAATGTGAAAAGTGTTCATATGTAGTAAAAACCTGAGAAATCCGTCCGTTTTCGTCATTTGTTATCGAATCGACTTAAAGCCAGATCGTCACATTGGCCGCTTTTCTCTCTGAGACGGTCACATTTATCGTCTGCAAAACTATGTCGCGTGCTGCGGTATGCGGAGACACTAAATGTACCATATTAGAACACAGAAGAAGCTTCTAAGTTGAAGTAATAGCCAGTAAGAAATAGTAAAATTCAAGTTTTAGTTGTCGATAAATCACTTTTTAGCCGGCTTTGGTGGCTTGGACATGACCTAGGACCTTAAGATTTTGCATGAAAGGAGGACTAGCAGCCGCGTTGCATGGGAGAATGTGAAAAGTGTTCATATGTAGTAAAAACCTGAGAAATCCGTCCGTTTTCGTCATTTGTTATCGAATCGACTTAAAGCCAGATCGTCACATTGGCCGCCTTTCTCTCTGAGAAGGTTACATTTATTGTCTGCAAAGCTATGTCGCGTGCTGCGGTATGCGGAGACACTAAAAGCATCATAGAAGAACACAGAAGATGCTTCTAAGTTGAAGTAATAGCCAGTAAGAAGTAGTAAAATTCAAGTTTTAGTTGTCGACTATTCACTTTTTAGCCGGCTTTGGTGGCTTGGACATCACCTTGGACGTTAAGATTATGCATGAAAGGAGGACTGGCAGCCGCGTTGCACGGGAGGATGTGAATAGTGTTCATATGTGGTAAAAACCTGATAAATGCGTCCGTTTTCGTCATTTGTTATGGAATCGACTTAAAGCCAGATCGTCACATTGGCCGCTTTTCTCTCTGAGACGGTTACATTTATCGTCTTTAACGCTATGTCGCGTGCTGCGGTATGCGGAGACAATAAAAGCACCATAGTAGAACACAGAACATGCTTCTAAGTTGAAGCAATAGCCAGTAAGAAGTAGTACAATTTAAGTTTTAGGTATTGATTATTTACTTTTTAGCCGGCTTTGGTGGCTTGGACATGACCTAGGTCCTTAAGATTTTGCATGAAAGGAAGACTAGAAGCCGCGTTGCTTGGGAGAATGTGAAAAGTGTTCATATGTAGTAAAAACCTGAGAAATCCGTCCGGTTTCGTCTTTGTTATTGAATCGACTTAAAGCCAGATCGTCACATTGGTCGCTCTTCTCTCTGAGACGGTTACATTTATCGTCTGCAAAGCTATGTCGCGTGCTGCGGTATCCGGAGACACTAAAAGCACGATAGTAGAACACAGAAGATGCTTCTAAGTTGAAGTAAAAGCCAGTAAGAAGTAGTTCAATTCAAGTTTTAGTTGTCGATTATTCACTCTTTAGCCGGCTTTGGTGGCTTGGACATGACCTAGGACCTTAAGATTTTGCATGAATGGAGGACTAGCAGCCGCGTTGCATGGGAGAATGTGAAAAGTGTTCATATGTAGTAAAAACCTGAGAAATCCGTCCGTTTTCGTCATTTGTTATCGAATCGACTTAAAGCCAGATCGTCACATTGGCCGCTTTTCTCTCTGAGACGGTTACATTTATCGTCTGCAAAGCTATGTCGCGTGCTGCGGTGTGCGGAGACACTAAAAGCACCATAGTAGAACACTGAAGAAGCTTCTAAGTTGAAGCAATAGCCAGTAAGAAGTAGTACAATTCAAGTTTTAGTTGTCGATTTTTCACTTTTTAGCCGGCTTTGGTGGCTTGGACATCACCTAGGACGTTAAGATTTAGCATGAAAGGAGAACTAGCAGCCGCGTTGCACGGGAGAATGTGAAAAGTGTTCATATGTAGTAAAAACCTGAGAAATCCGTCCGTTTTCGTCATTTGTTATCGAATCGACTTAAGGCCAGATCGTCACATTGGCCGCTCTTCTCTCTGAAACGGTTACACTTATCGTCTGCAAAGCTATGTCGGGTGCTGCGGTATGCCGAAACACTAAAAGCACCATAGTAGAACACAGAAGAAGCTTCTAAGTTGAAGTAATAGCCAGTAAGAAGTAGTACAATTCAAGTTTTAGTTGTCTATTATTCACATTTTAGCCGGCTTTGGTGGCTTGGACATGACCTAGGACCTTAAGAATTTGCATGAAAGGTGTAGTTTCAGCCGCGTTGCACGGGAGAATGTGAAATGTGTTCATATGTAGTAAAAACCTGAGAAATCCGTCCGTTTTCGTCATTTGTTATCGAATCGAGTTAAAGCCAGATCGTCACAGTGGCCGCTCTTCTCTCTTAAACGGTTACATTTATCGTCTACAAAGCTATGTCGCGTGCTGCGGTATGCGGAAACACTAAAAGCACCATAGTAGAACACAGAAGAAGCATCTATGTTGACGTAACAGCCAGTAAGAAGTAGTACTATTCAAGTTTTAGTTGTCGATTATTCACTTTTTAGCCGGCTTTGGTGGCTTGGACATGAGGTGGAACCTTAAGATGTTGCATCAAAGGAGAACTAGCAGCCGCGTTGCACGGGAGAATGTGAAAAGTGTTCATATGTAGTAAAAACCTAAGTAATCTGTCCGTTTTCGTCATTTGTTATCGAATCGACTTAAAGCCAGATCGTCACATTGGCCGCTTTTCTCTCTGAGACGGTCACATTTATCGTCTGCAAAGCAATGTCGCGTGCTGCGGTATGCGGAGATACTAAAAGTACCATATTAGAACACAGAAGAAGCTTCTAAGTTGAAGTAATAGCCACTAAGAAATAGTAAAATTCAAGTTTTAGTTGTCGATAAATCACTTTTTAGCCGGCTTTGGTGGCTTGGACATGACCTAGGACCTTAAGATTTTGCATGAAGGGAGGACTAGCAGCCGCGTTGCACGGGAGAATGTGAAAAGTGTTCATATGTAGTAAAAACCTGAGAAATCCGTCCGTTTTCGTCATTTGTTATCGAATTGACTTAAAGCCAGATCGTCACATTGGCCGCCTTTCTCTCTGAGAAGGTTACATTTATTGTCTGCAAAGCTATGTCGCGTGCTGCGGTATGCGGAGACACTAAAAGCACCATAGAAGAACACAGAAGATGCTTCTAAGTTGAAGTAATAGCCAGTAAGAAGTAGTAAAATTCAAGTTTTAGTTGTCGACTATTCACTTTTTAGCCGGCTTTGGTGGTTTGGACATCACATAGGACGTTAAGATTATGCATGAAAGGAGGACTGGCAGCCGCGTTGCACGGGAGGATGTGAATAGTGTTCATATGTGGTAAAAACCTGATAAATGCGTCCGTTTTCGTCATTTGTTATCGAATCGACTTAAAGCCAGATCGTCACATTGGCCGCTTTTCTCTCTGAGACGGTTACATTTATCGTCTTTAACGCTATGTCGCGTGCTGCGGTATGCGGAGACAATAAAAGCACCATAGTAGAACACAGAACATCCTTCTAAGTCGAAGCAATAGCCAGTAAGAAGTAGTACAATTTAAGTTTTAGGTATTGATTATTCACTTTTTAGCCGGCTTTGGTGGCTTGGACATGACCTAGGTCCTTAAGATTTTGCATGAAAGGAAGACTAGAAGCCGCGTTGCTTGGGAGAATGTGAAAAGTGTTCATATGTAGTAAAAACCTGATAAATCCGTCCGGTTTCGTCTTTGTTATTGAATCGACTTAAAGCCAGATCGTCACATTGGTCGCTCTTCTCTCTGAGACGGTTACATTTATCGTCTGCAAAGCTATGTCGCGTGCTGCGGTATCCGGAGACACTAAAAGCACGATAGTAGAACACAGAAGATGCTTCTAAGTTGAAGTAAAAGCCAGTAAGAACTAGTTCACTTCAAGTTTTAGTTGTCGATTATTCACTCTTTAGCCGGCTTTGGTGGCTTGGACATGACCTAGGACCTTAAGATTTTGCATGAAAGGAGGACTAGCAGCCGCGCTGCACGGGAGAATGTGAAAAGTGTTCATATGTAGTAAAAACCTGAGAAATCCGTAGGTTTTCGTCATTTGTTATCGAATCGACAAAGCCAGATCGTCACATTGGCAGCTCTTCTCTCTGAAACGGTTACATTTATCGTCTACAAAGCTATGTCGCGTGCTGCGGTATGCCGAAACACTAAAAGCACCATAGTAGAACACAGAAGAACCTTCTAAGTTGAAGTAATAGCCAGTAAGAATTAGTATAATTCAAGTTTTAGTTGTCGATTATTCACTTTTTAGCCGGCTTTGGTGGCTTGGACATGACCTAGGACCTTAAGATTTTGCATGAAAGGAGGAATAGCAACCGCGTTGCACGGGAAAATGTGAAATGTGTTCATATGTAGTAAAAACCTGAGAAATCCGTCCGTTTTCGTCATTTGATATCGAATCGACTTAATGCCAGATCGTCACATTGGCCGCTTTTCTCTCTGAGAAGGTTACATATACTGTCTGCAAAGCTATGTCGCGTGCTGCGGTATGCGGAGACACTAAAAGCGCCATAGTAGAACACAGAAGAAGCTTCTAAGTTGAAGTAATAGCCAGTAAGAAGCAGTACAACTCAAGTTTTGGTTGTCTATTATTCACATTTTAGCCGGATTTGGTGGTTTGGACATGACCTAGGACATTAAGAATTTGCATGAAAGGAGTAGTTTCAGCCGCGTTGCACGGGAGAATGTGAAATGTGTTCATATGTAGTAAAAACCTGAGAAATCCGTCCGTTTTCGTCATTTGTTATCGAATCGACTTAAAGCCAGATCGTAACATTGGCCGCTCTTCTCTCTGAAACGGTTACATTTATCGTCTACAAAGCTATGTCACGTGCTGCGGTATGCGGAAACACTAAAAGCACCATAGTAGAACACAGAAGAAGCTTCTATGTTGACGTAACAGCCAGTAAGAAGTAGTACAATTGAAGTTTTGGCTGCCGATTATTCACTTTTTGGCGGCTTTGCTGGCATGGACATGACCTAGGACCTTACGATTTTGCATGAAAGGAGGACTAGCAGCCACGTTGCATGGGAGAATATGAAAAGTGTTCATATGTAGTAAAAACCTGAGAAATCCGTCCGTTTTCGTCATTTGTTATCGAATCGACTCAAAGCCAGATCGTCACATTGGCCGCCTTTCACTCTGAGAAGGTTACATTTATTGTCTGCAAAGCTATGTCGCGTGCTGCGGTATGCGGAGACACTAAAAGCACCATAGAAGATCACAGAAGATGCTTCTAAGTTGAAGTAATAGCCAGTAAGAAGTAGTACAATTCAAGTTTTAGTTGTCGATTATTCACTTTTTAGCCGGCTTTGGTGGCTTGGACATGACCTAGGACCTTAAGATTTTGCATGAAAGGAGGTCTAACAGCCGCGTTGCATGGGAGAATGTGAAAAGGGTTCATATGTAGTAATAACCTGAGAAATCCGTCCGTTTTCGTCATTTGTTATCGAATCGACATAAAGCCAGTTCGACACATTGGCCGCTTTTCTGTCTGAGAAGGTTACATTTATCGTCTGCAAAGCTATGTCGCGTGCTGCGGTGTGCGGAGACACTAAAAGCACCATAGTAGAACACAGAAGAAGCTTCTAAGTTGAAGTAATAGCCAGTAAGAAGTAGTACAATTCAAGTTTTAGTTGTCGATTATTCACTTTTTATCTGGCTTTGGTGGCTTGGACATGACCTAGGACCTTAAGATTTTGCATGAAAGGAGGACTAGCAACCGCTTTGCACGGCAGAATGTGAAAAGGGATCATATGTAGTAAAAACCTGAGAAATCCGTCCGTTTTCGTCATTTGTTATCGAATCGACTTAAAGTCAGATCGTCACATTGGCCGCTCTTCTCTCTGAAACGGTTACATTTATCGTCTACAAAGCTATGTCGCGTGCTGCGGTACGCGGAAACACTAAAAGCACCATAGTAGAACACAGAAGAAGCTTTTATGTTGAAGTAACAGCCAGTAAGAAGTAGGGCAAATGAAGTTTTGGATGTCGATTATTCACTTTTTAGCCGGCTTTGGTGGCTTGGACATGACCTAGGACCTTAAGATTTTGCATGAAAGGAGGACTAGCAGCCACGTTGCATGTGAGAATGTGAAAAGTGTTCATATGTAGTAAAAACCTGAGAAATCCGTCCGTTTTCGTCATTTGTTATCGAATCGACTTAAAGCCAGATCGTCACATTGGCCGCTTTTCTCTCTGAGACGGGTACATTTATCGCCTGCAAAGCTATGTCGCGTGCTGCGGTATGCGGAGACACTAAAAGCACCATAGTAGAACACAGAAGAAGGTTCTAAGTTGAAGTAATAGCCAGTAAGAAGTAGTACTATTCAAGTTTTAGTTGTCGATTATTCACTTTTTAGCCGGCTTTGGTGGCTTGGACATGAGGTGGAACCTTAAGATTTTGCATCAAAGGAGGACTAGCAGCCGCGTTGCACGGGAGAATGTGAAAAGTGTTCATATGTAGTAAAAACATAAGAAATCTGCCCGTTTTCGTCATTTGTTATCGAATCGACTTAAAGCCAGATCGTCACATTGGCCGCTTTTCTCTCTGAGACGGTCACATTTATCGTCTGCAAAGCTATGTCACGTGCTGCGGTATGCGGAGACACTAAAAGCACCATAGGAGAACACAGAAGATGCTTCTAAGTTGAAGTAATAGCCAGTAAGAAGTAGTACAATTCAAGTTTTAGTTGTCGATTATTCACTTTTTAGCCGGCTTTGGTGGCTTGGACATCACCTAGGACGTTAAGATTATGCATGAAAGGAGGACTGGCAGCCGCGTTGCACGGGAGAATGTGAAAAGTGTTCATTTGTGGTAAAAACCTGAGAAATGCGTCCATCTTCATCATTTGTTATCGAATCGACTTAAAGAAAGATCGTCACATTGGCCGCTTTTCTCTCTGAGACGGTTACATTTATCGTCTTTAACGCTATGTCGCGTGCTGCGGTATGCGGAGACACTAAAAGCACCATAGTAGAACACAGAAGAAGCTTCGAAGTTGAAGTAATAGTCAGTAAGAAGTAGTACAATTCAAGTTTTAGTTATTGATTATTCACTTTTTAGCCGGCTTTGGTGGCTTGGACATGAGGTGGAACCTTAAGATTTTGCATGAAAGTAGGACTAGCAGCCGCGTTGCACGGGAGAATGTGAAAAGTGTTCATATGTTGTAAAAACCTGAGAAATCCGTCCGTTTTCGTCATTTGTTATCGAATCGACTTAAAGCCAGATCGTCACATTGGCCGCTTTTCTCTCTGAGACGGTCACATTTATCGTCTGCAAAGCTATGTCGCGTGCTGCGGTATGCGGAGACACTAAAAGCACGATAGTAGAACACAGAAGAAGCTTCTAAGTTGAAGTAAAAGCCAGTAAGAAGTAGTACAATTCAAGTTTTAGTTGTCGATTGTTCACTTTTTAGACGGCTTTGGTGGCTATGACATGACCTACGATCATAAGATTTTGCATGAAAGGAGGACTAGCAGCCGCGTTGCACGGGAGAATGTGAAAAGTGTTCATATGTAGTACAAACCTGAGAAATCCGACCGTTTTCATCATTTGTTATCGAATCGACTTAAAGCCAGATCGTCACATTGGCCGCTCTTCTCTCTGAAATGGTACATTTATCGTCTACAAAGCTATGTCGCGTGCTGCGGTATGCGGAGACACTAAAGGCACCATAGTAGAACACAGATAAAGCTTCTAAGTTGAAGTAATAGCCAGTAAGAAGTAGTACAATTCAAGTTTTAGTTGTCGATTATTCACTTTTTAGCCGCCTTTGTTGGCTTGAACATGCCCTAGGACCTTAAGATTTTGCATGAAAGGAGGACTAGCAGCCGCGTTGCATGGGAGAATGTGAAAAGTGTTCATATGTAGTAAAAACCTGAGAAATCCGTCCGTTTTCGTCATTTGTTATCGAATCGACTTAAAGCCAGATCATCACATTGGCCGCTTTTCTCTCTGAAACGGTTACATTTATCGTCTGCAAAGCTATGTCGCGTGCTGCGGTATGCGGAGACACTAAAGGCACCATAGTAGAACACAGATAAAGCTTCTAAGTTGAAGTAATAGCCAGTAAGAAGTAGTACAATTCAAGTTTTAGTTGTCGATTATTCACTCTTTAGCCGGCTTTGGTGGCTTGGACATGACCTAGGACCTTAAGATTTTGCATGAAAGGAGGACTAGCAGCCGCGTTGCATGGGAGAATGTGAAGAGTGTTCATATGTAGTAAAAACCTGAGATATCCGCCCGTTTTCGTCATTAGTAATCGAATCGACTTAAAGTGAGATCATCACATTGGCCCCCTTTTCTCTCTGAGACGGTTACATTTGTTGTCTGCAAAGCTATGTCGCGTGCTGCGGTATGCGGAGACACTAAAAGCACCATAGTAGAACACAGAAGAAGCTTCTAAGTTGAAGTAATAGCCAGTAATAAGTAGTACTATTCAAGTTTTAGTTGTCGATTATTCACTCTTTAGCCGGCTTTGGTGGCTTGGACATGACCTAGGACCTTAAGATTTTGCATGAAAGGAGGACTAGAAGCCGCGTTGCACGGGAGAATGTGAAAAGTGTTCATATGTAGTAAAAACCTGAGAAATCCGTCCGTTTTCGTCATTTGTTATCGAATCGACTTAAAGATAGATCGTCACATTGGCCGCTCTTCTCTCTGAAACGGTTACATTTATCCTCTACAAAGCTATTTCGCGTGCTGCGGTATGCCGAAACACTAAAAGCACCATAGTAGAACACAGAAGAAGCTTCTAAGTTGAAGTAATAGCCAGTAAGAAATAGTACAATTCAAGTTTTAGTTGTCGATTATTCACATTTTAGCCGGCTTTGGTGGCTTGGACATGACCTAGGACCTTAAGATTTTGCATGAAAGGAGGACTAGCAGCCGCGTTGCATGGGAGAATGTGAAAAAGGTACATATGTAGTAAAAACCTGAGAAATCCGTCCGTTTTCGTCATTTGTTATCGAATCGACTTAAAGCCAGATCGTCACATTGGCCGCTTTTCTCTCTGAGACGGTTACATTTATCGTCTGCAAAGCTACGTCGCGTGCTGCGGTGTGCGGAGACACTAAAAGCACCATAGTAGAACACAGAAGAAGCTTCTAAGTTGAAGTAATAGCCAGTAAGAATTAGTACAATTCAAGTTTTAGTTGTCGATTATTCACTTTTTAGCCGGCTTTGGTGGCTTGGACATGACCTAGGACCTTAAGATTTTGCATGAAAGGAGGAATAGCAGCCGCGTTGCACGGGAAAATGTGAAAAGTGTTCATATGTAGTAAAAACCTAAAAAAATGCGTCCGTTTTCGTCATTTGTTATCGAATCGACTTAAAGCCAGATCGTCACATTGGCCGCTTTTCTCTCTGAGAAGGTTACATATACTGTCTGCAAAGCTATGTCGCGTGCTGCGGTATGCGGAGATACTAAAAGCGCCATAGTAGAACACAGAAGAAGCTTCTAAGTTGAAGTAATGGCCAGTAAGAAGCAGTACAATTCAAGTTTTAGTTGTCTATTATTCACATTTTAGCCGGATTTGGTGGTTTGGACATGACCTAGGACATTAAAAAATTGCATGAAAGGAGTAGTTTCAGCCGCGTTGCACGGGAGAATGTGAAATGTGTTCATATGTAGTAAAAACCTGAGAAATCCGTCCGTTTTCGTCATTAGTTATCGAATCGACTTAAAGCCAGATCGTCACTTTGGCCGCTCTTCTCTCTGAAACGGTTACATTTATCGTCTACAAAGCTATGTCGCGTGCTGCGGTATGCGGAAACACTAAAAGCACCATAGTAGAACACAGAAGAAGCTTCTATGTTGACGTAACAGCCAGTAAGAAGTAGTACAATTGAAGTTTTGGTTGCCGATTATTTACTTTTTAGCCGGCTTTGGTGGCTTGGACATGACCTAGGACCTTATGATTTTGCCTGAAATGAGGACTAGCAGCCACGTTGCATGGGAGAATGTGAAAAGTGTTCATATGTAGTAAAAACCTGAGAAATCCGTCCGGTTTCGTCTTTGTTATTGAATCTACTTAAAGCCAGATCGTCACATGGTCGCTCTTCTCTCTGAGACGGTTACATTTATCGTCTGCAAAGCTATGTCGCATGCTGCGGTATGCGGAGACACTAAAAGCACGATAGTAGAATACAGAAGAAGCTTCTAAGTTGAAGTAAAAGCGAGTAAGAAGTAGTACAATTCAAGTTTTAGTTGTCGATTATTCACTCTTTAGCCGGCTTTGGTGGCTTGGACATGACCTAGGACCTTAAGATTTTGCATGAAAGGAGGACTAGCAGCTGCGTTGCACGGGAGAATGTGAAAAGTGTTCATATGTAGTAAAAACCTGAGAAATCCGTCCGTTTTCGTCATTTGTTATCGAATCGACTTAAAGCCAGATCGTCACATTGGCCGCTCTTCTCTCTGAAACGGTTACATTTATCGCCTGCAAAGCTATGTCGCGTGCTGCGGTATGCGGAAACACTAAAAGCACCATAGTAGAACACAGAAGAAGCTTTTATGTTGAAGTAACAGTCAGTAAGAAGTAGTACAATTGAAGTTTTGGTTGTCGATTATTCACTTTTTAGCCGGCTTAGGTGGCTTGGACATGAACTAGGACCTTAAGATTTTGCATGAATTGAGGACTAGCAGCCACGTTGCATGGGAGAATGTGAAAAGTGTTCATATGTAGTATAAACCTGAGAAATCCGTCCGTCTTCGTCATTTGTTATCGAATCGACTTAAAGCCAGATCGTCACATTGGCCGCTTTTCTCTCTGAGACGGTTACAATTATCGCCTGCAAAGCTATGTCGCGTGCTGCGGTATGCGGAGACACTAAAAGCACCATAGGAGAACACAGAAGAAGCTTTTATGTTGAAGTAACAGCCACTACGAAGTAGTACAATTGAAGTTTTGGTTGTCGATTATTCACTTTTTAGCCGGCTTTGGTGGGTTGGACATGACCTATTACCTTAAGATTTCGCATGAAAGGAGGACTAGCAGCCACGTTGCATGGGAGAATGTGAAAAGTGTTCATATGTAGTGAAAACCTGAGAAATCCGTCCGTCTTCGTCATTTGTTATCGCATCGACTTAAAGCCAGATCGTCACATTGGCCGCTTTTCTCTCTGAGACGGTTACATTTATCGCCTGCAAACCTATGTCGCCTGCTGCGGTATGCGGAGACACTAAAAGCACCATAGTAGAACACAGAAGAAGCTTCTAAGTTGAAGTAATAGCCAGTAAGAAGTAGTACTATTCAAGTTTTAGTTGTCGATTATTCACTCTTTAGCCGGCTTTGGTGGCTTGGACATGAGGTGGAAGATTAAGATTTTGCATCAAAGGAGGACTTGCAGCCGCGTTGCAAGGGAGAATGTGAAAAGTGTTCATATGTAGTAAAAACCTGAGAAATCCGTCCGTTTTCGTCATTTGTTATCGAATCGACTTAAAGCCAGATCGTCACATTGGCCGCTCTTCTCTCTGAAATGGTTACATTTATCGTCTGCAAAGCTATGTCGCGTGCTGCGGTATGGGGAAACACTTAAAGCACCATAGTAGAACACAGAAGAAGCTTCTAAGTTGAAGTAATAGCCAGTAAGAAGTAGTACAATTCAAGTTTTAGTTGTCGATTATTCACATTTTAGCCGGCTTTGGTGGCTTGGACATGACCTAGGACCTTAAGATTTTGCATCAAAGGAGGACTAGCAGCCGCGTTGCATGGGAGAATGTGAAAAGTGATCATATGTAGTAAAAACCTGAGAAATCCGCCCGTTTTCGTCATTTGTTATCGAATCGACTTAAAGCCAGATCCTCACATTGGCCCCCTTTTCTCTCTGAGACGGTTACAATTGTTGTCTGCAAAGCTATGTCGCGTGCTGCGGTATGCGGAGACACTAAAAGCACCATAGTAGAACACAGAAGAAGCTTCTAAGTTGAAGTAATAGGCAGTAATAAGTAGTACTATTCAAGTTTTAGTTGTCGATTATTCCCTTTTTAGCCGGCTTTGGTGGCTTGGACATGACCTAGGACCTTAAGATTTTGCATGAAAGGAGTACTTGCAGCCGCGTTGCACGGGAGAATGTGAAATGTGTTCATATGTAGTAAAAACCTGAGAAATCCGTCCGTTTTCGTCATTTGTTATCGAATCGACTTAAAGCCAGATCGTCACATTGGCCGCTTTTCTCTCTGAGACGGTCACATTTATCGTCTGCAAAGCTATGTCGCGTGCTGCGGTATGCGGAGACACTAAAAGCACCATTGAAGAACCCAGAAGATGCTTCTAAGTTGAAGTAATAGCCAGTAAGAAGTAGTGCAATTCAAGTTTTAGTTATTGATTATTCACGTTTTAGCCGGCTTTGGTGGCTTGGACATGAGGTGGAACCTTAAGATTTTGCATGAAAGGAGGACTAGCAGCCGCGTTGCACGGGAGAATGTGAAAAGTGTTCATATGTAGTACAAACCTGAGAAATCCGGCCGTTTTCATCATTTGTTATCGAATCGACTTAAAGCCAGATCGTCACATTGGCCGCTCTTCTCTCTGAAATGGTACATTTATCGTCTACAAAGCTATGTCGAGTGCTGCGGTATGCGGAAACACTAAAAGCACCATAGTAGAACACTGAAGGAGCTTCTAAGTTGAAGTAAAAGCCAGTAAGAAGTAGTACAATTCAAGTTTTAGTTGTCGATTGTTCACTTTTTAGCCGGCTTTGGTGGCTATGACATGACCTAGGATCATAAGATTTTGCATGAAAGGAGGACTAGCAGCCGCGTTGCACGGGAGAATGTGAAAAGTGTTCATATGTAGTACAAACCTGAGAAATCCGTCGGTTTTCATCATTTGTTATCGAATCGACTTAAAGCCAGATCGTCACATTGGCCGCTCTTCTCTCTGAAATGGTACATTTATCGTCTACAAAGCTATGTCGAGTGCTGCTGTATGCGGAAACACTAAAGGCACCATAGTAGAACACTGAAGGAGCTTCTAAGTTGAAGTAAAAGCCAGTAAGAAGTAGTACAATTCAAGTTTTAGTTGTCGATTGTTCACTTTTTAGCCGGCTTTGGTGGCTATGACATGACCTAGGATCATAAGATTTTGCAGGAAAGGAGGACTAGCAGCCGCGTTGCATGGGAGAATGTGAAAAGTGTTCATATGTCGTAAAAACCTGATAAATCCTTCCGTTTTCGTCATTTGTTATCGAATCGACTTAAAGCCAGATCGTCACATTGGCCGCTTTTCTCTCTGAAACGGTTACATTTATCGTCTGTAAAGCTATGTCGCGTGCTGCGGTATGCGGAGACACTAAAGGCACCATAGTAGAACACAGATGAAGCTTCTAAGTTGAAGTAATAGCCAGTAAGATGTAGTACAATTCAAGTTTTAGCTGTCGATTATTCACTCTTTAGCCGGCTTTGGAGGCTTGGACATGACCTAGGACCTTAAGATTTTGCATGAAAGGAGGACTAGCAGCCGCGTTGCACGGGAGAATGTGAAGAGTGTTCATATGTAGTAAAAACCTGAGAAATCCGCCCGTTTTCGTCATTTAATATCGAATCGACTTAAAGCCAGATCCTCACATTGGCCCCCTTTTCTCTCTGAGACGGTTACATTTCTTGTCTGCAAAGCTATGTCGCGTGCTGCGGTATGCGGAGACACTAAAAGCACCATAGTAGAACACAGAAGAAGCTTCTAAGTTGTAGTAATAGCCAGTAATAAGTAGTACTATTCAAGTTTTAGTTGTCGATTATTCACTTTTTAGCCTTCTTTGGTGGCTTGGACATGACCTAGGACCTTAAGATTTTGCATGAAAGGAGTACTTGCAGCCGCGTTGCACGGGAGAATGTGAAATGTGTTCATATGTAGTAAAAACCTGAGAAATCCGTCAGTTTTCGTCATTTGTTATCGAATCGACTTAAAGCCAGATCGTCACATTGGCGCTTTTCTCTCTGAGACGGTTACATTTGTTGTCTGCAAAGCTATGTCGCGTGCTTCGGCATGCGGAGACACTAAAAGCACGATAGTAGAACACAGAAGAAGCTCCTAAGTTGAAGTAATAGCCAGTATGAAGTAGTACAATTCAAGTTTTAGTTGTCGATTGTTCACTTATTAGCCGGCTTTGGTGGCTATGACATGACCTAGGACCTTAAGATTTTCCATGAGAGGAGGACTAGCAACCGTGTTGCACGGGAGAATGTGAAATGTGTTCATATGTAGTAAAAACCTGAGAAATCCGTCCATTTTCGTCATTTGTTATCGAATCGCCTTAAAGCCAGATCGTCACATTGGCCGCTCTTCTCTCTGAGACGGTTACATTAATCGTCTGCAAAGCTATGTCGCGAACTGCAGTATGCGGAGACACTAAAAGCACCATAGTAGAACAAAGAAGAAGCTTCTAAGTTGAAGTGATAGCCAGTAAGAAGTTGTACAATTCAAGTTTTAGTTATCGATTATTCACTTTTTAGCCGGCTTTGGAGGCTTGGACATGAGGTGGAACGTTAAGATTTTGCATGAAAGGAGGACTAGCAGCCACGTTGCACGGGAGAATGTGAAAAGTGTTCATATGTAGTAAAAACCTGTGAAATCCGTCCGTTTTCGTCATTTGATATCGAATCGACTTAAAGCCAGATCGCTCTTCTCTCTGAAACGGTTACACTTATCGGCTGCAAAGCTATTTTGCGTGCTGCGGTATGCGGAAACACTAAAAGCACCATAGAACAACACAGAAGAAGCTTCTAAGTTGAAGTAATAGCCAGTAAGAAGTAGTACAATTCAAGTTTTAGTTGTCGATTATTTACTTTTTAGCCGGTTTTGGTTGCTTGGACATGACCTAGGACCTTATGATTTTGCATGAAAGGAGGACTAGCAGCCGAGTTGCACGGGAGAATGTGAAAAGTGTTCATATGCAGTAAAAACCTGAGAAATCCGTCCGTTTTCGTCATTTTTTATCGAATCGACTTAAAGCCAGATCTTCACATTGGCCGCTTTTCTCTCTGAGACGGTTACATTTGTTGTCTGCAAAGCTATGTCGCGTGCTGCGGTATGCGGAAACACTAAAAGCACCATAGTAGAACACAGAAGAAGCTTCTAAGTTGAAGTAATAGCCAGTAAGAAGTAGTACAATTCAAGTTTTAGCTGTCGATTATTCACTTTTTAGCCGGCTTTGGTGGCTTGGACATGACCTAAGACCTTACGATTTAGCATGAAAGGAGGACTAGCAGCCGCATTGCATGGGAGAATGTGAAAAGTGTTCATATGTAGTAAAAACCTGAGAAATCCGTCCGTTTTCGTCATTTGTTATCGAATCGACTTAAAGCCAGATCGTCACATTGGCCGCTTTTCTCTCTGAGGCGGTTACATTTATCGTCTGCAAAGCTATGTCGCGTGCTGCGGTATGCGGAGACACTAAAAGCACCATAGTGGAACACAGAAGAAACTTCTAAGTTGAAGTAATAGCCAGTAAGAAGTAGTACAATTCAAGTTTTAGTTATCGATTATTCACTTTTTAGCCGTCTTTGGTGGCTTGGACATAACCTAGGACCTTAAGATTTTGCATGAAAAGAGGACTAGCAGCAGCGTTGCATGGGAGAATGTGAAAAGTGTTCATATGTAGTAAAAACCTGAGAAACCCGTCCGCTTTCGTCATTTGTTATCGAATCGACTTAAAGCCTGATCGTCAAATTGGCCGCTCTTCTCTTTGAAACGGTTACATTTATCGTCTGCAAAGCTATGTCGCGTGCTGCGGTATGCGGAGACACTAAAAGCACCATAGTAGAACACAGAAGAAGCTTCTAAGTTGAAGAAATAGCCAGTAAGAAGTAGTACAATTCAAGTTTTAGTTATCGATTATTCACTTTTTAGCCGTCTTTGGTGGCTTGGACATGACCTAGGACCTTAAGGTTTTGCATAACAGGAGGACTAGCAGCAGCGTTGCATGGGAGAATGAGAAAAGTGTTCATATGTAGTAAAAACCTGAGAAATCCTTCCGTTTTCGTCATTTGTTATCGAATCGACTTAAAGCCAGATCGTCACATTGGCCGTTCTTCTCTCTGAAACAGTTACATTTATCGTCTGCAAAGCTATGTCGCGTGCTGCGGTATGCCGAAACACTAAAAGCACCATAGGAGAACACAGAAGAAGCTTCTAATTTGAAGTAATAGCCAGTAAGAAGTAGTACAATTCAAGTTTTAGTTTTCGATTATTCACTTTTTAGCCGGCTTTGGTGGCTTTGACATTAGGTGGAACCTTAAGATTTTGCATGAAAGGAGGACTAGCAGCCGCGTTGCACGCGAGAATGTGAAAAGTGTTCATATGTAGTAAAAACCTGAGAAATCTGTCCGCTTTCGTCATTTGTTATCGAATCGACTTAAAGCCAGATCGTCACATTGGCCGCTCTTCTCTCTGAAACGGTTACATTTATCGTCTGCAAAGCTATGTCGCGTGCTGCGGTATGCGGAAACACTAAAAGCACCATAGTAGAACACAGAAACGCTTCTAAGTTGAAGTAATAGCCAGAAAGAAGTAGTACAATTCAAGTTTTAGTTGTCGATTATTCACTTTTTAGCCGGCTTTGGTGGCTTGGACATGACCTAGGACCTTAAGATTTTGCATGAAAGGAGGACTAGCAGCAGCGTTGCATGGGAGAATGTGAAAAGTGTTCATATGTAGTAAAAACCTGAGAAATCAGTCCGTTTTCGTCATTTGTTATCGAATCGACTTAAAGCCAGATCGTCACATTGGGCGCTTTTCTCTCTGAGACGGTTACATTTATCGTCTGCAAAGCTATGTCGCGTGCTGCGGTATGCGGAGACACTAAAAGGACCATAGTAGAACACAGAAGAAGCTTCTAAGTTAAAGTAATAGCCAGTAAGAAGTAGTACAATTCAAGTTTTAGTTATCGATTATTCACTTTTTAGCCGTCTTTGGTGGCTTGGACATGACCTAGGACCTTAAGATCTTGCATAAAAGGAGGACTAGCAGCAGCGTTGCATGGGAGAATGTGAAAAGTGTTCATATGTAGTAAAAACCTGAGAAATCCGTCCGTTTTCGACATTTGTTATCGAATCGACTTAAAGCCAGATCGTCACATTAGCCGTTCTTCTCTCTGAAACAGTTACATTTATCGTCTGCAAAGCTATGTCGCGTGCTGTGGTATGCGGAAACACTAAAAGCACCATAGTAGAACACAGAAGAAGCTTCTAAGTTGAAGTAATAGCCAGTAAGAAGTAGTACAATTCAAGTTTTAGTTGTCGATTATTCACTTTTTAGCCTTCTTTGGTGGCTTGGACATGACATGGGACCTTAAGATTTTCCATGAAAGGAGGACTTGCAGCCGCGTTGCACGGGAGAATGTGAAAAGTGTTCATATGTAGTAAAAACCTGAGAAATCCGTGGGTTTTCGTCATTTGTTATAGTATCGACTTAAAGCCAGATCGTCACATTGGCCGCTTTTCTCTCTGAGACGGTTACATTTATCGTCTGCAAAGCTATGTCGCGTGCTGCGGTATGACGAAACACTAAAAGCACCATAGTAGAACACAGAAGAAGCTTCTAATTTGAAGTAATAGCCAGTAAGAAGTAGTAGAATTCAAGTTTAATTGTCGATTATTCACTATTTAGCCGGCTTTGGTGGCTTTGACATTAGGTGGAACCTTATGATTTTGCATGAAAGGAGGACTAGCAGCCGCGTTGCACGCGAGAATGTGAAAAGTGTTCATATGTAGTAAAAACCTGAGAAATCCGTCCGCTTTCGTCATTTGTTATCGAATCGACTTAAAGCCAGATCGTCACATTGGCCGCTCTTCTCTCTGAAACGGTTACATTTATCGTCTGCAAAGCTATGTCGCGTGCTGCGGTATGCGGAGACACTAAAAGCACCATAGTAGAACACAGAAGAAATTTCTAAGTTGAAACAATGGCCAGTAAGAAGTAGTACAATTCAAGTTTTAGTTGTCAATTATTCACTTTTTAGCCGGCTTTGGTGGCTTGGACATCACTTAGGACCTTAAGATTTTGCATGAAAGGAGGACTTGCACCCGCGTTGCAAGGGAGAATGTGAAAAGTGTTCATATGTAGTAAAAACCTGAGAAATCCGTCCGTTTTCGTCATTTGTTATCGAATCGACTTAAAGCCAGATCGTCACATTGGCCGCTCTTCTCTCTGAAACGGTTACATTTATCGTCTGCAAAGCTATGTCGCGTACTGCGGTATGCGGAAACACTAAAAGCACCATAGTAGAACACAGAAGAAGCTTCTATGTTGAAGTAATAGCCAGTAAGAAGTAGTACAATTCAAGTTTTAGTTGTCGATTATTCACTTTTTAGCCTGCTTTGGTGGCTTGGACATGACCTAGGACCTTAAGATTTTGCATGAAAGGAGGACTAGCAGGCGCGATGCATGGGAGAATGTGAAAAGTGTTCATTTGTAGTAAAAACCTGAGAAATTAGTCCGTTTTCGTCATTTGTAATCGAATCGACTTAAAGCCAGATCGTCGCATTGGCCGCTTTTCTCTCTGAGACGGTTACATTTATAGTCTGCAAAGCTATATCGCGTGCTGCGGTATGCGGAAATACTTAAAGCACCATAGTAGAACACAGAAGAAGCTTCTAAGTAGAAGTTATAGCCAGTAAGAAGTAGTACAATTCAAGTTTTAGTTGTCGATTATTCACTTTTTAGCCGGCTTTGGTGGCTTGGACATGACCTAGGACCTTAAGATTTTCCATGAAAGGAGGACTTGCAGCCGCGTTGTACGAGAGAATGTGAAAAGTGTTCATATGTAGTAAAAACCTGAGAAATCCGTCCGTTTTCGTCATTTGTTATCGAATCGACTTAAAGCCAGATCGTCACATTGGCCGTTCTTCTCTCCGAAACGGTTACATTTATCGTCTGCAAAGCTATGTCGCGTGCTGCGGTATGCCGAAACACTAAAAGCACCTTAGTAGAACACAGAAGAAGCTTCTAATTTGAAGTAATAGCCAGTAAGAAGTAGTACAATTCAAGTTTTAGTTGTCGATTATTCACTTTTTAGCCGGCTTTACTGGCTTGGACATTAAGTGGAACCTTAATATTTTGCATGAAAGGAGGAGTAGCAGCCGCGTTGCACGGGAGAATGTGAAAAGTGTTCATATGTAGTAAAAACCTGAGAAATCCGTCCGTTTTCGTCATTTGTTATCGAATCGACTTAAAGCCAGATCGTCGCATTGGCCGCTTTTCTCTCTGAGACGGTTACATTTATCGTCTGCAAAGCTATGTCGCGTGCTGCAGTATGCGTAAACACTAAAAGCACCATAGTAGAACACAGAAGAAGGTTCTAAGTTGAAGTAACAGCCAGTAAGAAGTAGTACAATTCAAGTTTTAGTTGTCGATTATTCACTTTTTAGCCGGCTTTGGTGGCTATGACATGAACTAGGACCATAAGATTTTGCATGAAAGGAGGACTAGCAGCCGAGTTGCACGGGAAAATGTGAAAAGTGTTCATATGTAGTAAAAACCTTAGAAATCCGTTCGTTTTCGTCACTTGTTGTCTAATCGACTTAAAGCCACATCGTCACTTTGGCCGCTCTTCTGTCTGAAACGGTTACATTTATCGTCTGCAAAGCTATGTCGCGTGCTGCGGTATGCGGAAACACTAAAAGCACCATAGTAGAACACAGAAGAAGCTTCTATGTTGAAGTAATATCCAGTAAGAAGTAGTACAATTCAAGTTTTAGTTGTCGATTATTCACTTTTTAGCCTGCTTTGGTGGCTTGGACATGACCTATGACCTTAAGATTTTGCATGAAAGGAGGACTTGCAGCCGCGTTGCATGGGAGAATGTGAAAAGTGTTCATATGTAGTAAAAACCTGAGAAATCCGTCCGTTTTCGTCATTTGTTATCGAATCGACTTGAAGCCAGATCGTCACATTGGGTGCTTTTCTCTCTGAGACGGTTACATTTATCGTCTGCAAAGCTATGTCGCGTGCTGCGGTATGCGGAAACACTTAAAGCACCATAGTAGAACACAGAAGAAGCTTGTAAGTTAAAGTAATAGCCAGTAAGAAGTAGTACAATTCAAGTATTAGTTGTCGGTTATTCACTTTTTAGCCGGCTTTGGTGGCTTGGACATGACCTAGGACCTTAAGATTTTCCATGAAAGGAGGACTTGCAGCCGCGTTGCACGGGAGAATGTGAAAAGTGCTCATATGTAGTAAAAACCTGAGAAATCCGTCCGTTTTCGTCATTTGTTATCGAATCGACTTAAAGCCAGATCGTCACATTGGCCGATCTTCTCTCTGAAACGGTTACATTTATCGTCGGCAAAGCTATGTCGCGTGCTGCGGTATGCCGAAACACTAAAAGCAACATAGTAGAATACAGAAGAAGCTTCTAAGTTGAAGTAATAGCCAGTAAGAAGTAGTACAATTCAAGTTTTAGTTGTCGATTATTAACATTTTAGCCTTCTTTGGTGGCTTGGACATGACCTAGGACCTTAAGATTTTCCATGAAAGGAGGACTTGCAGCTGCGTTGCACGGGAGAATGTGAAAAGTGTTCATATGTATTAACAACATGAGAAATCGGTTCGTTTTCGTCATTTGTTATCGAATCGACTTAAAGCCAGATCGTCAAATTGGCCGCTCTTCTCTTTGAAACGGTTACATTTATCGTCTGCAAAGCTATGTCGCGTGCTGCGGTATGCGGACACACTAAAAGCACCATAGTAAAACACAGAAGAAGCTTCTAAGTTGTAGTAATAACCAGTAAGAAGTAGTACAATTCAAGTTTTAGTTATCGATTATTCACTTTTTAGCCGTCTTTGGTGGCTTGGACATGACCTAGGACCTTAAGATCTTGCATAAAAGGAGGACTAGCAGCAGCGTTGCATGGGAGAATGTGAAAAGTGTTCATATGTAGTAAAAACCTGAGAAATCCGTCCGTTTTCGTCATTTGTTATCGAATCGACTTAAGCCAGATCGTCACATTAGCCGTTCTTCTCTCTGAAACAGTTACATTTATCGTCTGCAATGCTATGTCGCGTGCTGCGGTATGCCGAAACACTAAAAGCACCATAGGAGAACACAGAAGAAGCTTCTAATTTGAACTAATAGCCAGTAAGAAGTAGTACAATTCAAGTTTTAGTTGTCGATTATTCACTTTTTAGCCTTCTTTGGAGGCTTGGACATGACATGGGACCTTAAGATTTTCCATGAAAGGAGGACTTGCAGCCGCGTTGCACGGGAGAATGTGAAAAGTGTTCATATGTAGTAAAAACCTGAGAAATCCGTGGGTTTTCGTCATTTGTTATAGTATCGACTTAAAGCCAGATCGTCACATTGGCCGCTTTTCTCTCTGAGACGGTTACATTTATCGTCTGCAAAGCTATGTCGCGTGCTGCGGTATGACGAAACACTAAAAGCACCATAGTAGAACACAGAAGAAGCTTCTAATTTGAAGTAATAGCCAGTAAGAAGTAGTAGAATTCAAGTTTTAGTTGTCGATTATTCACTATTTAGCCGGCTTTGGTGGCTTTGACATTAGGTGGAACCTTAAGATTTTGCATGAAAGGAGGACTAGCAGCCGCGTTGCACGCGAGAATGTGAAAAGTGTTCATATGTAGTAAAAACCTGAGAAATCCGTCCGCTTTCGTCATTTGTTATCGAATCGACTTAAAGCCAGATCGTCACATTGGCCGCTCTTCTCTCTGAAACGGTTACATTTATCGTCTGCAAAGCTATGTCGCGTGCTGCGGTATGCGGAGACACTAAAAGCACCATAGTAGAACACAGAAGAAGTTTTCTAAGTTGAAACAATGGCCAGTAAGAAGTAGTAAAATTCAAGTTTTAGTTGTCAATTATTCACTTTTTAGCCGGCTTTGGTGGCTTGGACATCACTTAGGACCTTAAGATTTTGCATGAAAGGAGGACTTGCACCCGCGTTGCAAGGGAGAATGTGAAAAGTGTTCATATGTAGTAAAAACCTGAGAAATCCGTCCGTTTTCGTCATTTGTTATCGAATCGACTTAAAGCCAGATCGTCACATTGGCCGCTCTTCTCTCTGAAACGGTTACATTTATCGTCTGCAAAGCTATGTCGCGTACTGCGGTATGCGGAAACACTAAAAGCACCATAGTAGAACACAGAAGAAGCTTCTATGTTGAAGTAATAGCCAGTAAGAAGTAGTACAATTCAAGTTTTAGTTGTCGATTATTCACTTTTTAGCCTGCTTTGGTGGCTTGGACATGACCTAGGACCTTAAGATTTTGCATGAAAGGAGGACTAGCAGGCGCGTTGCATGGGAGAATGTGAAAAGTGTTCATTTATAGTAAAAACCTGAGAAATCAGTCCGTTTTCGTCATTTGTAATCGAATCGACTTAAAGCCAGATCGTCGCATTGGCCGCTTTTCTCTCTGAGACGGTTACATTTATCGTCTGCAAAGCTATGTCGCGTGCTGCGGTATGCGGAAATACTTAAAGCACCATAGTAGAACACAGAAGAAGCTTCTAAGTTGAAGTTATAGCCAGTAAGAAGTAGTACAATTCAAGTTTTAGTTGTCGATTATTCACTTTTTAGCCGGCTTTGGTGGCTTGGACATGACCTAGGACCTTAAGATTTTCCATGAAAGGAGGACTTGCAGCCGCGTTGTACGAGAGAATGTGAAAAGTGTTCATATGTAGTAAAAACCTGAGAAATCCGTCCGTTTTCGTCATTTGTTATCGAATCGACTTAAAGCCAGATCGTCACATTGGCCGTTCTTCTCTCTGAAACGGTTACATTTATCGTCTGCAAAGCTATGTCGCGTGCTGCGGTATGCCGAAACACTAAAAGCACCTTAGTAGAACACAGAAGAAGCTTCTAATTTGAAGTAATAGCCAGTAAGAAGTAGTACAATTCAAGTTTTAGCTGTCGATTATTCACTTTTTAGCCGGCTTTACTGGCTTGGACATTAGGTGGAACCTTAATATTTTGCATGAAAGGAGGAGTAGCAGCCGCGTTGCACGGGAGAATGTGAAAAGTGTTCATATGTAGTAAAAACCTGAGAAATCCGTCCGTTTTCGTCATTTGTTATCGAATCGACTTAAAGCCAGATCGTCGCATTGGCCGCTTTTCTCTCTGAGACGGTTACATTTATCGTCTGCAAAGCTATGTCGCGTGCTGCAGTATGCGTAAACACTAAAAGCACCATAGTAGAACACAGAAGAAGGTTCTAAGTTGAAGTAATAGCCAGTAAGAAGTAGTACAATTCAAGTTTTAGTTGTCGATTATTCACTTTTTAGCCGGCTTTGGTGGCTATGACATGAACTAGGACCATAAGATTTTGCATGAAAGGAGGACTAGCAGCCGAGTTGCACGGGAAAATGTGAAAAGTGTTCATATGTAGTAAAAACCTTAGAAATCCGTTCGTTTTCGTCACTTGTTGTCGAATCGACTTAAAGCCACATCGTCACTTTGGCCGCTCTTCTGTCTGAAACGGTTACATTTATCGTCTGCAAAGCTATGTCGCGTGCTGCGGTATGCGGAAACACTAAAAGCACCATAGTAGAACACAGGAGAAGCTTCTATGTTGAAGTAATATCCAGTAAGAAGTAGTACAATTCAAGTTTTAGTTGTCGATTATTCACTTTTTAGCCTGCTTTGGTGGCTTGGACATGACCTATGACCTTAAGATTTTGCATGAAAGGAGGACTTGCAGCCGCGTTGCATGGGAGAATGTGAAAAGTGTTCATATGTAGTAAAAACCTGAGAAATCCGTCCGTTTTCGTCATTTGTTATCGAATCGACTTGAAGCCAGATCGTCACATTGGGTGCTTTTCTCTCTGAGACGGTTACATTTATCGTCTGCAAAGCTATGTCGCGTGCTGCGGTATGCGGAAACACTTAAAGCACCATAGTAGAACACAGAAGAAGCTTGTAAGTTAAAGTAATAGCCAGTAAGAAGTAGTACAATTCAAGTATTAGTTGTCGGTTATTCACTTTTTAGCCGGCTTTGGTGGCTTGGACATGACCTAGGACCTTAAGATTTTCCATGAAAGGAGGACTTGCAGCCGCGTTGCACGGGAGAATGTGAAAAGTGCTCATATGTAGTAAAAACCTGAGAAATCCGTCCGTTTTCGTCATTTGTTATCGAATCGACTTAAAGCCAGATCGTCACATTGGCCGATCTTCTCTCTGAAACGGTTACATTTATCGTCGGCAAAGCTATGTCGCGTGCTGCGGTATGCCGAAACACTAAAAGCAACATAGTAGAATACAGAAGAAGCTTCTAAGTTGAAGTAATAGCCAGTAAGAAGTAGTACAATTCAAGTTTTAGTTGTCGATTATTAACATTTTAGCCTTCTTTGGTGGCTTGGACATGACCTAGGACCTTAAGATTTTCCATGAAAGGAGGACTTGCAGCTGCGTTGCACGGGAGAATGTGAAAAGTGTTCATATGTATTAACAACATGAGAAATCGGTTCGTTTTCGTCATTTGTTATCGAATCGACTTAAAGCCAGATCGTCAAATTGGCCGCTCTTCTCTTTGAAACGGTTACATTTATCGTCTGCAAAGCTATGTCGCGTGCTGCGGTATGCGGACACACTAAAAGCACCATAGTAAAACACAGAAGAAGCTTCTAAGTTGTAGTAATAACCAGTAAGAAGTAGTACAATTCAAGTTTTAGTTATCGATTATTCACTTTTTAGCCGTCTTTGGTGGCTTGGACATGACCTAGGACCTTAAGATCTTGCATAAAAGGAGGACTAGCAGCAGCGTTGCATGGGAGAATGTGAAAAGTGTTCATATGTAGTAAAAACCTTAGAAATCCGTCCGTTTTCGTCATTTGTTATCGAATCGAC
The DNA here is from genome assembly GCF_023897955.1 of Schistocerca gregaria. Classification (NCBI taxonomy): domain Eukaryota; kingdom Metazoa; phylum Arthropoda; class Insecta; order Orthoptera; family Acrididae; genus Schistocerca; species Schistocerca gregaria. Next base: position 3,136,960 of record NW_026061883.1, on the reverse strand, counting down.
TTAAGCCAGATCGTCACATTAGCCGTTCTTCTCTCTGAAACAGTTACATTTATCGTCTGCAATGCTATGTCGCGTGCTGCGGTATGCCGAAACACTAAAAGCGCCATAGGAGAACACAGAAGAAGCTTCTAATTTGAACTAATAGCCAGTAAGAAGTAGTACAATTCAAGTTTTAGTTGCCGATTATTCACTTTTTAGCCTTCTTTGGTGGCTTGGACATGACATGGGACCTTAAGATTTTCCATGAAAGGAGGACTTGCAGCCGCGTTGCACGGGAGAATGTGAAAAGTGTTCATATGTAGTAAAAACCTGAGAAATCCGTGGGTTTTCGTCATTTGTTATAGTATCGACTTAAAGCCAGATCGTCACATTGGCCGCTTTTCTCTCTGAGACGGTTACATTTATCGTCTGCAAAGCTATGTCGCGTGCTGCGGTATGACGAAACACTAAAAGCACCATAGTAGAACACAGAAGAAGCTTCTAATTTGAAGTAATAGCCAGTAAGAAGTAGTAGAATTCAAGTTTTAGTTGTCGATTATTCACTATTTAGCCGGCTTTGGTGGCTTTGACATTAGGTGGAACCTTAAGATTTTGCATGAAAGGAGGACTAGCAGCCGCGTTGCACGCGAGAATGTGAAAAGTGTTCATATGTAGTAAAAACCTGAGAAATCCGTCCGCTTTCGTCATTTGTTATCGAATCGACTTAAAGCCAGATCGTCACATTGGCCGCTCTTCTCTCTGAAACGGTTACATTTATCGTCTGCAAAGCTATGTCGCGTGCTGCGGTATGCGGAGACACTAAAAGCACCATAGTAGAACACAGAAGAAGTTTTCTAAGTTGAAACAATGGCCAGTAAGAAGTAGTACAATTCAAGTTTTAGTTGTCAATTATTCACTTTTTAGCCGGCTTTGGTGGCTTGGACATCACTTAGGACCCTAAGATTTTGCATGAAAGGAGGACTTGCACCCGCGTTGCAAGGGAGAATGTGAAAAGTGTTCATATGTAGTAAAAACCTGAGAAATCCGTCCGTTTTCGTCATTTGTTATCGAATCGACTTAAAGCCAGATCGTCACATTGGCCGCTCTTCTCTCTGAAACGGTTACATTTATCGTCTGCAAAGCTATGTCGCGTACTGCGGTATGCGGAAACACTAAAAGCACCATAGTAGAACACAGAAGAAGCTTCTATGTTGAAGTAATAGCCAGTAAGAAGTAGTACAATTCAAGTTTTAGTTGTCGATTATTCACTTTTTAGCCTGCTTTGGTGGCTTGGACATGACCTAGGACCTTAAGATTTTGCATGAAAGGAGGACTAGCAGGCGCGTTGCATGGGAGAATGTGAAAAGTGTTCATTAATAGTAAAAACCTGAGAAATCAGTCCGTTTTCGTCATTTGTAATCGAATCGACTTAAAGCCAGATCGTCGCATTGGCCGCTTTTCTCTCTGAGACGGTTACATTTATCGTCTGCAAAGCTATGTCGCGTGCCGCGGTATGCGGAAATACTTAAAGCACCATAGTAGAACACAGAAGAAGCTTCTAAGTTGAAGTTATAGCCAGTAAGAAGTAGTACAATTCAAGTTTTAGTTGTCGATTATTCACTTTTTAGCCGGCTTTGGTGGCTTGGACATGACCTAGGACCTTAAGATTTTCCATGAAAGGAGGACTTGCAGCCGCGTTGTACGAGAGAATGTGAAAAGTGTTCATATGTAGTAAAAACCTGAGAAATCCGTCCGTTTTCGTCATTTGTTATCGAATCGACTTAAAGCCAGATCGTCACATTGGCCGTTCTTCTCTCTGAAACAGTTACATTTATCGTCTGCAAAGCTATGTCGCGTGCTGCGGTATGCCGAAACACTAAAAGCACCTTAGTAGAACACAGAAGAAGCTTCTAATTTGAAGTAATAGCCAGTAAGAAGTAGTACAATTCAAGTTTTAGTTGTCGATTATTCACTTTTTAGCCGGCTTTACTGGCTTGGACATTAAGTGGAACCTTAATATTTTGCATGAAAGGAGGAGTAGCAGCCGCGTTGCACGGGAGAATGTGAAAAGTGTTCATATGTAGTAAAAACCTGAGAAATCCGTCCGTTTTCGTCATTTGTTATCGAATCGACTTAAAGCCAGATCGTCGCATTGGCCGCTTTTCTCTCTGAGACGGTTACATTTATCGTCTGCAAAGCTATGTCGCGTGCTGCAGTATGCGTAAACACTAAAAGCACCATAGTAGAACACAGAAGAAGGTTCTAAGTTGAAGTAATAGCCAGTAAGAAGTAGTACAATTCAAGTTTTAGTTGTCGATTATTCACTTTTTAGCCGGCTTTGGTGGCTATGACATGAACTAGGACCATCAGATTTTGCATGAAAGGAGGACTAGCAGCCGAGTAGCACGGGAAAATGTGAAAAGTGTTCATATGTAGTAAAAACCTTAGAAATCCGTTCGTTTTCGTCACTTGTTGTCGAATCGACTTAAAGCCACATCGTCACTTTGGCCGCTCTTCTGTCTGAAACGGTTACATTTATCGTCTGCAAAGCTATGTCGCGTGCTGCGGTATGCGGAAACACTAAAAGCACCATAGTAGAACACAGAAGAAGCTTCTATGTTGAAGTAATATCCAGTAAGAAGTAGTACAATTCAAGTTTTAGTTGTCGATTATTAACATTTTAGCCTTCTTTGGTGGCTTGGACATGACCTAGGACCTTAAGATTTTCCATGAAAGGAGGACTTGCAGCTGCGTTGCACGGGAGAATGTGAAAAGTGTTCATATGTATTAAAAACATGAGAAATCGGTTCGTTTTCGTCATTTGTTATCGAATCGACTTAAAGCCAGATCGTCATATTGGCCGCTCTTCTCTTTGAAACGGTTACATTTATCGTCTGCAAAGCTATGTCGCGTGCTGCGGTATGCGGACACACTTAAAGCACCATAGTAAAACACAGAAGAAGCTTCTAAGTTGTAGTAATAACTAGTAAGAAGTAGTACAATTCAAGTTTTAGTTATCGATTATTCACTTTTTAGCCGTCTTTGGTGGCTTGGACATGACCTAGGACCTTAAGATCTTGCATAAAAGGAGGACTAGCAGCAGCGTTGCATGGGAGAATGTGAAAAGTGTTCATATGTAGTAAAAACCTGAGAAATCCGTCCGTTTTCGTCATTTGTTATCGAATCGACTTAAGCCAGATCGTCACATTAGCCGTTCTTCTCTCTGAAACAGTTACATTTATCGTCTGCAATGCTATGTCGCGTGCTGCGGTATGCCGAAACACTAAAAGCACCATAGGAGAACACAGAAGAAGCTTCTAATTTGAACTAATAGCCAGTAGGAAGTAGTACAATTCAAGTTTTAGTTGTCGATTATTCACTTTTTAGCCTTCTTTGGTGGCTTGGACATGACATGGGACCTTAAGATTTTCCATGAAAGGAGGACTTGCAGCCGCGTTGCACGGGAGAATGTGAAAAGTGTTCATATGTAGTAAAAACCTGAGAAATCCGTGGTTTTCGTCATTTGTTATAGTATCGACTTAAAGCCAGATCGTCACATTGGCCGCTTTTCTCTCTGAGACGGTTACATTTATCGTCTGCAAAGCTATGTCGCGTGCTGCGGTATGACGAAACACTAAAAGCACCATAGTAGAACACAGAAGAAGCTTCTAATTTGAAGTAATAGCCAGTAAGACGTAGTAGAATTCAAGTTTTAGTTGTCGATTATTCACTATTTAGCCGGCTTTGGTGGCTTTGACATTAGGTGGAACCTTAAGATTTTGCATGAAAGGAGGACTAGCAGCCGCGTTGCACGCGAGAATGTGAAAAGTGTTCATATGTAGTAAAAACCTGAGAAATCCGTCCGCTTTCGTCATTTGTTATCGAATCGACTTAAAGCCAGATCGTCACATTGGCCGCTCTTCTCTCTGAAACGGTTACATTTATCGTCTGCAAAGCTATGTCGCGTGCTGCGGTATGCGGAAACACTAAAAGCACCATAGTAGAACACAGAAAAGCTTCTAAGTTGACGTAATAGCCAGAAAGAAGTAGTACTATTCAAGTTTTAGTTGTCGATTATTCACTTTTTAGCCGGCTTTGGTGGCTTGGACATGACCTAGGACCTTAAGATTTTGCATGAAAGGAGGACTAACAGCCGCGTTGAATGGGAGAATGTGAAAAGTGTTCATATGTAGTAAAAACCTGAGAAATCCGTCCGTTTTCCTCATTTGTTATCGAATCGACTTAAAGCCAGATCATCACATTGAGCGCTTTTCTCTCTGATACGGTTACATTTATCGTCTGCAAAGCTATGTCGCGTGCTGCGGTATGCGTAAACACTAAAAGCACAATAGTAGAACACAGAAGAAGCTTCTAATTTGAAGTAATAGCCAGTAAGAAGTAGTACAATTAAAGTTTTAGTTGTCGATTATTCACTTTTTAGCCGGCTTTGGAGGCTTGGACATGACCTAGGACCTTAAGATTTTGCATGAAAGGAGGAGTAGCAGCCGCGTTGCCCGCAAGAATGTGAAAAGTGTTCATATGTAGTAAAAACCTGAGAAATCCGTCCGTTTTCGTCATTTGTTATCGAATCGACTTTAAGACAGATCATCACATTGGCCGCTTTTCTCTCTGAGGCGGTTACATTTATCGTCTGCAAAGCTATGTCGCGTGCTGCGGTATGCGGAGACACTAAAAGCACCATAGTAGAACACAGAAGAAGCTTCTAAGTTGAAACAATGGCCAGTAAGAAGTAGTACAATTCAAGTTTTAGTTGTCAATTATTCACTTTTTAGCCGGCTTTGGTGGCTTGGACATCACTTAGGACCTTAAGATTTTGCATGAAATTAGGACTTGCACCCGCGTTGCAAGGGAGAATGTGAAAAGTGTTCATATGTAGTAAAAACCTGAGAAATCCGTCCGTTCTCGTCATTTGTTATCGAATCGACTTGAAGCCAGATCGTCACATTGGACGCTTTTCTCTCTGAGACGGTTACATTTATCGTCTGCAAAGCTATGTCGCGTGCTTCGGTATGCGGAGACACTAAAAGCACCATAGTAGAGTAGAACACAGAAGAAGCTCCTCAGTTGAAGTAATAGCCATTAAGAAGTAGTACAATTCAAGTTTTAGTCGTCTTTGGTGGTTTGGACATGACTTAGGACCTTAAGATTTTGCATGAAAGGAGGACTAGCAGCCGCGTTGCATGGGAGAATGTGAAAAGTGTTCATATGTAGTAAAAACCTGAGAAATCCCTCCGTTTTCGTCATTTGTTATCGAATCGACTTGAAGCCAGATCGTCACATTGGACGCTTTTCTCTCTGAGACGGTTACATTTATCGTCTGCAAAGCTATGTCGCGTGCTGCGGTATGCGGAAACACTTAAAGCACCATAGTAGAACACAGAAGAAGCTTGTAAGTTAAAGTAATAGCCAGTAAGAAGTAGTACAATTCAAGTATTAGTTGTCGGTTATTCAATTTTAGCCGGCTTTGGTGGCTTGGACATGACCTAGGACCTTAAGATTTTCCATGAAAGGAGGACTTGCAGCCGCGTTGCACGGGAGAATGTGAAAAGTGCTCATATGTAGTAAAAACCTGAGAAATCCGTCCGTTTTCGTCATTTGTTATCGAATCGACTTAAAGCCAGATCGTCACATTGGCCGATCTTCTCTCTGAAACGGTTACATTTATCGTCTGCAAAGCTATGTCGCGTGCTGCGGTTTGCCGAAACACTAAAAGCAACATAGTAGAATACAGAAGAAGCTTCTAAGTTGAAGTAATAGCCAGTAAGAAGTAGTACAATTCAAGTTTTAGTTGTCGATTATACACTATTTAGCCGGCTTTGGTGGCTTTGACATTAGGTGGAACCTTAATATTTTGCATGAAAGGAGGAGTAGCAGCCGCGTTGCACGCGAGAATGTGAAAAGTGTTCATATGTAGTAAAAACCTGAGAAATCCGTCCGCTTTCGTCATTTGTTATCGAATCGACATAAAGACAGATCGTCACATTGGCCGCTTTTCTTTCTGAGACGGTTACAATTATCGTCTGCAAAGCTATGTCGCGTGCTGAGGTATGCGGAGACACTAAACGCACCATAGTAAAACACAGAAGAAGCTTCTAAGTTGAAGTAATAGCCAGTAAGAAGTAGTACAATTCAAGCTTTAGTTGTCGATTATTCACTTTTTAGCCGGCTTTGATGGCTTGGACATGAGGTGGAACCTTAAGATTTGGCATGAAAGGAAGACTAGCAGCCGCGTTGCACGAGAGAGTGTGAAAAGTGTTCATATGTAGTAAAAACCTGAGAAATCCGTCCGTTTTCGTCACTTGTTATCGAATCGACTTAAAGCCAGATCGTCACATTGGCCGCTCTTCTGTCTGAAACGGTTACATTTATCGTCTGCAAAGCTATGTCGCGTGCTGCGGTATGCGGAAACACTAAAAGCACCATAGTAGAACACAGAAGAAGCTTCTATGTTGAAGTATTATCCAGTAAGAAGTAGTACAATTCAAGTTTTAGTTGTCGATTATTCACTTTTTAGCCTGCTTTGGTGGCTTGGACATGACCTATGACCTTATGATTTTGCATGAAAGGAGGACTTGCAGCCGCGTTGCATGGGAGAATGTGAAAAGTGTTCATATGTAGTAAAAACCTGAGAAATCAGTCCGTTTTCGTCATTTGTTATCGAATCGACTTAAAGTCAGATCGTCACATTGGCCGCTTTTCTCTCTGAGACGGTTATAT